>NC_086179.1:89636369-89939399 GCF_023053635.1 Elgaria multicarinata webbii | reverse complement strand
TCAAAAACAAATCCTTATAGCCATTCCCATAAATAGAAAAATAATCCACAGACAGAAAAAAAAAATCTTTTATTCGTGATCCTTAATCATATCTTTCATTCATAATCCAAGCATTAAAATAAATTCTCTTAATACATGAATTAATCTCTCTGTAAAGTATAATGGCACTAATTAACGAAGGATATTTTATGGCCCTTCTGTTGCTGGCATTAAACCTTGGAGAAGAAGTAGCAGAGGGGATCAGGGTGGAACCTCCTCCCTATCGTTTATGCATTGAGATGGTGTGGGAAAGGGCTCTACGTGTGTACTGATCTATGTGCTTAGTGCTCCCCCATGCAAGGGAGACATGGCCCAATCCGGGGGGGTGGGGTACTCATGTGGAAGAGATCTATGTGTGTACACAGCCTAAATGTTCTACCTAAAAAGTAGGAAGGGACAAAATTTCAGAGACAAAATTGTAAACTGCTTTTTATTTGTTTCTATGTACAAATAATTAGGGAGCAGAGAAAATTAATGGAGGTTGGATGGACACCCTAGCTTCCCCTCCCCTGGCTATGGGCTTGTGCATACTTTAGTAGACATGCAGAACCTTTCCCTATCCTGGCTAAAATGCTGAACCCTATCCCCAAAATAGATTTAGCACCTTAGATAGCTCCCTTGAGAGTTCTAGCTGGTTCTGACTGAAACCCAGGTCAGATTCATCGTCCCACCAAAATTGGAGCCACCCAGGGCTGTTGCCAGACTATTTTGTGCCCTAGGCAGGTGAGCTGCTTTCACCCACCCACCTACTTCCACCCCAGTGTACCTGGGCGCGGGGCACTATCTCACCCACCCAGCTGAAGCGAAGCCAGGACACTGGGGTTGGGGGGCAGGGGGGCAGGGGGGTGGCTTCAGAATGGCATGCCCGGACGGAAGCCGCTCTGGGAGAGTGACTTCCGGGCACACCATTCCGAAGCCGCCTACCTGGCCCCCCACCCCAGCGTCCTGGCTTCGCTTCGGCGCGAAGCCAGGACGCTGGAGTGGGGGGTGGGCGTGGCTTCACTTCGGCTGGGTGGGTGCCCAGCTGAAGTGAAGCCAGGACGCTGGGGCCGGCGGGCGGCTTCGGAACAGCGCGCCCAGAAGCCGCCCTCTCAGAGCCGCTGTGGGAGAGCGGCTTCCGGGTGCGGCGTTCGGCGCGCCCCCTTACCTTGGTGCTCTAGGCGGCCACCTGAGTGGCCTCTATGGTAGCACTGGCCCTGAAGCCACCAGCCTTCACTGGTTTTTAGACATTACATCCATCTATAGATATCCTGGAGATGGGATCGGGGGCCTTAGCGAAGCAATCCGGAGTAGCATATCATATGATCCTGCCACTAAGATTGCTTTATTTTCAAGTGTTGCAAGCCACCCTGGATGACGCAAGTAGTAAATTTTTTTAGTGGCATCCATTCACACATTTAGCTGCAAGTATAGCTCACATGTATGCACATTTATTGTTCTAATAATAATGATAATAATGATAATAATGATAATAATAATAATAATAATAATAATAATAATAATAATAATAATAATAATCAGTAGTAGAATGGGGAAAGAATGAAGTGGTTGAATGCCTTGGTGGCAGCGTGAAGTGTATCACAATAGTCTGCAGGTGGTATATTCCAATTGTGAATGTTCCTATATATACAAACATGCCTGTAAAACTAGCACAGCAGGAGGAAAGGTCCTATATTCCAGTTCTTTGCCTGCTGTTCATTTTCTGTTCTCAAAGAGTTTTTCATCTAGGGGAGCATTTTCATCTAGGGGAGCATTTTCATTTTACCCCAGAATCATTTTTATTATCCTTGTATTATAATAAAAATGAACCTAACGTCGCCAAACAATTAGTAACTTTCTAAATAGCAGCTGCAAGACAAACAATAGTACAGCAGTGGGGAAAAATTGGATCATCTTGACAAAGAGGCATAAGAGGTATAAGAACATATGGTCTACTGCAGTTTGTGGGGGGTGGGGAAATAACACATAAGTTACGAGTACTACAAGGCAAAGATGACCCACTAGTGTTTAGTGCTATATGGTGGAAATTCATTTCACACACAGTTGACTCTGAGATGTTGACATATATGTCGAACACAGCTAGGGATATATGGACTGTATAAACGGAATGACATTTCCGATATAGAATAAATTTATAGTAAATTTATAAGAATTTTAAAAATGTAATAAACACAATAAGCTTCACTCCACTGTTTTCTTAATTTTCTTTCATTATTATTACTATTATTCATTTAGGGGAGGGAGGGGATATATTATGTTATACTACTTATATTATAATGTTTGTGATATGTTGAATATATGAAAATCTTTAATAAAAACATTATTTAAAAAAAATCTAGGGGAGCATTAAAAAATGTGATTATCCACCTACATTCCAAAATGGTACATCCCATTCTACCACTTCAGTATTCTACCGCTTCCTGTATGTACAGACTAGGCTTAAGCATAATCACCTGTTGAGATTTACACACATGTATGTCTAAGTCCTGGGGCACACACAGGCCTTAGCTAGACCTACCTGTTAGCCCACGACGGAGGAGGGAAGATCTCGCGTTGTGTTTAACGTGAGATCCCTCCTCTGTTTACACGTGACGCGCGATGACCTCAGAAGGAGAGGCGTTGCGTCTGCCATTTGTTTGATTAAAGGGCCAGCAGTGCGTGAATGCTTGTGTGCAAAAGGTAAGTAATTTTTAAAATTTAAATTATTTCACCTGCTGCCCCCACCCTACCCCCAATGGGTGCAGCTCCTCGTGAGGAATCATGTGGAGCCGGGTCAACCCGTGGCACCCAGCCACGCGTTCCATGGGCCTGAAGGGGAGGGCGAGATCCCGGGGCAAGGGAGGGACCATCCCTCCCTGATCCCGGGATCCCCTGTGCATCATGTGGATGCACAGGGACGATCCTGGGGATCACCCCAGGATAAAGAGCCGTCAAGCTATGGCTACAGAGAGGTAATGGGGTTGCAGTACAGAGAGATGAAGCACACCTCTTGTGCACTGTTCTTGTAAATTTCACAAGAACTTTCCTTCTATTGAGTCAGTCCCGTAGTCAATCTACCCCAGTATAAAACATACTGGCTGGCAGAAACTCTCCAGGTTTTCAGGCGGGATTCTTTCTTTGCCCTACCTGGAGATGGTGGGGATTGAATCTAGGACCTTCTGCATGTAAAGCAAGTGGTCTACCACTAAGCTTCGACTCCACCCTTTCAATCATCTCTGGCTCCTAGACCTTTAACCAAAAGCATCTACACATTTACAAGTTTTCACCCAAATTGGCCAAATCTTTTTCTTCCCTTCTCCTCCCTCTCTCCACTGAAAATGAAAGCTGAGATGTTCAGGGTTCTCCTTATTTATCAATTTGTGGTATCACTCTGGCACTTTGAATGTCAAGACCCCTGACTATATCAGTTTCATTGCACTGTGTGATTGACATCAACATAGAAGGAATCATTTGGACTCCAGCAGAGTGAAAATACAGCATACTATCCAATATAGTTACAAAAGAAACCTTTAGTCTCAGGTCATGTTTGAGGTTACCAGTGGGGTTCATATAAGCTACATACAGTTAATATACATTTCATATACACAATGCAGCTGTTTCAGCTGGCCTATTGTTAGGGAATTTGAGTTTTCAGTATGGAATTGATTGTGCCTTGAGATTAATAATCACATAGTTTAAAATAAAACTATTTAAAAAAAAACCTTGAGAACTCAAAGTTCTAGACAATCACAAATGTGAACTATTTTGCTATCATGATAAGAATGTCCTAGTATGAATATTAAATTACATTTTCTGTATACTCCATTCTCTCTTTAATGAAAGCCTGCTAAGATATTCTTGAGCATCTATCTATATTTTTATGCTTTGTCAACGGTAAAGAATGCAAGATGATGCTCAAACTTTATTGAAGGATCTTGAAAATATAACATCGTCTTTTACTTTTTCCTCCGAAGGGGAAAAAAATGCTGGAGGTGGAGTTCATTTCCCATAGTTTTAAAGATTAGCTGGCCCAATAAAAAGCATCACTTCACTTGTTCTAGACTTTACTGGAATTGCAACAGTTGAAATGCGTCAAAGGCAGTGGAGATATTATAAAGGGCAAATGTGTTATTAGTGATAATATGGTCTTGTATACGACCATTCAGTTCTGTCACCTCCACTCAGGCAAATTCCAATTTCTTTCTCTTTCTCTCTCTTTTGATGTAAGCCAACGAACAAATATATATACAGAGAAAGAGAGAAAGAGACAGAGAGACAGAGAGAGAGAGTCAACTGTTCACTGGGGACTGGGCTATGGTTAGTGAACCCATTTTCACTTATGACCTGAGACAGTATTAGGATGCAGACCATCAGCCGTTGACATTATGAATATTTTAGTGAACCATCTCTGAATATCGAGTTGCTGGTATATACACTTGGGAGCAAACTTCATTCTCTCTTCTGCTATTGCAAGCACAGTGATTTCCCCTTTGACTTATATGAAGTGTATTTATTTTCAGTATGGTTACTAAGCGTTCCAGACCCCTCCCACACCCACACCTTCCACACCATACTATTGCCATTTTCAATCTGATTTATCTTCAATATATCATATGGAAGAGCTGAGGAAATGGGGGAAGGAAAGAGTGATGAAATAAAATAACTGTTTTCTTTTCTTTCATTCATTCTCCCCCCCCCTTTTTTGTGTGTGTGTGAAAAACCACAATAGAAGGGGGGAAATTAACATCGCTTAGACATCAATGTGTTCCTGTCAGGGAAGACCCCTGAGGCCTTCAAGGCAACTTCTTGACATTAATGAGACTTATTGCATTCACAATGGTCTGTCTATTCAGTGTTCACTGCAAATTGAGGGCCTCAGTCATTACAGAAATGAGGTCAAACTTTTAAAAGGCCTCAAATAAGGGGACAATTATATACCCATTCCGTTACATGTAAACCTTTCCTCACATAGGGAGAAAGGAAAAGCTTACCTATGTTCAAATCTATCATAACAAAGTAATTCATAAGTAAAAGGAGCTTTAAAATTTAAAAAGATGGAACTTCATGAAATATTGACTAGCTTTACAAAGGGGGGAGTATAAATATTTGTACTTACCAGAATATCTTTTCCAGCCCACTTGCATTCATCCCTACGGGTATGAGATACAGGCCACACAATCTAAAGATGTAAAATAAAAATCACTTTAAGTCATTTCATGCTTCAACAATTCAGAAATGTATGCAATGTCCAGAAAATGCTTGCCACCTTAGGAGCTCTTTTTTACCTACTGAAATACTTTTCGGATATACGTTTCCGTGCCCTATACTAGATGCTGGTTTTAACCTATAAAGCCCTACACGGCTTGGGACCACAATACCTGATGGAACGCCTCTCCCAACATGAACCTACCCATACACTGCGCTAAACATCTATGGTCCTCCTCTGAGTGCCTACTCCAAAGGAAGCTCGGAGGATGGCAACAAGGGAGAGGGCCTTTTCGGTGGTGGCCCCCTGACTGTGGAATGATCTCCCCGATGAGGCTCGCCTGGCGCCAACACTGTTATCTTTTCCATGCCAGGTCAAGACTTTTCTCTTCTCCCAGGCATTTAACAGCATTTAACAATGCTAAGTTTGTTTTTTAACGGACCTCAGAACTTTTGTTTTTAAATGGATACTGTTGTTTTTATACTTTATTTATTTTTATTTATTTATTACATTTTTATACCGCCCGATAGCCGAAGCTGTTGTTTTTATGTTTTTGATGGTTTAAAATTTTGTATACTTTTTTTAATGTTTACTGTTTTTAGCTTTTGTAAGCCACCCAGAGAGTTTTGGCTATGGGGCGGTATATCATAGAATAGCAGAGTTGGAAGGGGCCTACAAGGCCATCGAGTCCAACCCCCTGCTCAATGCAGGAATCCACCCTAAAGCATCCCCGACAGATGTAATAAATAAATAAATAAATAAATATACAATATCAGTTCTCTGTAGTAGTGGTCCAGATCAGGTTGATAACGTAAGGAGATAATATTCTTCTCGTTCCCGTTTCTCATGTGTCTTTAACTGTCTTTCATGGAATCTATGGTCCTAGAGTCATGTAATGGAAAAGTCTAAATCAGATTTCAAAGCAGAAGGGAGCTCAATTTGCTCAATATCAGACATTATAGGTGAGCACCTAACTGCTTCATAGAAGGCCCAGAACCCAGTAAGTAATCAGCACAGGGCAGCTTCTCGCATTGCTTACTGTGGTAATGCATTTCTTTCTCCATTTTTTAATGGATTTTCCAAACTTGGAGGCAATTCCAGATAATGGGTCAAAAAAAGAGATGGCCATTACCTTCAAGATCATCTGGCTGGCCTGTTTAGGTAACAGAACGCAAGATTGGATAGACTTTTATTTGACCCACTAAGGCAGGAGAGTGAGGAACCGCTGGCTCTCCAGATATTGTTGACTACAACTCCCATCAGCTCCAGCCAATATGGCCAATGGTAATGGATGATGGAACTTCAACAACAATTGGAGGGCCTCTTGTTCCCCAACCTTGGACTAAGGCAATTCTGAGGTTCTTGTGACGAATGACTTCTCTGCCAATAATTCTGCAGAGATTCGCAATCTCACCTCAAACGTGTTCATTATTCGTTCTCTTGGAAAATCCATTTCATTTTCTGCGGCAAAAGCCCAAAGACCCTCATAGTGAATTATTCATGTCTTTCAAAAAGCTTTTAGGAATTGCATATAGAATAAAACATGATCTTCAAATAATTCCAGGCTAAGATTCAGTTGGGAGCCTTGAAAATGCAATATGAATGGTAACATGACTGGATTGTAACCTTAGTTTTATAAGAGTTTACTGATAAAGCAGGGGAAGGTTTATTTAGGAAAAAAAAAACACAGCACATTAAGTTGAATTTAGGGTGGGGGTGAATTATAATGAAGTCTGGTGTTTCACTTTGGATTTTAAAAAAGCTCTCAGGTTGGAATATCTCCGATAAAAAACCTGCAATACAAACAATGGGTCCTTGTAAGCTTATAAAATTGGGTTGAAAATTTCATGAGAAAAGTCTGACTCGAAGGTTGATGTTTCTGTTCCTGGATTAAGAAGTGCTGAGATAGGTGAATAAAAAAGGTAGGTGAAAGACAAAGAGAATGGCTGGAAAGTATAATTGCCCTGATCCAGCAAGGAAATCCACACATCAAAGTGGGCTTACCTACATGCAAGCAATTTTCATGCAGATCTGCACCATTATGTTCATCTACCCGTGTTGAACTGTATCTTTCAGCATTGCAGCAATGGTCTCTTGCTTAGATAGCTTGTGAAGAAATGCCATGTATACATAGAATCATACAATAGCAGAATTGGAAGGGGACTATAAGGCCATCGAGTCCAACCCCCTGCTCAATGCAGGAATCCACCCTAAAGCATCCCTGACAGATGGTTGTCCAGCTGCCTCTTGAAGGCCTCTAGTGTGAGAGAGCCCACAACCTCTCTAAGTAACTGGTTCCATTGTTGTACTACTCTAACAGTCAGGAAGTTTTCCCTGATGTCCAGCCGTAATCAGGCTTCCTGTAACTTGAGCCCTTTATTCCGTGTCCTGCACTCTGGGATGATCAAGAAGAGATCCTGGCCCTCTTCTGTGTGACAACCTTTTAAGTATTTTGAAGAGTGCTATCATGTCTCCCCTCAATCTTCTCTTCTCTAGGCTAAACATGCCCGGTTCTTTCAGTCTCTCTTCATAGGGCTTTGTTTCCAGACCCCTGATCATCCTGGTTGTCCTCCTCTGAACACGCTCCAGCTTGTCTGCGTCATTCTTGAATTGTGGAGCTCATAACTTGACGCAATACTCTAGATGAGGCCTAACCAGGGCCAAATAGAAAGGAACCAGTACCTCACGTGATTTGGAAGCTATACTTCTATTAATGCAGCCCCAAATAGCATTTGTTGTTCTCTAAATACTGTGTCTGTCTGGCCTCTGAGAGGCTATAATATATCTGTGTAGGCCTGAAGCCTAGTGTTGTTACTGCCATTGAAGGTGTGTTTTAATAGTAGCTGTTTGGTGTTGTTCAACGGGGAGAGAGGCGATTGCTTTCAATACTTATAGAAGGGGTCTGAATCAGGTAAATTCAGTTTTGATTGGCTGGGGGCATAGGAAATGAAAGGAACCTCTCGTGCAAGCTGACTCCTAGAGGGATGCCTGCTTTCGCTGACATTTTCTTGGCAGACTTTGTAGTGGGGTGGTTTGCCATTGCCTTCCCCAGTCGCAATTACCTTTCCCCCAGCTAGCTGGGTACTCATTTTAGTTGACCTGAGCCGGCTGCCTGAGAACCAGCTTCCATTGGGATCGAACTCAGGCCGTAGGGAGAGTTTCGGCTGCAGTAACTGCCGCTTACCACTCTGCGCCACACGAGGCTTAGGCTGGGAGCATAAGCTAGGTGGAAAAGAGCAATTAAGAAATGGCAGTGGACAGTTAAGCAGTGGACAGTTAGGAGTTTGGTCAGTCTGTGGGTAGTCAGGGAAGAGACAGGCCCTTTCTACACCTAAGGGTTATCCCAGGAAAATGGAGGGATCGTCCCGGGATACCCTGTGTAGCATTTGGAGGCACAGGTACAATTGTGGGATATAGGACTGGTGTAGACATGCCCAAGGTTGCTGATGTATAGAAACGCTAGGAAAAAGCTGAGGAGAAAGAGAATAGTCAAGGCCAATTAAACTATTCTTTCTCTGTGGGGTAACCTTATACGGCTGGTGAAGATCAGGAGCAGGTGGTGTTATGCCAGGAGGCTGCCCTAAGATCGTGCCAGAAGAAGGTTACTCAAGCAGGCATTAAAATCCAAATAAACAGTCTAAGCCACCAAAGATACAACAGGAAGAACTTTGGGACTCAGAGAAAGACTGTACCCCAAAACTGGACCTAGTTGTTAGTGTATTTGGCTGGGTGGAAGTTTAGAGAATTTGGCCTGAGGTAAAAGAACTCAATAAGAGGCGTGTATTAACAACAGTGTCTGCTGAGTCCTTAAGAAGTGTCAGCAAGCATTCATTTGTCAACTTCAAAGTAAATACTAGTGTTCGCTTATGTACAAAATAGCCCTGTAATAAATAAAGTTGTTTAATAGTTCATCTTGTCTCTAGTGTTGGTGCCCATCTCATGCCTATGCTTCTTATAGCAAGCTTCTAGGAGGTTTCCATTTCGTTTTAAAGTATTCTAAGAGAATTGCTGGCAGCAGAAAAGGGTCAGCTTGTGGAACTCATGAGTTATAGTGGCAGAGAGTTCCTTGGGCTCTGAAATATAAGCATTTGCTAAAATTAAGAAATTGCAAAGGTGGGATTTGCCAGAGAAGAAACAGTTTCCCCATGGGTGGTGGCACTGCTGGAGAGAAAATTCCCTCATTGGTCACTGGCTTAGATAGTGTAAAAGGGATTAGACACATTCATGGATTATGGATATAAATCAACAGCTATTCGTCATGGTTCCTAAATAGAACCTTCATGATGCAAGTTGGGGAAAAACCCCAACTTCAAGTATAACCTAATGGGATCTGAGCTGGCGGTGACTGAACAAGAAAGAGATCTTGGGATTGTGGTGGACAGCTTGATGAAAATGTTCATCCAGTGTGTAAAGAAGGAAAATTCCATGTTAGGCAGTATAAGAAAAGGAATTGAGAATAAAATGGCCAGTATCATACTGCCTTTATACAAATCTATGGTGTGACCACACTTAGAATACTGTGTACAGTTCTGGTCACCACACCTAAAAAAGGATATCATAGAGCTGGGAAAAATGCAGAAAAGGGCAACTAAAATGATTAAGGGGCTGCAGCATCTCCCCTATGAGGGAAGGTTACATCAACTGAGATAGTTTAGCTTGGGAAAAAAGGAGGCTAAGGGGAGACATGAAAGAGGTGTACAAAATTATGCACAGTGTGGAGAATGTGGACAGGGAGACATTTTTCTCCCTCTCTCAAAATACTAGAACTCGGGGTCATCCCATAAAGCTGATTGGTGGGAAATTCAGGACAAATAAAAGGAAGGACTTCTTCACACAGCGCATAGTCAAATTTTGGAACTCACTACCACAAGATGTAGCGATGGCCACCAATTTGAATGGCTTTAAAAGGGGGTTGGATAAATTCCTGGAGGCAAAGGCTAACAATGGCTACTAACCCAGATGGTTGTGTGCTATCTCCAGTATTCGAGACAGTAAGCACCAGTCACTGGGGAACATGGGCGGGTGGGTGCTATTGCACCATGTCCTGCTTTGTTGGTCCCTGGCCGACGGCTGGTTGGCCACTGTGCGAACCGAGTGCTGGACTAGATGGACCCTTGGTCTGATCCAGCATCAGGGCACTTCTTATGTTCTTATGATCAGAGGCAGCATACCATTGAATAACAGATGTTTTGTATGACTTGTGTTTCCTGGATGCATTTGGTGGTTGGCAAATACTGGAAACAAGATGCTTAATTCAATGGAGCTCTTAATTAGATGGGGACCTGAAGAAACAACTGGTGGGCCAGAGATGAGAGTTGTATCTAGGTCACTGGCCAGAGTTTCCCCATACCTGGTCTAGATAGAAATTGATTCCTGCTGAATCAGACTAAACCTCCATGTAGTTTGCAATCCTCTTTCCAACAGAAGCAATACAGATGTGTCCTGGAGGCCCACATCAGGGCTGAAAGTAACAGCCCCCTGCAGTTGTTCCCAACATCTGGTATTCTCTCTAGATTCATTCGTAGCCCTTTGCTCCGTGAATTTGTCTAATCACCATCAGGGACAACTGCTTGTATGTGAATAGACATGCTTCAGAGTCCATGTGTGAATTAGCGCTTAGTTCTCATGACATAGAAGAATAGGGTTTTTACCCTATTGTAGCACTACTCCTTTTTTTAATTATTCCAGATGTTTTCTGCATTACATTATGAACCCCACAGAGCATTCAAATAAATAACCAGTTTCCTTTATGGTTGTTCTGAAGAGAATAGAAAATGCCCAACTTTGCTTTGATCTTGATCCTTGGGGAATACAAAAGAATACCCTAAGTAAAAGACCCAAGTATTTATTGCTATCATTCAAGGAAGTTAATGGGCCAGAGGTCAATACCAAGTCAGAAACATCCTCAACAGTATTGAAGCAATGCTTTTATAATAAGGTTCATTTATAGATTTTGTAACACATCCTCTCTCTTTCTCACTGTCACACACACTTCAGTTTTGACATAAACCAAGTAAACCTCAAGCTGCATTTTTAGTGTAGGCCAAAGGCTCTTCAGAATACATTAAATGAGGAATATGTTTTTAAATAAACACACACACATGTGCCAAGGTGAATTTCT
This sequence comes from Elgaria multicarinata webbii, assembly GCF_023053635.1. NCBI lineage: Eukaryota > Metazoa > Chordata > Lepidosauria > Squamata > Anguidae > Elgaria > Elgaria multicarinata. The sequence goes on along the minus strand of NC_086179.1, from coordinate 89,928,054 downwards.
GAAATGTGCATCAGCTTCCAATTTAAGTCCGCAACTTTGAAAGAAAGCCATGCCTTCCATCTTAGAAAAGAGCTTTTTTTCTCCAATCTGTCAGCCCCCGATTAGTGGTCCATCTATTATATTTTATTAATAGCAGGTTAATATTGCATGGAAGCACCTGATGTCAAAGAAGAAAGACTAAAATCAGGGTTCACGGTCTCTTTATGTAACCTGCTGGACTGATCACTCTGGTTTGGTTTAAAAATGAAAATTTTAAAAAGACTAATAATAATAATAATAATAATAATAATAATAATAATAACAACAACAACATTTTAAGTCAAAAGAAACAGACTGCAGTTACGGTTGCCCTGATTCTAACATTAAAGATGCAGTCTTATAATACACACTTACCTGGGAGTAAGCCTGATTGAAAACAATGGGACTTATTTCTGAGTAGACATGTATAGAATTTTGATGCGAGACTATATTTCTAAATACACTTACTAGGGAGAAAGCCCCAGTATGCTCAGTGAGAGGTATTTCCAAATGAACATGCATATATTTTGTCTCACAGTCTTCATGCTGAAGGCCGCTGGCATTATTTTTGCATTGTGAAGGCTCTAAATCAGCGGTTCTCAACCTGTGGGTCGGGACCCCTTTGGGGGTCGAACGATCCTTTCACAGGGGTCGCCTAAGACCATTGGAAAACACATATTTCCGATGGTCTTAGGAAACTGTATTGACTGAACTATGTCATGTATCATCTTTTGTATTATTAAAGCTATTGTTATGTATTATTTTCATTAGCAAACCATCCCATGACAATGGATCGTGTAGAGAAGAACGAAAATAATTTTATGGTTGGGGGTCACCACAACATAAGGAACTGTATTAAAGGGTCGCGGCATTAGGAAGGTTGAGAACCACTGCTCTAAATGATGACCACAAAAACTGCAAGTTGGTCTCATTTGAGATGAAGAAGGCAGTGGTGGAGGGGTCCAATTTCCATGGGCATTAGAAATCAGACAAGCTGGAGGGGGTTCAGAGGAAGGCAACGTGGATGCTCAGGGGTCTGGAAACAAAACCCTATGAGGAGAGACTGAAATAACTGGGCATGTTTAGCCTGGAGAAGAGAAGACTGAGGGGAGACATGATAGCACTCTTCAAATATTTAAAAGGTTGTCACACAGAGGAGGGTCAGGATCTCTTCTCGATCATCTGAGAATACAGGACATAGAATAATGGGCTCAAGTTACAGGAAGCCGGATTCCAGCTGGACATCAGGAAAAACTTCCTGATTGTTAGAGTAGTAAGAACATGGAACCAATTACCTAGGGAGGTAGTTGGCTCTCCCACACTAGAGGCCTTCATGAGGGAGCTGAACAGCCATCTCTCAGGGATGCTTTAATGATTCCTGCACTGAGCAGGGGGTTGGACTTGATGGCCTTATAGGCCCCTTCCAACTCTACTATTCTATGATTCTATGATCAACCTTCCTGACTTCTTTATAGGTAGGTTGGGGTAGGTGTACATAGATTGTTTAACTGCTTAATGGGGAGACTGAGACCTAACAGAGCTGTATACGATTCTAAAGATAAGCGATTTACAAAAATCAAGTATTTTAGAGTATATTTTCTCACAAAATAAGCACTTATGAATGTACACATTTGTAGACATGTTTCATCTAAAATGCACATTTTGAAAAAGATTTCAATATGTTTTTTGAGCTTAGAACTACATCGTAAATCATTACTTCCTAGAAGGCTCACCTGGTGCTTATGTTGTGTGCTTTCCAGCACTAAGAGAAGACCTTCCCCACCCGCAGGCATTATAGCATTTTAGCATTCTAGTCTTTTAGCTCTGTTGGTTTAAATCTGCTATTGTATTTTAAATCTCTGCATTGCTGGTAGGTTTTACTCTGGTTGTACTTTTATACTGTACTTTGAAGCTTTTATATTTTATATTGTATTTTATGCTGTATTTCTGGTTCTAATTTTTGTGAACCGTCCAGAGAGCTTCAGCTTTTGGGTGGTATATAAATGTAATAAATGAACAAATAAATAACTAAATACAATGGAGAAGTGAAAAATCTGGTGGATAATTGCATTCTGCTTTGCACATTAGTCTGGGAGGCGCATAGGAATTCACAAAGATCAAATTCTTCAGGCATCCTTAATTCAGACATAAAACTAGTGGGATTGCCCAAAGACCTTAAAGTAGAACAAGGTAAATATTAGCACAATTGCCTCCTATAGCCTTAAATTTTAATGCCTATATGGTTTTCAGTATAATCCTTTGCAGTGTAATCCTATGCATTGGGAAGGTAGTCCAATGGAATTCAGTGGAACTTATCCCATAAGGATTATGATAATTTGTATCCTGCCTTTTGCCCAATACAAGGATGAATACGATTGTAGCCTAAAATGGTAACACATGCTAGACAAGTGGAACCTGTTGAACTATGTATATTTCACATAAGGAAGCACCTCCAAATTTTGTTTTTGGCAAAGCTCAGTGACGGTAAAGCAGCAGTTTCTGCAGCTGAAACTCTCCCCACGGCCTGAGTTCGATCCTAGCGGAAGTTGGTTCTCAGGCAGCCAGCTTGGGTTGACTCAGCCTTCCATCCTCCCGAAGTAGGTAAAATGAGTACCCAGTTAGCTGGGGGAAAGGTAATAATGGCCGGGAAAGGCAATGGCAAACCACCCCACTATAAGGCCTGCCAAGAAAATGTCAGCGAAAGCTGGCATCCCTCCAAGAGTCAGTGCTTGCACGAGAGGTTCCTTTCCTTCCTTTTCCAGTGATGACTATAAATAAAACTCATCCTAAATTATTATGAATAAGGCATACCAGCTTCTATGGCCAATATTGGGCACAATGGATAGTGAAACCATTACAATCTCAACCTCCAAGTAGATCATGTCATCAGTTGTGAAGTAAACTGGAGTTGGACATCCAACACAAGAACCAACATGCCCCAAACCATAACTTTTAATTCCTGAAGAACATATATTGGGGTTCCAGTAGGTCTGAAAGCAGCACCTTTTTCTAATCTCTGTTGTGTGAGGACTGTGTGTAGTCATATATTGTTGAAGGAAATACATTCTGAATCTACTTATGGCTACTTTATGCTTTGGATCCAGAGGAAATAAGTCACAGCCAACTGGCAGTACCAGTTGTGTCATTCCGTTGATGCAAATGATGTGGCGCTAGTGGAAACTAGGTTCTGAATTATGCACAAGTGAAGAATCCAATTAAAGTTACAAGTGCAGTTTGTGCAACCAATTTGTGCAACCTGTTGCACAACCCAGTTGCACAAGCATAATGAGCAACCACTTGTGCAACAGAAACATTCAGTGGAGCTCCGCTAGCACTATTTCAGTTTGCGGAATGACATTGTTGGATACTACCCCAATGCTTAATCCGGTTGAAAATAATGCAATGAGTTAGTATATTTCAATGGGACTAAAGAATGAATAATTTCTGCTGTGTCCAACTCCATATGGTACAGGGTTAAGCCCTGACACTGAAAACAGAGGCTAGGGCTACACTCCAGCACAAATTAACCCCTGCCATAAAATCCACCTATTTCAGATATGTAGGCCTAGTTCTGACTGCAATGGTAAATCTGTGTCTGAAAGTCAGGAGTCACAAGTTGAATGCTGTGATAAAATCCTAAACTAGAATACAATATATATTTTGTATGGATATATATTTTTGTATATATATCCATACAAAATACCAGATGGAAGGAAGAACTGTATTCTAGTTTAGATTTCCTCCTATCATATCCCTAACAAATGTAGGAATACTTTTTGAGAGGAGTGTTACATTATGTGAGCGGACCTGCAGTCTGAACTAGGCCATTACCAGAGTCAAGTGCTCTAAACATTTGGCCATTCACCCTATATAGCTGGATTAAAAGGAATTTGGAAAGTGGTTAAAGTACCTTTTGATATTCCTTGATGTTGACTAGGTTGAAAGAAAATATGTGATCCTTTGCTCCAACATAGAGTCTGCTCCGCTCCTCATCCAAAAGGAACGTGTGGTAACTGGAACTATTGGCCAGTCCATGGAAAGTGACAATATTGTTGGAGTCATACATTTCTGTAGGGTAAAAGACAAGAAACTTCAAGTTAATTTGATGAACGAAGACTTTGGTTCTTGGCAAAAACAATTGATAATGATACTAACCATGTGCAATGCCTTTTTGATTATTTATTTAGGCAGGCTTCCTCAGAATGTAATATTATACACCCGGTTCCTGGCTCCTTGCGGTTACTCACAAGGAGCCGGAAAGGAACCAGGCTAGCCAGCCACACATCCCACAATCTCGGGATCATCCCAGGACTGCGGGAGAAGTCGGGATTAAAGGGTAGGGTGATATTCTGGTGAAAGTGAGGGATCATCCCTCCCTGCTCCCGGGATCTTCTGTGCATCATGTGGATGCACAGGGATGATCACGGGGTGATCCCCGGTATATCGCCCCATCTAGCAATCCCCTTTGTCTGGATCCAACCCAATCATAACAATTTAATATCTTCATGGGACTATTTTTACCGCTTTTTCACAGTAAAGAAAATATTGAAGGCAAGCAAAAAGGGCTCCATAGATGGTTATCTGTAGTATCTGTCATCTCGGTGAAGTTAATTTTACCATACATCTCCACCCAATCTAAAATACAGAGTGGCAAGGAAGATGTGAAATTCTGCTCACTATATCTGGGGCTACTACAGACCATGAGCTCTTCATACCCTTATGTGCTCACCATGGTGCTTCTAAAGAAAAGATGCATTAAACTTAGTTAGTTGGCGTATTCTATCAAAGTTGTAAAAGCAGCACTTGCAAAAAGCAATGGAACGCAGCAGCAGCAACAACAAAAACCTGTTCAGGATTAGAAAAATAACCAGATCCAATACTTTGATTTGCTGCTTTGTCATTTCATAGTATGAATACAGCCTTAGGAAAAAATGTTAACTAATCTTGGCATATCCTCTGGGGTCTTGATGTAATAGGCATTGTGGGGGAGTTAAAATGGCAGCTACCACCCACAGGGATTCCGTGCTGAGACAAGCGACAAACCTGACTGGGTAATGGCGGGGTAGGTGGTTGGTCCTCCTGAGAGCTCAGGCTGTTGACAACTGCCTGATGGTGCTGAACCCGGACGCCAGGCCTGAGTCCACCACTTTGTCCACTATACCACAATGGTGAGTTGATTATCTCTCAGATTTCACTTCTCTTTCTTTGGAATATCACCGTCCAATCAATGGCTGCTATAACATCCATGAAGGGCAGCTGAAGAGCATGGCAGTGACATTGATTTAATCGATGTAAATTCAATCTTTTGCCTCCTCAAATTAATTAGTTGCAGCATGTTTATTATATTATCCCGAGTTTGAGTACTGAGAGGGTACAAGCAGCACCAAGAGACAGCTCCAATGCTAAGGAAAGGACATATTTTTTGGACAAAGACAGCCTTTAAAGACTCACCAGATTTAGAAAAGAACCAAACCAGGAAAGGGGCCAAAATGATAAATGCCTTCAACTAGTCAGTGGAATTAATACTGATCTTTTAAATGCAAGGACCTTGTTTTAAGGGTGGAGACATGCTGAGAACATGACTTGAACAAACAACAGCCACCTGTTTGCATCATCATTCACTTGGGCTCTCCATGCTTTCCCCAATTATTTTTCTTACAGTGACCGTAACTGTACTCCAGCACTTGCTGCAATTAGACAAGGGCTGTTTCTTGAATAATGGTTTAAAGACCATTTCCCCTCCTTGCTACATACTTTCAGCATGCACGCTTTCCTCTCCTGTTAAACTTCTCTTTCTACACAGTGATCAACATATTTTTCAAAATATATCACACAAGAAAAGTCCATCAATTAAAGAATTGTTGGTTGATTAACCTGCCTTTTAGACAACTGCCTGGTTTGCAAACTTAAAACAAATGTGCATATTACAAATGTGCATATTCTTCAACATAGATGCCCCTTTATTTAACTATTGCTATAACATAAAAATATCACCACACATTGATAGAAAGAAAGGCAGTCTTATTCTCTCTCTCTCTCTCTCTCTCTCTCTCTCTCTCTCTCCATATTATGGTAATACACAAGAATCAAAATAGCTTCCAAAAGGAACAAATGTACTCCTAACTCTTTAACCCTATCAATTAAAAATTGTTGTGACTCATTAAGTAACTATGACTGTAATATTCTGCCCCCTGACTTGGGAATAAGTCCCATTAAGTTTAATAGGGGTTACCTCTGAGTAAGGGGGAAAGGGCCAAAGGCAAGGGGTGGAACCAAAGATATATCTTGTACATTGTTGGTGCTATATAAATAATAATAATAATAATAATAATAATAATAATAATAATAATAATAATAATAATAATAATAATCTTAGAAAATATTTATTGTTCATGCCAATGCGTTTTGGACTATTTGAAGTCCTTCTTCAGGGCAATTCAAATAGGAGTATAATTTCAATTTTCTCTAGAGCAAAATGATCTACTATGACACACTATCCTTAGCTGATGCTGTTGTCGGAGGCACTCTGCCCCATGCCTCCGGATGATCTCTCCCAGGGGTTTCATGTAGATGTTAAACAGCATTGGGGATAGGATGGTGCCTTGTGGTACACTACACAACAGCTACTCCTTTGAGGAGCAGCTATCCCCAAGAATCACCATCTGGAACCTCCCTGAGAGATAGGACCAGAACCACTGAAGCATGGTGCCCCCAATTCCCAAACCTCCCAGGCATTCTAGAAGGATACCACGGTTGATGGTATCGAAAGCCACTGAGAGGTCCAGAAGTATGAGCAGAGACACACTCTCCCTATCAAGACTCAAATGTAGATCATCCACTAAGGCGACCATAGCTGTCTCAGCTCTGTATCCTGCCCTGAAGCTGGTTTGAAATGTGTCTAGAAAATCTGTATCATCCAAAACTGCCTGGAGTTGGAAGGAAACTGCCCTCTCAATTACCTTGCCCCAAAATAGAAGATTTGATACTGGTCTGTAGTTATTAAGGTCCAGGAAGCCCAGGCAGGACTTTTTTTAGAAGTGGCTGTACCACCACTTCTTTTAAACATGATGGAAAACTCCCCTCCCTGAGAGATGCATTAATAATATGTTGTAGTTGTAATCTAACTGCATCTCCTCCCTGGACGACCAGCCAAGAAGGACAGGGATCAAGAGGACAAGTCCTCCTCCTCACTCTTCCAAGCAGTTTGTCCACGTCCTTGGTACTCACCAACTGAAACAAATCCAGTGTAATCCTACTTGCGGAGTTGCTGAACACAAATCACCCACTACTTACCCACACAATTAATGCAACTATCCTGTTATAAATAAGAATTGGATTTGGTCCAAACATATTACTGTTGCTCATCCAGAATAGCAGTAGTATATATTAGATGTGTATGTTAAAACTTGCTTAGTGCCCAAATGAGTGGGCTGGTGGCTGTTGCACCAACTTTCCATCCTTCATTGCTTTGCCTCCGGTACTATCTTCTCATTGTCATGTGTCTTCCAACATTAAAGATCACTCAAGAAATACTATTGTGCAATCATGACGGGATTTTCCTAAATTGCTTTGGATACTTCCTCATTTAAATATTCCCTTCTTCAATTCCCAGACTTTTGTTTTGCTGAGAGTAGATCTGCTGGCTGCTTCCTTATTATCTGCCAATATTTTTGCTTGGAGATGTAAATTTTGGTGTAAATTAGACTACACTACTCTGATCATTTGCTTAACCCAAAAAAGGCAGGCTCTGCAGGCGATGAAGAGGTGTAAAATATCTTTCCTCCTCCACCACTCTTCTCTTTCATACATTCCGACATGTCACAGATGAAAACATTTTTTTGGTACTTGTAACACCGCCATCCTCACAGCAATGATCATTGCCTGAGGCTCCTGCCTCTAAAAGTTACAAATTGCCAAAAAAACAAAAAACAAACCACCTCTTCTCCGGCCGCTGTGCACTGTTGTCATTTACTCTGTAATAGCCAGTTGAATTGGCTAATGAAGTTGTAAGTAAGTTTGTAAGGTGACCAAAATAATTATTTACTCCTTTGAAGGAACACTCCCTCCATCTACTAGGTCAGCCTTCCCCAACTCAGTGTCCAGTTCTGGGCTCCACAATTCAAGAAGGATGCAGACAAGCTGGAGTGTGTTCAGAGGAGGGCAGCCAGGATGATCAGGGGTCTGGAAACAAAGCCCTATGAAGAGAGACTGAAAGAACTGGGCATGTTTAGCCTGGAGGAGAGAAGATTGAGGGGAGACATGATCAAATACTTAAAAGTTTGTCACACAGAGGAGGGCCTGGATTTCTTCTCGATCCTCCCAGAGTGCAGGACACGGAATAATAGGCTCAAGATAAAGGAAGCCAGATTCCAGCTGGACATCAGGAAAAACTTCCTGACTGTTAGAGCAGTACGACAATGGAATCAGTTGCCTAGGGAGGTTGTGGCCTCTCCCACACTAGAGGCCTTCAAGAGGCAGCTGGACAACCATCTGTCAGGGATGCTTTAGGGTGGATTCCTGCATTGAGCAGGGGGTTGGACTCGATGGCCTTGTAGGCCCCTTCCGACTCTGCTATTCTATGATTCTATGATTCCTCCAGATATTTTAGACTACAGATCCCAGCATTCCTTACTATTAACCATGCTTACTAGGGCAACTTCAAGGCCCCTCATCTCCCTTCTTATTGGTCTTTATCTTGGACTGTACAGCCCTTCAAATAGAGGACTGTGCTCTGTAAAGCAGGACATCTGGCTACCTCACACTTTGAGATGCAAGGAACAAAGTCAGGGAATTAAGGGGGGAAATCAATGGAGGAGCCTGATGGGTGCACAAGACAATTCATGGCCTGTCATTTGATGAGTCCTGCTGTACCTGGGGCCTCACACTGCAACATGATATACATGTGCTGGCAGAATGGCAAAACCTCTGCAGTTAAGTAGGCCCTACTGATTTTAGGCACTTGTCCTAACATTTTAGTTCCACCCACCACACACACCCATCAGAGATCCTGAGAAAGCGAAGGCTTTCTAAGTTCAGGACAATCTGAGAGCTGGCAACTGAGTTAGGGTTTACGCTCCTTCCCTCTCTCTTCTGTGTAGAATACTCTGAAGATGTATAGTTCATTTGGGATAATCATCTCATCAGTCAACTAATAAATACAATGGGGACAGGCCTGTTGCAGCTGTTCAAGCAATCCTTGCTTTCATCCTACTTTATCATCACAGCTGCCAATCAAGCAATTACTGAAAAGAAGAAGAAAAAGAAAAGAAAAAGGCACACATCTGCATCAGTCCACACACAGAGATATCTCAACCTTTCGCTTCTGAAACTAAAGCCACACGGAACAAACGTGCCTGCCTAATAGTGACTTGTTTGGATTCATGAGGATAAAGAAAACAGGAGCAGTCCAATGCAGCATGCTTAATGGACGTTGGGAGGATAGTGCAAAACTGTATACGGACAAGTTTTATTGAAACAGGTCAAGTAGAAAGTAGAAAAGTAAGTATTAGGTCTACCAGAATGCTTTTCTGCCTGGCTTAGGGTGACCATATGAAAAGGAGGACAGGGCTCCTGTATCTTTAACAGTTGAATAGTAAGGGGAATTTCTGCAGGTGTCATTTGTATATATGGAGAACCTGGTGAAATTCCCTCTTCATTACAACAGTTAAAAGTGCAGGAGCTATACTAGAGTGACCAGATTTAAAAGAGGGCAGGGCACTTGCAGCTTTAACGGGTGTGATGAAGAGGAAATTTCACCAGGTTCCCCATATATACAAATGACACCTGCAGAAATTCCCTTTTCAGTACAACTGTTAAAGATACAGGAGCCCTGTCCTCCTTTTCATATGGTCACCCTAGCCTGGCTGAGTCCAGTCTGTGGAGGAAGAGTAAGCAATAAACAAAAACCCAAGCAGAAATTCTTTTACAAAAGATGAAATCTGGACTCTTGGGAGAAGATATCTAAAATTTGCATCTAGTGTCAGTCAGAAAGAGTGTTGCCAAATCTTTTTCAACTTATTTATTTATCATTTTTATATCCCATTTTCCCCACTAAGGAGCTCAAGGCAGTATACACATCCCTCCCCCACCCCTTCCTTCCTACCTAGTTGAATTTTAAGATGCCTTTTTTTAAATAATGTGCTGCTTTTAAAAATGTATTAGTTTTAAATGTTTGAATTAGTTGTATGTATTTTATGGTGTTTTTATTTGTGTTGTACCCCACCTCGATCCAGAGGGAGAGGCGGGTAACAAATAAATAAATATACATTATTATTATTATTATTATTATTATTATTATTATTATTATTATTGTCAGCCCTGGCAGATTAGAAAGATGATCAATATAAATCCAGACATTTATAGACAAAGCCATTTTTAGACCCATTTCAACTATTAGATTGTAAGCCTATGCGGCAGAGTCTTGCTATTTACTGTTTTACTCTGTACAGCACCATGTACATTGATGGTGCTATATAAATAAATAATAATAATAATAATAATAATAATAATAATAATAATAATAATAATAATAGGTCCAGGGAGCCCTGAAGGCTGATTTCTGTGTAGCCTGTTTAAATCATGAAGAAGAAGAAGGAGGAGGAGGAGGAGGAGGAGGAGGAGGAGGAGGAGGAGGAGGAGACCAATTAGCACAAAATTTGTATATACTAGAGCTATGTATAGATGCAAATTTAGAAATAATTTCTATAAATTAAATAGCAATACAGGACATTGTACCATGCAACCAGGTGACCAGTCTGTTCAGTCTGCTGTTCAGGTGCTAACTCTTAACGAGCAACCTCAAGGCCGTTGCTCTCCATTTTTATGGCTCTTTATCTTTATACCCAAATTGGACTAGATGTCCTTTGAAATAGAGGATGCCTTAAAATACAGGATGGTCCCCTGTGAAAGAAGAGAAACGGCAACTCTCTTTGCATGTGGAGAGATGTATATGACACTGTGTGAGGGCAGGGATAACCTGAAAAGGAAAATCTGCATTTTCAACAGCCTTATTCTTTTCCCAAAATACTTGCTTCATGGCTTTTATGACGCCAGGGACGGCTTTCAACATGGAATTTGCCACAGGCTGACTCAAGATTCCCTTTACAGTCCCTCCCCTCAACCCCGGCTATTTCTCAAGCCAACCTGTATGCAATAAATAATTCAGAAACAAAATGTGTGTACATTTTTTAAACAACAACAACTAGTGGAGAGCGAGGAAGCAGAATTTGACCTCATTGATGTGAACAGCTCAAGTGTTTCAGGCATACATACATGAGGTACTTAGAAGGAAATATTATCAAGTCAGAGCAAGGTCCAATTGGTTTGAATACAATCAGTGTTTCAGAGGAAAAGCAATACATCCCTGAGAATCTATTTAAACAAGTCAAGCTCATTGACCAGCGTATTTTGGCTTGTGCTGCGCTCTCCTCTTAACTATGACTGTGTACCATGCAAGAGTAAAGGTCTGGAGGATGACTACCTTATTGGGGTCTAACCAATATTCCACACTGGGAGCATAATTAGATGTGACAGTAGCAGCCATGTTTGTTTATTCACATGCCAGCTCTGTTCATGCATTAAGGAGAACATAGGGTGTAGTTTTAACATCAAACTGGTACACTGGTTAGGAGAGCTGAACTCTCCTCCTCCTTATCACCTGTGCTCTATTGCTTTGGGCACTTTTATTTTATCTTAGCTCACTTCCAGAATCGGAGCCTGGCTGGGAGAAAAGGCCTAGCACAAAGGTGCAAAAAGTGTATTCTGTGGGCCGCAGGTGCCCCCCACAAGCTTTGCCTGGTGGCTCTCCAAGAAACCCAGCCTCCTCCCCTGCCAATGCTGGAAAACTGGTGGTTTGTGTTTGAATGTGTGGGTATGAATGAATGAATGTGTGTAAATCAATATGCATGTGAGTGAGCATGCAGGTGTGGTCCCTGGCAGGTGCGGTGCCTGCCCAATGTGGCAACCTGTGGTCAAAATGGCTTTGTACCCCTGGCCTTGAGCAACAGACTGTAGGGGGAAATGGGAAGTGAGGCTTCTACTCCCCTCATCTACATCGCTCATTTGATATATAATTAAAACCCATCCCATCTTCAAGCACAATGAGGGCAGATACATAAAGAAACATGACTACCACCATCACATACAGGTACACAAAAAACCTATAGAAGTATCAAACCCATCTCGTATTGCTTCCGCATTAGCAAGCTAACAAACACACGGCAATTAAAATGTCCCAGAACATATGAAAACACATTTTGATAAACAATGATCACAAAGACATCCACATTTAGCTAATAAACCTTTCAGTAACTTAATCCAAATCAGTGATGGCTTGTTTCTTAACATAGCATAGGGTGACCATATTTGGGAAACCAAAAAAGAGGACACCTAGTGTGTGTGTGGGGAAGCAGCTTTCTGAGTCCTGCAGAAAGTACGTTATTCCCCCGCCACCTTAAAGAACCCGATTGGAGTGGAGGAGGGGAAAGGATTTCATTCCACTCCAATTGGGGCCTTTTCTATAATGTCCACGAATGACCCACTTTCCCCTTTAAGACCTCAATTGGAGCTCGGGGTGGGGGAATGATGTGCCTCAAGAAAGCATGTCACTCCCTCCTGCCATGCTAATGACAGCCTTAAAGGGGAAGGTGTGTCATTCCAGGACATTATTGAAAATTATAGAAAATCCCCCCTGACACCATGGAAAGAACAAAAACCAGGACAAATCTGGGGAAATCCTGACAGTTGGTCACCCTAACATAGCAGGAAACCTTGACTTCAACCGTAGCACTCTTCCCCAGAAACAACTACATCTTGTGGCACCCTGAAAACTATTATGACATAAGCTTTCAGTTGCATGAAGTGTTAACTTGAGTTCCAAGTGAATGTATACACACATGATGGCAGAGGGATTGTAAACTATGGGATCAGAGGAAACCGAAACGCAGAAATATAGACAGTGACAATTGCCTTATCTATAGTGGCCATTCACAAAACAATTGTTGGCTCACTACACAGACATCTTTGAATTAGTGAGCTGATTAATACATGTAGTGCGATGATGATGTTGTTGATGATGATGTTAAAAAAGCTCTTCATCCCAATTAAAGCCACATGAGATAGCTGAACCTGTTTCACATTAAAATCTGTCTTTGAAATATCTTTGTTCAAGAATACTCACCTTCAGGTCAGTAACAAGAGTGTCCTGTTATTATTATTATTATTTATTTATATAGCACCATCTATGTACATGGTGCTGTACAGCGTAAAACAGTAAATAGCAAGACCCTGCCGCATAGGCTTACATTCTATTAAAATCATAGTAGAGCGATAAGGAGGGGAAGAGAATGCAAACAGGCACTGGGTAGGGTAAACAGGCGCAGGGTAGGGTAAAACTAACAGTATAACAGTATAAAGTCCAAACAGCATCAAGTTGTAAAAGCTTTAGGAAAAAGAAAAGTTTTTAGCTGAGCTTTAAAAGCTGCGATTGAACTTGTGGATCTCAGATGTTCTGGAAGAGCGTTCCAGGCGTAAGGGGCAGCAGAAGAAAATGGGCGAAGCCGAGCAAGGGAAGTAGAGACCCTTGGGCAGGCGAGAAGCATGGCATCAGAGGAGCGAAGAGCACGAGCAGGGCAATAGTCTGAGATGAGAGAAATATTCACCCACCACCTACCCAGGATTGAACATTGCCATTCCTGTTAGGAAAACTGTGTCCACTTATTCTTTTGCATAGGGACAGGCTTGTCTAACATAGAATGAAGTAGTTCAGGGGTATGCAACTTCAAGAGGCCCAGGGTCCATTTTGGCCTCCCAGATCCCCCCTCCCATGGACGATACACATGCAGGTGCCAAAAACTTTTTTTTTTAAAATTAAGAAAAATAAAAATGGCATCCATTATTCAGCTGTACTGGGCCAAACAGACATTACTTGAAATCCTTATCTGGGAGTTATACCTTTCCGCCTTCAATTTTACTCTAGAGTTGAGCAGTTTGAATCAGGCCCTTAGGGCTAAAGCCCCTCTCCTTGTGGGATACTTAACTTTTTAAAATCTCTCAAGCAATGACTTTGTTCATACTTTTCAAATGCTTTCTATCTCAATTTGTTTTTCTTGTTGTGCATTACATCATGATGTGCTGTACATATCTGAAGTTTTAGGTATATTTCACCTGCAGATTGTCAGTAACTCTGGCTCCTAGTCTGTTTTCAGGCCCAATTTAAAATGCTACTTTTAATTTACACCTGCTGAAATTCTCTCATTTACACAACTATTGAAGATATGGGAGTAATGCCCTGTTTTGCACATGACTATCCCAATGAACTGGCCCTCCATAACAAATTTCAAGTAATAAATACGGGAGACATACTGTGAGTTCTAAGCCAATATAAGGCATACATTAAATGAGCTCTCTGCTTTTAAAAAAAATCTTATTAAATACTGTTTAAGTACAGAATAGATTATACTTTATTTTACCTTACCTAAGAACATAAGAGTCATGCTGGATCAGACCAAGGGTCCATCTAGTCCAGCATTCTATTCATACAATGGCCAAGCAGCTGTTGACCAGGGACCCAGACGTATAACACAGTGCAACAGCACCCTCTCACCCATATTCCCCAGCTACTGATATATATAGGCTTACTGCCACTAATAGTCATTGATAGCTGTATCCTCCAGGAATTCATCCAATCCCCTTTTAAAGCCATCCAAATTAGTGGCCATCACTACATCTTGTAGTGAATTCCATCGTTTAACTATGTGCTGTGTGAAGAAGTACTTCCTTTTATCTGTCCTGAATCTCCCACCAATCAGCTTCAGGGGATGATCCCGCATTCTAGTATTACAAGAAAGGAAGAAAATCCTATTTTTCAAAATATTTACCTAATAAGAGTAATACACTGAAATCTTTCTGGAATCTTAATCATACCATCAGAGCTCAGCCATTGCTGGACCTGTCATAATTTTGGAGACGGATTTCTCTCTCTCTCTCCCTCAGAAATGGTGATTTGCTGCTGCTGCTTTTTTTTTTTAGTGCAAGAGAACTTGGATGAAATGCACAGGCTCAACAACCCTTAGGAGTCAGAATCTATACAGTGACAGCAGCCACCACTCATCTTACATGTAGGTAAATCACTGTCTCCAATAAACCAGCTGGCTTAGATGGCCGGTGTCCAGGTTCTCTCCCTGGGGTGTAAGTCTGTGACTTCATACTTCCCTGCTTCAAGACCTTGCTATCACCGCCATTTCCTAGGTTAGAGTCTGGTTCAGCAATACCCACTCGGCTCTCTGATCACATATCCAGCACTTGGAGAAAGTGTCTCTTTTAATTACTTTGAAGGCCAGCTGAGATTTACATCTTCCCAGTCTTCCGATGGCCTCTATATATTCTCAGTTACAGCAGGAGAGAATTTGGATGAATGTCAGTGGCGGAGAGACTAAAAGCGCTGCCTCAGTCTAGAAGAGTACTTTGCAAAGCAGCCCGCTCTGCTGTTAATACACTTGACTTGCAATTCACAAAAGAACTGTATTTTCCCCCCAATCACAGACCTCCCCTGAACAGAATAAGATGCCACACTTCAAGCAATGCGGGGTCCAACTTAATTCTCTATTAAGTTGTGATTGGCGCACTAGACATTGCGGAAAATCAATGACATGAAAAGGTGTGAAACTGGAATCGGGGATGAAGGTCAGTCAAGGTGGGCTTTAGGAGATGTTCTTCCAGACAGTATTAAACTGCAGACATCCCACATTATACGTTTGTTTATTTATTTATTTATTTATTTCATTTCTATATGGCCCAATAACCGCTCTCTGGGCGGTTCACAAAAATTAAAACCATGAAGAGCATAATAAAACAACCAACAATTTAAAAACACAAATACAAAATACAATATAAAAAGCACGACCAGGATAAAACCACACAGCAAAAATTGATATAGGTTAAAATATGAGATTAAAACAGCAGAGTTTAAATTTAAGTTAAATTAGGTGTTAAAATACTGAGAAAATAAAAAGGTCTTCAGCCATGTTCATCATGGCTTTAGAGGTTTTGTCCGAAAACTTTTCTTTCTTTTTCATCCTGTGTGTGATCAGCACTCATCAGGCACGTGGTATGCTGGTAACGTCTTCAGGGAGAGAATATGGATCTTTTACTTTCACAATAGAGCCAAACCATAAGATGAACAGAGCCATGTAGTCCATCTGTTACTGGACTGTACCAGACTGTGAAGGGTGGGAGGGGGAAAACAGTGTCTGCCTTTCCCTATTAAAACTAATCTCTCTGCACACAAAAAAACTAGCATGTTCTAGGTAAGCATTCTCTCTATTTTTCTAGTGTTTCTTTTTTATGTGCAAGATGTTCTTTTTTTAATAATAATAATAATAATAATAATAATAATAATAATAATAATAATAATAAAATAATTGGTAGTATACAAATCCATCTCCCTCTTTGCAGTCTGAAGTAGCAAAGTCAAGTAATGACTACAACACATGTCTCTTCTTACCATATTTCTTCGATTGTAAGACGCCATCGATTGTAAGACGCACACTAATTTCAGTACCACCAACAGGAAAAAAAAGCTTTGATTCTAAGAATAACAATCGCACCCGTGATTCTAAGATGCACCCCGTTTTTAGAGATGTTTATATGGGGGGAAAAGTGTGTCTTAGAATTGAAGAAATACGGTATCATATCGTATGGCTTTTAGGCCAATAGCAAAACCAAGACCAGTCCAATCCAATAACACATAAGAACATAAGAAGTGCCATGCTGGATCTGACCAGGGGTCCATCTAGACCAGTGGCCAACCAGCCATCGGCCAGGGACCAACAAAGCAAGACATGATGTAACAGCACCCTCCCACCCATGTTCCCCAGCAACTGGTGCACACAGGCTTGCTGCCTCAAATACTGGAGATAGCACACAACCATCAGGGCTAGTAGACACTGAGAGCCTTCGCCTCCAGGAATTTATCCAACCCCCTTTTAAAGCCATCCAAATTGGTGGCCATCACTGCATCTTGTGGTAGTGAGTTCCATAATTTATCAATGTGCTGTGTGAAGAAGTACTTTTATTTGTCCTGGATCTCCCACCGATCAGTTTCATGGGATGACCCCGCATTCTAGTATTTTGAGAGAGGGAGAAAAATGTCTCCCTAGCCACATTCTCCATACCATGCATAATTTTGTACACCTGGTGGAATATTAACCTTTGGAAAATTCAGTCTCCTTTATAAAAATGAAAACTCACTTTTTAAAAAAACCAGTGAACCAAAGCTTAATGAAGTAAAGTACAAAGACATTACTTAATATTACTTAATACAAGTAATCACTTGTACAAGAATGCACTGGAAATTGATGTCTAACCAAGCAGCTTATTTCACAGCTTTTGGGATGATGGAATGTCAGACGTTTTTCTTCACCAAAAAATTTAGCTCACCCCTAGCAACTCTGCCCATCTAAAGGTGCCTGTCAACATGTGCAAGGACCTGAAGATGGCAACCAATGCCCCTTAATATTATTCCTATTTTTCAATCATTAATTTCATTTATTCATCTAAAACCTGCATCACTTTTTATCTAGAGATGGCTGAATCTGTCAGTTTCACTTTTTCCCCATGTTTACTTTTTTTTTAAAAAAATCTTAAGTTCTTTCCACCCTGAATATGAAAGAAATTGTGAATTTCCCTAAATTCATACCAAAAATAAACGAACAAAATTTTCATCCATCTGCACAAGCCAAATTCAATAGGTACAGCTATTCCCTGCATGGACAGGACCATGTTCTACCTGCCTGCCATAAAGCTGTTAAAGACAAGGAGCCTGAAAGAAAAGAGAGGTAGCAACCCTAATTAATACTAATATGACTGAATACACAGGGATTCAAACTTAGCTTTTAAGAGCTAAACAGTTGAAGCCTTGGGCCTGGATGGACAAATCTGTCCATTTCCGCTTCTCCCATATTAGTTTAAAAATAAATAAATCACTTTTCGTTCCAAATGTGGAGGACTGTGCAGATTTTGCTAAATTCTTATCAAAACCAAGCTGAAACTAAATTCTTACTAATCCCTACTTGTATTATGTTAAGTAACACAGAATATGGTGACATACAATCTAATAACTACTATTTAACAGACTGTATCAGAATACTATTGATAAGAAACAGAAAAAAATGACAAAGGTGAGTGTCATCAGTTCAGTGGGGAGAACCACCTCAAAATCTATGCCCTCCAGTAATAGAGGATGCGACAGGATTCAACTACACTACTGCTTTAAAGTGCTTTATAACAGTTTTGACAACTGTATATGGAGTGTGTCCTGGGTCCCAACAGTTGTCAAAACTGTTATAAAGTGCTTTAAAGCAGTAGTGTAGATCCTGCCTTGGTCAGTAATTCTCCTTGTTCTAGGCACTAGAAAAATGAGTTCTCATAATGTCACTCAAAATCTCTTCTTCTGTTCTCTTAGGGAAGGGAGCTTCATTTAAAAGTAAACACAGTAAATTTGTAATTATTGTCTGAATACATTAAAATGACATTAAATGATTGCTACAGCATCAGAAACACAGGATTCTATAGAACAAGCCCCAAGTTGTCAAGAATGCACATTTACTGTCAAGAATGCACAATGGAGACTCTACTCACACGTTGGGAAACTAAGCATAAATGTCTATCAGTAAAATATATTTCCGATCAATAATTTTAATAAGGAATGTAAGAAAAAACTATGCTGGGAATCTTACAGAGAGGAGTACAAATATTTTTTCCTATGGCTTATTTCCAAACATTTTACATCTCTAGTCTTTCTATAAAATATGTATTACATAGTTTTTCTAAATCATTTTGGGGTGGGGAAGTAAAGACTGAGTAGCAATATATAAATACTTTGTTGTAAATTCTAAAAGAAAATATATCATAACCCAAAGCAATTTGGGGGTGGGGGTAGAATGTCCTCAGAAAAAAAATAAGGGGGGGAAATGTTTCCCCCCTGCACCTTTACATTTCTAGTTCTCCCTGATGTGTTTTAAATTTCTGGCCAATCATATTAGTTATGGAACTGCCAATTGTCTTTATTGACCCACCTGGCCAATCAAAATAAAGGTAACTTATTCCCTAGACATTTTAAACAGCCTAAAGCTTCCCTTCATCAGCTCCCATAAACAAGGCAACCACTACTGTTTTAGGCCCATACAAAGTAACAAAACATACCTGAGGACTACTAAGGTACATTAAATACTATTTAAATATTTCAAAATGTAAATAAACATATAAATACAATGTTTCTTGACAGACTCCCTTATCTCCTGCTCTTTTCTGTCTGACTACTTTATCCCATCTAGGCAGAATTCAAATCACCATGACTTGGGTGCCATCTGCATTCCGTTCAATTTCCCCAGCCATCCCTTCCATTCTAGATTTATTATTATTATTATTATTATTATTATTATTATTATTATTATTATTATTATTAAAACATTTTTATAGCACCACCTCACCATTTCTGGCATCGTGGCACTTTATAATAAAACATGAAAACAATTTCTATTAAAAACCCTCAATCCACATTAAAATTCAAACCAGCCCTCCCCCAAACTCTTGTGAAAGTAAAAATGCCTTACAGAGGCGTTTAAAACAATTGACAGTAGGAGTGTGTCTAATCTCTAGTGGCAAATTGTTCCACAACCGGGGACCAACCACTGAAAAGGCCCTGGCCCCCGCACATTCCAAATTGTAGCGGGGGACCATCAGGGCACCCTGTTCCTGAGAGCGAGTCTGTCAATGGTGGGACACAGGAGTGAGGTGAGCACTCAAGGAACCAGGGCCCGGGCAGTGCAGGGCTTTATACATCATTACCAAAACCTTGTAGCTCAACCTAGCAGCTACCAGCAGCCAGTGATGACATCTAATTTGAAAATAGATACAAATCCCTAGTCCTGTGGTGGTAAGCCTTTTTGTTAAGAGTGATGGAAGTGAAGTCTAAAGCATGAGATAATGCCACTCTAATAGGCAGGGTGTTGTATACACACAGCCTGGCCTTTCTACCTAGAGATATTCTTTTTTGCTCTACTCTCCTGCATGAGAAACAAATGACACACGAGAAGCATAAAGAATGCAGGCCTGACTTCATTCACGTCCAATTCCAGGGGTCTTTGTGTTGGCCACTTACAGCCCAGGCTTGCACAGCACCCTGCTGTAACTTGCTTCCAAGTAAGAGCACTTATGGTTGCAGGCCAAAATCACAAGCAGGACTTGAGCAAAACGCATCAATGCTGTTTTAATCAGAATGTTAGAGAGAAGGAGAGATGCAGTCTTTGCAGTCAAGACCAAGTGATGCAGTACTTTTATTCATATTGGATCACAAATTTATTCTATGGAGTTTAATTCCAAGGGGGATACTTCAGTATTCTTGTTCCAGCCATTACTGGAGCTTCATTGTAGCCACTCTGATGCATGATGCTACAGTTCACTGTTGACAGATGGATTACATCTGCAAGATATGAAAAATGAGAGAATGGGTGTATTTGCTCAGTGATACTAAAGTAACACTTCATGATGAAAAGATACTCTGGAAGGATTTCCAAGACGTACAAGACAACTTTACAGTGTAGTTAGACCCATTGAAGATGTAACTCTACCCTTACTACACCTAAGGTGCCCTTTCTACACCTAAGGATTATCCCAGGAAAATGGAGGGATCATTCCTGCCTGCTCCCGGGATCCCCTGTGTGGCATTTGGACTTACAGGGATGACCCCGGGATGATCCCTGGAAAAAAGGCAGGTGTAAAAACGGCCATAGTTAAGAGATTGAGAATGCTCACGAAGCTCACATGTTTCTGCCATTCTCTTCCATCTCTCACATGCAAATTCATCTCACATTTTCATTTTTGGAGTTAACCAAGGCGCAACTGTAGAACTTTCACAAACCATTGTTAGTCTGAAACCACACTTAAAAACAAAAACAAAAAACATGGTTAGAAGTTTACCATGGTTAGTGTAGAGACCAACCATGGTTATGTTTCAAAACAAAAGGTGAAGGCAACTCATGTGTGAGATGGAATGAGCAGGGAACAAAACAAAAGGTCATGTGGTGGTCCCAATCCTCTAACCACAGTTAGGAGATCAGGCAATTTTAGATTCAGGCAATCTTAATATTCTTTTTGTATATCCTCTCCATTTCTTATAATGTTTAAGGGAAGTTCCAATTCAAAAATTACAATGCTTTATTGCCAAATCATTTTTAAAAAAAGAAAAGAGAAAATAAAATAAATCTTGACAGACTGGGTATTCCATTTGTATGGCATGCTTCAACAGTATGTGGAACTTACTGACCCAGATGGGATCTACACTACTCTTCAAAACAGTTTATAACAGTAGTGACAACTGTTGGGGCCCAGGACACACTCCACATACGGTTTTCAAACCATTTTCAAAATGTCATGTCCTGCTTAGTGTAGATCTGGTCCCAGAATATCCTGCCTTTCATCATTTTTCTGTGGTGATTTGTACAATGATGTGGCTAAAAAGAAAGAAAGATGAGATGTACTGTATTTCTATTAAAATTAAAATGATTATATTTAAGTTTTAATCTATACATATAAATTCCCATATGCAAGTACTAGCATCTTGAATTTGATCCAGAAATGAACAGGCAGCCAATGAAATTCTTTTAGAGTAGGTATGATGTCATATTCATCAAAGGTTTAACTGCTATATTCTGCTCCAATTGAAGTTTCCAAGTCAACTTCAAGGGCATCCCCATGTATAACACATTAGAGTAATCTACCTAGGAGATGACCATCACTGTGACCAGACTATTCCTGTCCAGAAATGGCAACAGTTCTCCAAGATTACCTCAGCCTCTAATGACAAAGATGGATCAAAGAATACCTAAAGCAATTTCAGTTACCTAAAGCTAGGGTGACCATATGAAAAGCAGGACAGGGCTCTTGTATCTTTAACAGTTGTATTGAAAAGGAAATTTCAGCAGGTGTAATTTGTATATATGGGGAACCTGTTG
Source organism: Elgaria multicarinata webbii (assembly GCF_023053635.1). Taxonomy (NCBI): domain Eukaryota; kingdom Metazoa; phylum Chordata; class Lepidosauria; order Squamata; family Anguidae; genus Elgaria; species Elgaria multicarinata. The sequence goes on along the minus strand of NC_086179.1, from coordinate 89,906,026 downwards.
CAATTTCCTTTTCATCACAACAGTTAAAGGTGCAGGAGCCCTGCCCTCTTTTAAATCTGGTCACTCTAGTATAGCTCATGCACCTTTAACTGTTGTAATGAAGGGTGAATTTCACCAGGTTCTCCATATATACAAATGACATCTGCTGAAATTCCCTTTTCTATGCAACTATTAAAGATACAGGAGCCCTGACCTCCTTTTCATACGGTCAGCCTACTAAAGCAGTTGCTTTGGGAACAGATTTGAGGGAGGGTGGAAGGATGGGACACCATTTTCCTGCATCTACTTTATTTTTCTCTGTGTAGTTTATAGCAGGGATGGGCAGTGTGGGGCCCTCCAGAACTTTTGGCCTATAACTTCCATCATGCCCATTGGCTATGCTGGTTAGGGATGATAGGAGTTGTAGGCCAAAACTTCTGGAGGGCCACAAGTTCCCCACCTCTGATTTCCAGAATGACCATGAGTGAAGGCAAAAGCACATGTTACTGTCATGACACAGCCAACAGAATAAATGCAGGGCCCCCAATCTGGATCAGGACCCTAGTGTGGGGGCTATAGGGAGATTGAAATCCCCCACCTGTGGCTCAAATCTGGATCAGGACCTGTGTGCCTGCAATCTATATTGCCAAATAGTGAGCCATTAAAGTAAATGGATTGACAGCTCACACAGACAGAGAGACCCACATCAATGCCAGCTCAGCCTGTTGGTTTATTAGCAACCAACAAAACGTTAAAACAATTGATGAGAACATCCCACTAAATGGAAAGGGCAGCTCAGGAACAGAGTGTGGCATAAATAAATACCTATCACAAGGGTTGTAATTGAAATTTTGGTGGTCATTTCCCTCAGAATATCAACCTCATGGAGGTCTAGACAAGCCCTAAGGGGCTTGCAAACTATACTGAGGCACACCGTCTGCCTCTACAGAGTTCCTTGCCAACTTCATGTTTTAAAAGGAGCGCTCAAGAGCCCATTCTGGAGAGAGCTTCTGCCAAAAAAGTTTAATAGGAAGTTTGTGGTTACTGTTCGCAAAGCTCCGAGGCCCCATTTAAACATGCTAATACTACATGGGGGAGAACGTCCCCGTTTAGGTATTCCAGGCAGCTGCTTGGAGCAAGGCACTTGCCACATGCGCCCAGCCATATCCATGCAGCATGCGCATGCCAGCAAACCCTAGCCTGGGCCGAGATGCTGTTGGCGGACTAGTGCTACACACATCTGGGACATGAACACATTCAAATGAGATGGGAGTCATGCAGAACACCTACAAAGTCAGCACTTCCTTGGCTTTTCTTGGAGGAGCGAAGATTTTCACATGGATATGGAAAGCCGTTCAGTACAAATCAGAGTTCAGAAAGATGGAATAGAAAAAACAAACGTCCTGCAAGTCACCCGGATTTACATTCTTGAGCTGAAATGGAACATATTCTAGAACAAATCCACACCTTTCCCCATGGCATCCACCTTGATGTTGCCAGTTGATCGGATTTCTAACCTGGCACTCCATGGAATGCTAGATTCACATTAGATGTGTGTTTGTTTGTATGGCAGCAATGGGTAGCTTAATGAAAGAAAATGTGGATGAGTTGTGGTGTCAGAGGAATCCAATATTGCCGCACTAGCAGTTTTTCTCTCTATTTCAGTCCTCGTCAGGTGAGTCCAACCACTCAGGGACCATGTATTGGGTGAAGATCATAGAATCATTGAATCATAGAATAGTAGAGTTGGAAGGGGCCTATAAGGCCATCGAGTCCAACCCCCTGCTCAATGCAGGAATTCACCCTAACGCAAACATGACAGATGGTTGTCCAGCACCTCTTGAATGCTTCTAGTGTGGGAGAGCCCACAACCTCTCTAGGTAACTGGCTCCATTGTCGTACTGCTCTTAACAGTCAGGAAGTTTTTCCTGATGTCCAGCCGTAATCTGTCTTCCTGTAACTTGAGCCCATTATTCCATGTCCTGCACTCTGGGAGGATCGAGAAGAGATCCTGGCCCTCCTCTGTGTGACAGCCTTTTAAGTATTTGAAGAGTGCTATCATGTCTCCCCTCCAGGCTAAACATGCCCAGTTCTTCAGTCTCTCTTCATAGGGCAAGATGTCACAATGGCATGCAGTTAACCAGTTTGGGGCTATTTGCTGATATCACGAAGAGTGAATACTGTCTATTTAGTGCAGCTTTCTGTAGCCTGGGTCCCTCCAGATGCTTTGGAGTACAACTCCCACCAGCCCCAAGGTTGCTCCTTGAAGGTGAAGCTGGGAGTTGTAGTCTAAACCAATCTGTAGGAACCCAGTTGAGAAAGGCTGATTTAGAGTGCCAGCAATGTTCCTACAAAGGTCATATGGTGATCCTATCCTATCAGAGGTTTTACAAGAAATACTTTTACAACCTTTTGGCAATGATCCCATCAAAATTCCTAAAAAGGAGTGCCCTTTTGGTCTTACAAAGGATTTTTTGGTGAAACACCTTCCCCCCCTCTCAGTTCAACTCTAATATTGTGTCAAGGAATCCCAACATGCACCAAACAAGGTGGACAGTGGCACACACATGGCTTCAAAATGTGCCTCTGGATATTTTCACATTTTAAATAATGCTGAATTCTTTCCTAATTTCAAAATGGTGCCTTTTGCCCCTGCAATATTGTTATGCTTGCTATATTTTCCCAATAACTATGCAGAACGTGTTGGGTGGGTGGGGGGAGGAATTCTTAGCAAACACAATGTTTTAATTTAAATAGTCCATGTTTTCACTGAGGGAGGGGGGGTTGGTTAGGTCTAGAAGATGGTAAAGAAAAAATGAAACATTGCACAAAATCTCATTAAAATATTATACGTGATATTTTACCCAGGCTCTGCTATCTTAACCTGAACCACAAAAGCATTTTCTACAGCTCCAAAACATGTAGCAAATTACCCAACTGGTTTTAGTATTTCCACCGGCATTAAAACAGCTTCACGGTCATGAGGACCTTGCTTCTTCAAATAAACAGACTCTACCTTTGGGTCCTTATTGGATTACCATGAGTAGGATGTTTACATTATGAAAATAGTCACATACTCACTGCCACTAACAAGGGAGCAATTCATATTTTAAACCTATTTTGTTTCAATGCATTTATATACACCTCATATCCTGGTGCTTTGATCCATTTTCCTGAGAGATCAGCTAGGTACAACAGCCATCTTCTTGGCTTCAAGGAACTAGTCCCCCCTTCCCAATAAACCAAAAAACTCTTAAAAATACAATATGGGTTTTTCGGGAGGATTACTAAATTTTGTTAACAACAATAATAATGACGTTGCCTTTCTTCCTAAGGTTTAGTGCCACTGTAAAAGAAAAATTAAAAATGGCTTGATTTCATGTAGTGCCCAGGCAACCTTTCAACGCAGAGTGTGCGGAAATAACAGACAGGGCATTTATGGAAAATATCACGATCAATAAGTTGGTGCAAAGCAGTATTTTTCCTAAATTAAAATACATCTGGTTATTTATTTATTTTATAAAAAAGATTGTTTTCACCCTTTCCTCTACTTTTCTCTTCCTCTTCGAAGTGGGAGCCCAAGATATTCAGCTGCATGCGGTAAAGAACAAGATGGTGCGCTCCGTTCCATACACTTGAAAGCAGCAGGCTAGCTCAGGGGGTACAGACAGAGCACCCCAGCTTCTGCTACCTAAGATGGCCCCTTCGCTCTGCATAATGGTAAAATCAGCCCTGAGTCCTCAGGCATGTCTACACCTCCCAGCGTTCCAGGAGGGAGCGGGAAGGATCTCGTGGTATTCTGCTCATGAGACCCTCCCCTTTGGACAGACAGCAAGCGCAACATCCCAGGAGGAATGAGAGATGCCGCACCCGCCTTTTTTTTTTTTTTTTTGCTGAAGGTGAGTGCATGAGCGCTCCAATGCAAAAGTGAGTATTTTTTTTAAAAAAAAACTGATTGCGCGCCCCTCCCCCTGATGGGCACGCAGCACCTGAAGAGCTCCGTGCTCTGTGCCGTTCCTGCCTCCTCATGTTTATTCGCGAGGAGGCGGGATGAAGTTGGGATGGCCGCCCACATCTCCTGCAAATCCCGAGGCCACAGGAAAAATCAGGCTAAAAGCTGTCCCAGTTATCCCAAAGAAATGAAGGGATCATCCTTCCCTGCCTCCAGGATCCCCTGTGTGTCATGTGGACACACAGGGATGGTCCTGGGATGTTACACGGGATAAGGCATGGTGTTTTTTTGGGTGGGGGGGTTTAGTACCTTTTTAACTCCATACCACCTCTTTTTGTAGGTCCTTGCCAGTTTCATTAGGATCAGAGAAACTGAGATTAAAATCTCAGCTCAGCCTGAAGTTCAATGTGACCGTGTTCAGACTAAACCATGGTTAGGCTCTTTTGCAGCAAATGGCTGGTGCGCATGTTTAAACGGTGGTTATGTAGTTAGGAATGGTTCACATGACATGCTAAGTCATGGATTGCATGACACACTAAACCATAATGTTTAGCTCAAAATGCTTAACTGCTGTGGCTAAGTTACAATACCAAGAAAACACAATGATCAACAATAATGAATAATAAATAAATAAATAGATGTATTTATAAATAAAAGAAATTCTCTGAGGCATATTTCTCTAAACCAGAGAAATAAGAAGCCAGCAGCAAGAACTTTGGCGAACTCTATGTCAGTGGATTGGAAAATGTATCTTATTTAATTTCTCATCATGTGATTGGCATCCCTTTTGTTGCGCTCCTGTAGTGAAGACTGAGACAAGCTCTCTTCACCTCAATGCACAATGGTTTAAACTGTATAGGGGGCACAGGTCTGTGCGAAGCGGTCCCAAACCCTCTGTCCACCAGGCCTTGCCCCCTCTGTCGCTTGACCTTGCTGGGTTGAACGGTAAGGTCTGAAGGGGCATTCTACTGAAGTCGCCTTGGTAAAACAAGGGGCCCCATCACATGGGGAGTTGTACTGGCATTCAGGTGAATGTGAATAGAACATTCAGACTTCTCTGCTCAACGTGGACAGAGGGGGTAGGGGTTGGTGCATATGCAGATGTAGGGGGACAAGGCTATTGTGTGCAGCCCTGGCTGCTACCCAGTTTAAGCCCACATTCATTCCAGCAAACACCTGAACAGGATTATAGTGAGTGGGTGTAATATGGGCTACAACTTGCAGATCATTCATTTTACATGAATGATCTGCAATATTTTAAGTAATTAAAACAAATCTTCCCTAAACTCAGTGCGGTTATACTTGCTAACAAGGTGAGAAAGCTAAAAGAGGGCATCTCCTGCTGCTTTTGTTTTATAGGTGACACACTCCCTCTTCCCCAGCTCCAAACATTGGATTAGTGATATAAATGTCTTTGCTCTTAATTGCCCATAAATATGAAAGGAATCACTGTCAGTATCATTACTCCCTGAGCCAGAAAGCAATCAGGAACCAAGGGATTTCCTAGCGCTGGCCTCATCAGGCTAGTAAGCCATGAAAAGCTGGTTTAGATACACCTCCCTTCATCCCTCTGACCCCTGAAGGTGCTAACCAATGCCACTTGGGACCTATTTATTGGAGGGGAGGGGAGATGCTGTCCAAATAAAGCCCAGCCTTGAACCCAATCAATGCAAATATATAGAGGGGGGAACTAACAATAAACACACACCTCCCTACCTATTTAGGAATGGAAGACAAACTTTCCTACTCGGCCCCTATTTCTGCACTGTCTGAGATCAGGCGAGTGAGCAGGTGGTTGTTGGAGTTATATTCTGAAGGTTGAGAGAGGAATGGGTTAGTGCTAGCTCCAGGTTTTTGTGGGCCCTTGAGCAAGTCACCCCCAATCCTTCCCTCAGTGAGTCTACCTTCTTACCGTCATTATCAGCAATGGCTGTTCCTCCTCCTCCTCCTCCTCTTTCTCTTCAATGGTCTCGCTTGCTTACACTGGATGAAGAGTGTTTTATATCACCTGAAGCTTGGAATTTATTCTCTGCTCATTCATCCCCCTTCAACTACTAGATAAAGGTCCCCAATTTCACTTCTATTTCCTTAAAACAACAACAACTAATACAACAAAAGATTTCCAGCTTTGTTAGTATAACAACTATTGTTGTTTTTCTCTACTTCTGTTTTCCACCTACCAAGGAACCTGCATGTTTTGACTGAAGATGGAGGCCATAGCTAGACCTAAGGTTTATCCCTGGATCGTCCAGGGGTCAAACCTGTTCATCTAGGTGACACACAGGGGATCCAGTGCTCAGGCAGGGGTGAACCCTGGATGATCCCAGGATAAACCTAAGGTCTAGCTGTGGCCTTAGATGAACAGGTTTGACCCCGGGAAAATCCTGGGATAAACCTTAGGTCTAGCTGTGGCTGGAGACAGTTCCAAACAACAGCTGGATCTGATTTGTTTAAAAAATGGAAGAACAACCATTGTTTATTTGTTCATTCTTCCCAGCCGACCCAAGAGTAGTCCTGGATGCAACCTGAAACCTTCATGTTCCCTGGTAGAGCCTAGTTTGAAAGTCTTCAAGCCTTCTTCCCCCATTTCATCTTAAGCCCCTGACCATGCAGTCTTCATGACTTCAACGTCAAGTCAGCCTGCCTCTCCCCTTCCTGGGTTTATTTCACAAATAGCCAAAGGTACTCCTTTCATTTAAAAGTGCACAGATAACACTCTACATAAGTAATTCAATCACTAATTAAATCATGCCATTTAGGACTACTCACACCCTGATCATCAGGAATCACACAATAACTTGATGATATGACTCTGTGTGTGTGTGTGTGTGTGTGTGTGTGTGTGTGTGAGAGAGAGAGAGAGAGAGAGAGAGAGAGAGAGAGAGAGAGAGAGAGAACTGGAGAGGAGGAAGATCATGTAAGCTGCCTCAGGTTCCTTTCAAGAAGAAAATGGTGGGATATAAAAGTAATAAATAAAATATCTGCCAGCAACCACTGGTTTAAGAAAATGGGCATATAAAACAAATTCACTGCCTTGAAAGTTAACAGGAAAGCACAATGTACATATGAAAGGCTAATTCACAAAGCTGTATCATATTAGGGACTGTATACAAAAGAGCAGAATGCGATAGCGCTGCATAATTTTATGGGAAGAGAGACCCATGGACAGCTCCATTAATGCTGTCATAACCTCTATTGAAACTTCAAATGAATAGAGTTGTGGATGCATCCACCGGTGCTGTGATACTCAAGACATCGCATGACTAATGGCCAAACCTACCCCAAGTGGGTGCCTTATTCACACGGAAGATAAAATGAATCAAACTCTCATTTTAAATTTGTAATTTGGCATTGCTGCTGTTTTTATCTGGTTGAGCTTTTATATTGTATTTTATATTATGGTTTTATACTGCTGTTTTATACTTTGAATGGTTTTAATTTTTGTGAACCGCCCAGAGAGCCCTGGCTGTTGGGCGGTATAGAAATGTAATAAATAAATAAATAAATAGATAAATTATGTGTAAATGAGCTTTTGTATATGCGCAATGTTGAAGTGCATCTTTGGAGCTTTACTTTGGAATCATGTAATACCTCCTCAGAGCCAGAATTGCGGTGGAGGCTACAAGTCGCTAAGGAGACTTTAGGATGCCTAAAATCAGGGGGGAGGTTAAAGAGCCAGAGTGGTGACAGAGGTTGTGAGGAGGGAACTAGCCCCAGAATAGGCAAGGAAAGGGTTGAACCAACTAATGACCCTGTGGGGAAGAAGATGCGAGGGAGACTGGAGCAGGCAGGGGCCATCAGAACCTGCTTCAGTTGGACCCCTGCCCCCAGGGCTAACTGCCATCTTCACCCTGTGGGGAAGAAGATGCAAGGGAGACTGGAGCAGGCAGGGACCATCAGAGCCTGCTTCAGTTGGAAACCCCCCCCCCCCACAGGGCTTGTGGGGAAGAAGGAGCTGTTGGCTTGCCCCTCCATTGGGAGATGAGAGGACGGAGCAGGGCCTTCCCACCAGCCTAAACAGTCTCCTTAATTTCTTTTTATTTTCTCCCTCTTCCCTCCCCATCCACTTTTCCTTGTATGTTGTGTCTTTTTTAGAATGTAAGCCTGAGGGTAGGGACTGTCTTCTTTATTGATAAGCTGCTCCAAGAGCCTTTTGGCTGAGGTGCGGGATAAAAATACTCTAAATAAATAAAATAATAATAAATGCAGCACGTGCACAGAAATGGCATTGTTTAGATGCAGACGGCAGAGGCTCAGAAGTTTGCAATCAATAGCAAATGTGTAAACCGCCGGTCAATGTTAATTAAAAACGTTGAGCGAGGTTTGACCAGCAAGTGAACTAATTATGAAATTAGGTGACACAACTAAGCATTGACATGTCAACGGGACATTAAGAGAAATGCGGTACGTATTTTTTTATTTATTTTAGATTGTGGCTGCTTACCTCACTGGGAACTTGCAGAACTTACAAGAAAAAGAGGATCCAGTTGAATTCTACCACAAATCTGTTCTTTGGGTATGCAGCAAGCCCACCTCTTTCTACATTTGTGGATTGCCTCGTGTTTAATGGAGCACAATTGAGACCTCCTGATTAATGGCCTTTGATGGCTAATGTCTGCTCCAAACTGCTGGAATTTGAATCACATCCCAACAGCCTGGATGGGGGGCGGTGCTGAAGGAAAAGTTTTTGCAGTCTTAGGCCATAGCTAGACCTAAGGTTTATCCCTGGACCGTCCAGGGGTCAAACCTGTTCATCTAGGTGACACACAGGGGATCCAGTGCTCAGGCAGGGGTGAACCCTGGATGATCCCAGGATAAACCTTAGATCTAGCTGTGGCCTTAGATTTCTCAAGAGGAAAATTTCATTTATATACTTATTATTTTGGAACTGGCTGGAGAAAGTTAGTATGAGCCTTCAACACATCCTGGTATAATGGAGTTGATTAATTAAAGCTGTTTTGGGTCTACTACGGCCTACCTACGTGCATCCCACCTACTCACCCTATATATTTGACAAAAAATAAACTTGTTCAATACTCTCTTCACATGCAACCTATACAGTTGCTCATGAAGCTTTGTATTTCTTGAGAAAGTAGGGAACACAAAACAATACTCTTTTGTCCAGGTACTATAGGTAAGTTGAATGAGAAGTACTGCCTGGATCCCATCAAAGGATCATGAGGAGGAGGAGGAGGAGGAGGAGGAGAGAAAAACCCATAAAATTGATTTTCTGAGCTTTGTGCAAATATTGACCTTGGGATTATATTCCCTTGGTGTAATAATCACAGGCACACTTCTAGTGCTGCTTGCCTTTATTGTTCAGAGCAGAGCTCAGGGATAATGTGAACATGACAAAAAAAGAGAAACCTCATTAAATGCACTGCATGAAATCATTTCCCTCTGGATCACCTGATTACATGGACATTTCTATTATCCAATTCCCGATTAAGTGTTACCAGCTGTTTTGGGGACTAGTAAATATTATTTTGACACAGGGAACCCAGACCCTTCGTTTAACCTTTGGACTACGCCTGAATGTATTGAGTGTGACCCACTTTTGAAATATACGTCCTAATGCTTTGGCAGCAGCCCGTGCAATGAAATGAACATTAAACAAAAAAACCATTCAGAAAAAAGCACACTTCCCTGGTTCAAATAAAAAACAATATTCACTCAATGTTACTTTTAACCAGGTGTGTGTTGTTACTTGCGTTTACCACCTTTCCTATTAAATGTGTACTACAGATATAAAGTCATAAGCCATTGTCAAAGTAACACCTATGCTGGTTTTTGAATGTGCCACCTGTGGGAACTACATGTAAAGTACATTTCAAATTACAGCACCAAGAACATTTTAGGAAAATAACAACCCCAGCAACAACCACAGCAACAACAACCACATACTGCAAAGCATGGTGGAAGTGGTTCCGGCACACATAAGCTGCATTCTGAGGTATTCATTCTCACGGTAGCGATGGTGCTTGGAAATCACTTTAATAAGCTTTTAAATCACTTTAATAAGCACACACTGTATAATAAGCTTCTTGACGCACACATATACAAAATAAATAAATAAATAAATAAATAATTGCACAAAGCCAGAAATGACACATTAAAGAAGATACTACCTGTATCATGTAAATCAGTGATTTTAAGATTAAGTAGGGTGACCAACTGTCAGGATTTCCCCGGATTTGTCCTGGTTTTTGTTCTTTCCATGGTGTCAGGGGGGATTTTCTATAATTTTCAATAATGTCCTGGAATGACACACCTTCCCCTTTAAGGCTGCCATTAGCATGGCAGGAGGGAATGACATGCTTTCTTGAGGCACATCATTCCCCCACCCCGAGCTCCAATTGAGGTCTTAAAGGGGAAAGTGGGTCATTCGTGGACGTTATAGAAAAGGCCCCAATTGGAGTGGATGGTGGTGGTGCAGAATGAAATCCTTTCCCCTCCTCCACTCCAACCGGGTTCTTTAAGGTGGCAGGGGAATAACGTACTTTCTGCAGGACTCAGAAAGCTGCTTCCCCACACACACACTAGGTGTCCTCTTTTTGGGTTTCCCAAATATGGTCACCCTAGATTAAGACTTATGTGGAACAGGTTTGTCTTAATTGTGTGCTGTAAAATCAGACATGTGACCAAGGCTATGTTCAGTTGGGCACACCCACTTGGTGCTGGACACGCCCCCTGGGGGAGGCCATATTGTCCTCTTTTTTGCTTTCCTAACTTTCTCAGAGAGTACTTGGAGTCGATCTACACCAAGCAGGAATAACACTTTTAAAACGTTATGAAAACGGTATATGTAATGTGTCCTGGGCCTGAACAGTTCTCATAACCATGATAAACCATTATAAGCAGTAGTGTAGATCCTGCCTAGGTAAGATCTCTTGCTGATTTCCAGGAGATCAGCTAGGAATTCTGACTCACTGATAGTTTAACAATAGCAATTAAAAAGTGGGGGGGGGATTTGTGTTTGCTGTGAGTGGTAATTACTTATCTCTTAGCCTCATGCTAATTACTCCAGGATACCATGGAGAAGAGGCTGATACTAGGGAAAGTGGAAGGCAAAAGGAAGAGGGGCCGACCAAGGGCAAGATGGATGGATGATATTCTGGAGGTGACAGACTTGACCTTGGGGAAGCTAGGGATGGCGACAGCCGACAGAAAGCTCTGGCGTGGGCTGGTCCATGAAGTCACAAAGAGTCGGAAGCGACAACAATTACTTATCTCTTAGCCTCAATGTTCCCTATCAGTAAAAGAGTGAGCATTAATTGGTTGCCATTGACCTGGTCTTTGTGCAGCTCTGCTGGCCACTTTGACAAATTTGTAGGAATGGATGAATGCCAGTTTTGCTTTCTTTCCATTTCTCATTTGTCTAGTCTTAAATTCAGTTCAATTTGCACTTGAGAATTTCTACAGTCTTAAGTTCTGTTAGACAAATTTTGAGGATTTTTTTCAAAGTTTGCATGAAAATTCATAAGCATTTTTGTGCACATTTCTGCTAATACGTGCATTTTTATATGCATCTTTACCTAATATACACATTTCTGCAAGTGTTTTTTTCTAATAAAATGCATTTTCAATGTTGCTTTCCCTAATATACACATTTTGTAGATTTTTTTTTTGATTGAAGATCACTTTATGAAGCTGAGCTTCAGGTTAGGGTCTTTTTTAATTTTTATTATTTAACAACAACACATAATAAATCATATACATACATAACACAACATTCCTCTTATTTCTTAGCTATACATTCTACTTCTTAACTAACTCACATTAATAAGTGCCCCCCACCCTCGGGATCTTATTCTAGTTTCCAAAATTGCATTGAATCTTCTGGAGGTGTTCTTCTTCTCCCTTTTAAAAATACATGTTCTAGGAACAATTTCCATATCTCTTCAAAATCATTGTTTTTTATTATCCCCCTTCTAAATCTAATATTACATGTTAATTTATCATTTATAGCAATAGCCCATATTTCTTTATACCAATCTTCTATATCAGAATCTCCTTGAACCTTCCAATTTCTGGATATCATTAACCATGCAGCTGTTAACAGGTTCGTTATTAATTCCATCTGATTACATTTAAGATTTCCATACATTGATAGTAATGCTACACTTGGTGTTTCTTCTAAATCCATTCCAGTTATTTCATTTATTTCTCTATACACCATTTTCCATATTTTTTGTACATGTTCACAATTCCACCACATATGTATATACGTTCCTTTCTCCTGACATCCTCTCCAACAAAGTAACGAGTTCTCTTTATTTATTAAGTTTAATTTTATTGGAGTTAGATACCACCTCCAAATTATCTTATAATAATTTTCTTTTATCCTTACAGACATATTTTTCAACACTCTTTGTTTCCATATCCTCCCCCAGTCCTGTTGCTCTATTTTCTCATTCATATCTGTTTCCCATACCATCCTAACAGAATCTTCTTCAGGTTAGGGACACACACACACACACAGAGAGAGAGAGAGAGAGAGAGACATAGTCAGGGCTGTTATGAAGCAGTCCCATTCGGAAAAATGTATACGCTTCTGTTAGGTTGCCCCGTATTAAGTTAAGATCAAGAAGGAAAGTGAATATTAAGAAAGATAGAGGCTCTTTCTCTTTGTGCTGCAGGCTCAATTACAGGAAATTTGATGCAGGCATGTCTCCAAAACTCAAAACATTTCATAATTAATGTTGCCCCACAGTTGCACTGGCATGTACCTTACTTTTCATAAAGGTATCTAATCTTATCTTATCTGATGGCCTTTCATGATGGAGAGGCTTCCATGTGACATATAACATGCATGCCAGACTTTCATGTTATGGGTCTTATCTGAGCTGCTGTTATTTAATGCTGTTATTGAGACTGACGTGCAATAGAACGGAACACAGAGCATCCATTAAAGGGGCCTCTGAAATGGGCTCCCCCCCACCCTTACTTCTGGCAGCTGCAGATCTAACAGAAGATACCAATCCCAGATGAGAGAGTAGCAAAAATACCACGGAGATGCTAGATAAAGAAAAAGCAGCAACTTGCAGACAAAACTTGCAGCTAAGACCTTATCCATCTGTCTGGTAAGGCAAATGGGATCTCCAAGTGAAAACAGTGTTGTTAGCACCATCCTAATAGGTTTGGGCATAAGAGAAGAATCCACTTCATTCACCATTGTGGTATAATGCAGAGGTGGGGATGCCTTAAACGTGAGTGATCTACTTCTTTTCTTTTCTTTTTATTAATACCCAAAGATCCACAAACTGGAGCAAATCAAAGAAAAAAGGCACACACTTACAATTAAAGAATCCTAAACCCAGCATACCACAGGCCTTCTAAACAAGAATGCACTCCACGGTACCTCAATCATTCTTCATTTCAGAAGTATAATCATCACTTTGTCTACGCCAGATCACCCAGAGGTCTACCAGTAGATCCAGATCTACCTTTTGCCCATGCCCTAGTGTAGTAGATAGAGCAGACCTGAAGAATTTGTGGTCTATATTGAATGGTTGTGGCTCTACAAGGTATTGCAGCATATGGTTAGGGAGCGTGTTTAAACTGTGGTTGTGTAGCCACTATGGTCAGGAATGTTTCACACAACATGCTAAAACATGGTTCACACGACAAGGTAGGCCATAACGCTTAGCTCAAAATGCTTAACCACCGTGGCTTAGTGTGTCAACTGAACAGGGTTATTGTTAACTATTTTGCACAATTAAGCCTGGCTCTGCCAGCCTTAGGGAGGGCAAAGGAGTTATGCAGGGAACTGAAGCCAAGCTCTCAGTCACTGGTTTCAGCCAAACTTCTGGCTTCTGAGATTTCTGTAGATATTTTTTTTAAAAGTATTCTTTCAAAACACATTTTTGCAGCCATGAGGGCTAGAAACTTGCTTAAAAAGAAATTATGATTCTTTGGAAGCTAAATTTTGTGCCCAATACCTCTATGTGTGTGTTTGTGTGCATGTGTTCTCCTACAAAACCATAGCATTTATACAACCACTGAAGCAGATTTAAACAGGAAAGAATCACAGGCCACATCCCTAATATTTATTTTACCAGGTCTTTTATTATGTATCAGCACACACTTATATCACCGTCACATTTTTCATCTTAAGAGCCACTTGGCTTCAACAGATGGTTCCAGTTAGCAATATCCTTTTTTGTATTATATATTCATTTAAATTTTCCAGGCAGGTCTTTTTTTTTCTAGCATCATTTTGTCTAACTGTCAGATTCCCTGAAAATATTAATCATTCTATTGACTAGACTTTTCAGACATCCCTGTGTCCAATTTCTCTTAACTGGCAATCCATTTAAGAGCCTAAAACACAAATATGAAACTGGAGCGAGAGAGAGAGAGAGAGAGAGAGAGAGAGAGAGAGAGAGAGAGAGAGATGAGAATGTGGAATCCAAAGAAATTTAGTGAGTTGTTTTGATGCCATTTCCTAGTGAGCTTTTAGCATATCATATTCTTCAGATCCATGATACGCCACTTCACAAGCTGGACCTCTCCCTTTAAAGCTCATGCTATTGCAGGAGAAAAACATCCACTGCCCATCTTACTCAGTCCATCTGTGGTACACTTGCCCACTTCTCTAGGTCACCTGTTGTGGAGCTCAAGTAGACCTCTGTTCACTACAGCAGGTGGACCAGTCTGGGAAGCAGAACTGTGGGATGGCAAATGGTCAAGTAGGTTGTTTACTTCTCCCTATTATGTGTTATCATTTATCATCATCATCATCATCATCATCATCATCATCATCACCACCACCATTGTTTGTTTGCATTTTATGTATGTCATTTTCATTTTCCCCTACCAGGAAGCTCCCCCAAGTCTTACCTCGGTCAAAAATGTACTAGATGGTCTTAAGCAAGTCACTGTTCTCTCAGGACCAAATTAGTCTATGGCCTTAGCTAGACCTAAGGTTTATCCTGCGATTGTCCCTGCCTGCTCCCGGGATATCCTGTGTGTCATTTACATGAACAGGGATGACCCCGGGATGATCCCAGGATAAACCTTAGGTCTAGCTAAGGCGTCTTCTGATCCCTTTTTATTTGGTGACAAGTAATTGTGGTGGGAGTAAGGGGACTTGGATCTATCCTGCATTGTTGGGGGAGGGGGAGTTTAATTGTTCCCCCTCATGTCATTTCCATGATAGAAGTCACTCGCATATATGTATGATTTTATCGGTACGCAACCATGGAAACCTTGTGATATAGGGCGGGATATACAAGTTTTAATAAATAAATAAATAAAATGGGCATGGGGAGACAGCCACTGTGAAATCCTTGCGATATAGGGCAGGATATACAAGTTTTAATAAATAAATAAATAAATAAATAAATAAAATGGGCATGGGGAGACAGCCACCCATGCACCCTCAGCCTTGCTGCAGAGCTATTAGCACAAGGGAAGGCAACCTTTTTCAGTTGTGGACACATTTCTCAATTTGAGAAACTGTCCTGGGTGCCACCTTAAAAGGCTGTTATGGGAGGCGTAGCAATGAACAACCTGCCCAAAAGAGGCAGAGTTGGGGGTGAGCCCCAACACATTAAACAACTCCTTTGAACCCACAGTTATCTGAAACCAACAGAAGCCCATTTCACAGTAATCAAACCTAATTGAAATGTTTTAATTAGTTGTATGATGTT
Organism: Elgaria multicarinata webbii; assembly: GCF_023053635.1. NCBI lineage: Eukaryota > Metazoa > Chordata > Lepidosauria > Squamata > Anguidae > Elgaria > Elgaria multicarinata. The sequence continues at coordinate 89,890,441 of NC_086179.1, read as the reverse complement.
GCATTTGTGTTGTGCCCCACCTCGATCGGGAGGGAGAGGCAGGTAACAAATACATTTATTATTATTATTATTATTATTATTATTATTATTATTGATAAGAAAAAGTGCTAATTAAAGAAAAAGTGGGAGGGAAAGGGTGCCTTGGTGGGGCCAAGACAGGGGTCTGAGCGTACATTGGGGCTGGGCAATACATTGCCTCCCCCTGTATTAGGACCTGTATTAGTCCAAATCATCACCCACATTAAAAACAACAACAACACCCCTACATCAAAGAAAAATGCATCAGCTCTCTCAGAGCTATTTCGTTTCTCAGTTCATTTATCTATTCATTTATTGGTAGATTTGCATTTATAGGTCACTTCCCCACTCAGAGGCCAGCTGACAATGAGATAAAAGCAAAACAAAATAATAATAAAAAAACAGACAAAAATTAAAACACAGAGAAGCAGAATGATACAATAATAAACCAGAACAGCCCCTGTGACACTGTTTCGCTCTTTCCCGCAAGTGGTGTGAGGATGGGTGCAAAATAATTTAACAGACTTTGCTTGGAATTTGGAAACATCAGCCAAAATACAAACACTTTTTGTTATATTTAGGAGGCCTGCTTATGACATGCCAGCATCTACTACAGCAGCTACCCCTCAAACCACAGTATATATCAAGTTCCAAACAAAAAGAAAATGATTAAGTTCGCTCTACACCCCTAGCTGCAGACATAACCTCAGCTACAGCACAGTCTTGAAATAGAGAAGTTAAACGTCTCTTTCCCCTCTCAGATGAATTCAATAACTGTCCCATCACATCTATGACGTTGCCTGACTTCTGTTACTGTTTTGGGCTGAGGATAACTCTTTCTGAGAGCAGTCTGGGCAAGGTATGGGCACCAATGACAAAGGGAGAGACCGACTAGGCTGTTTTCTCGCCAGCTCTGTTGTCTTTTGTAGTACTACAGATTTCCCTTCATAATGCAGTCTTTCCATCTTCATATTTCAGACTTATTTGGGTGCTAAGTAACACAGGGAGCAGAACCTGATACTATTTTACAGAATTTAGATCTACTTTGGCCATGGTTAGACCAAGGCCTGGAGGAGGGAGGATCTCACGATAGGGTGACCCCATTCTACACGCGATGTGCGACATCCCAGGAGGACGGAGGACATCGCGCCCGCCATTTTGTTTTTTTAAAATTTTCTTCAAGATGAGCGCTCCAGTGCTCCAGTGCAAACAGTGAGTTTAAAAAAAAAAATGGCGCCCAGCTCCTCGTGGTCACTCACGAGGAGCTGGGCTGAAACTGGGACGGGTGCCCACACATCCTGTGGTCTTGGGATCATCCTGAGACCACAGGAAAAACCGGGACAAAAGTGGTGTCTGTTATCCTGGGGCAATGGGGGGATCATGTGGATGCACAGGAATGATCCCAGGCGATCCCCAGGATAAACAGTCATTTAGCCATGCTCCCTGTTTACCTTGTGAATAGAATAATGAACTCTGATAGGAAGTGTGGTCCGAAAAAAGGAATGGGGTTCATTTTGTTCCATTGCACTTGGGCATCTTGATAGTAGAGATGGGCAGATATGTCAAGTCCATTTCTGTGAACCTCCTCCTTTTCCCTCTGTTCCATGCTACTTTGGGGCAGATTGTTGCTCCTTTTTTTTTACAGGGAAAAAAAAATCCCATTCTTAGGGGTGTGTGTATGTGTTTGAAATGGATGCATTAATGGATATATGCCCACATCAATGAAAGTGTATTTGTGCACATTTTAGAAATGAATGCAGCATTTTATGCACAATTTTCAAACACACACACACACACACACACACACACACACACACTGTCAGATGCATGGTTTTGTTGTGTGGAACCCATTGCAAGCTTGGAAATGCACAAATTTCTAGCTCCATATTGCATCTATTTCTGCTTTCAGTACCAGGAGGTACATATCCCATAAATCCATAAAATAAACTCGATGGAGTGGATTTCTCACCCTATGTTAAAGAAGTCTGATGAGAACAAGAAAAAATGAGGTTACAATGGAACATCAAAAGAAAACATTTGGGACTAATGAAAAAGAAACAAATCCACAACCTGATAGTTCAACAACTTAGGTGCCTACAGAAAAGGCCCTCAGATGGTTGCATGAAGTTGGTAAAATAATCCTAACATATCTCGCAGGGCTGAATGAAACACAGTCAATTGATCCTCCAACTACAGTCAGAAATAATATAGGGCAGACACAGGCTTAACACCTCAAGTGAGATCTAGGCCAGACAGACAAGGTTGGTATATCTGAAATGCCACCAAGAGCAGTAAAAACCCAAACAAAACCACATACTGAACAGTTTAAGTTTAGTGGGTGGTATTAATAGAGTGGCCACTTGTGTATCGCCAACGTATGAGAAAAGAAATGAATCCTCAAAAAATGAGGACCAAAAGTTTTGCATAAAATTGCATATGCCAGTTTATATGTATAGATGCAAGTGTAGAAAGACATATGGAAATTTAAATAGAAATACATTAAATCTCACCATAGTGGGGAAGATTGGGTCAGGTGGCCAGCATGTCTGCTCAGGCTGCTGTCCAAGTGCTGATGGACAAGTTCAAGGCCCTGCTCTTTCTGCTGATGGCTCTTGGAACTGGACTTAGACTGGACAGCCCTTCAGATAGAGAAGGACACCTTCAAATAGAGGACTGTTTTCTGACAGCCCTTCAATTAGAGGACTGTCCTCTGTAAAGTAGGACACATGGCCAGTCTAATTGTATTAATGTATTTGTTCCCCCCTCCCCAAGCAGACAAGAAGAAAAAGAACAGATGGTGTAAGAAATAAATTAGGCTGCCAGTTTTAGAACACAGTATCACACTGAATGATAAAAGAATGAATCTCTTTTTTTAAAAAAGCATTTGCATACAGTACTTCATTGTGCAATCCTTTATCTAATCATGTCAAAACCTCAACGCATGACTTGTTTGCTGATTTTCAAATATGGCAAGCAATATTTTTATTCAGACAAAATCCAGGAAAAGAAGACAAGGCATTTGGAAGGGTGTGAAACATGCAATGCAATCCTATCCGTGTTTATGCCCAAGCCAGCCTCATTGTGTTTCGTGGGCCGTACTCCAAGGAAAATGCACATATGCCATGGCTGCAATCCTATGCACACTTACGTGGGAATAAGCACCCCATTGAAGTCAGTGGAGTTTAAGTCTGACTTACACACACAGCCTGTCTTTGGGTGCCTAGGGTTAAGGAGTAAAGGGAAATAAGGGTGGATGGCATCGCTCCCAGGTTGGTTGGTTGGGCTCCTGGTACCTCAGTCTTTTTTAGAAATTAAGTTCTGAATGTAAAAAAAAAAAAAAATACTGCTCTGAGTTTCAAAGAGCCTAGGTCATGCAGCCGTGCAGTTTCAATTAAATATACTGTCATTGGAAATCACATCAGGGATATGTCATCCACTGTGAGCGTCTAATAATTAGACTTCAATGGAACGCTCGGCTCGCCTTTCATTAAAGCCAAAAACAATTAACCGAGGCTGCGTTTTATTGATTTCTACAAATACAAGAAAAATCGTGTACATTAATGCTGAGAAGAAACGCAGCAACAAAATGTCAGGAGAAAGTAGCAGGATACCAAATTGCTACAGCAAACTCAAGGACTCCTTTCAGTTTAGTCTGCAATTTCCTGGAATGGAGAGAAATTAGAAAGCCAATGTTGTGCAGAGGCTTGGGTGGCAGGTTTGGATATGGGAGAGCTAGCTTTATTACATTTTATTTATTCATACTTGTCTGGCACAAAATCTCTTAGTCATTTATTTATATTTATTTATTTATTACATTTATATACCACCCCATAGTCAAAGCTCTCTGGGCGGTTTACAAAAGCTTAAACAGTAAACCTTTAAAAAGTATACAAAATTTAAAACCATCACAAACATAAAAACAACAGTATCCATTTAAAACAAAAGTATCTCTTCCAGCAGGCCTATCTAGTGGAATTTTGGGATGCTTTTTAATACAGTCACTGACCATAAGACCCGTAGGAATTTTAAGGTGGACAAGTTTTCTCTTCAAACACTGTTAGGGCATACATGAAGGAAGGGTAAAATCTTGGGTAGACATCTGGCAACCCGGGCATAAGTTTTGTAGGACACCATTTTGTTTTGGGCATATATGCGCAGTAGCTAATACTGAATTTCGTAATATTCTGCTCTTGTCATTATACCTATACTAAATACGACATGTTTTTTGGATTCCTTATACAATTCCCTATTAGATAAGACTATTTTTACTCCTTTAGGACATTTGAATGTGGATATTTTGACTATTTTGACTCTATTTTGCTAGTATTAAAACCATTTTTTAAAAAAAATTATCTAGTTATTTCCTGACAAAAGACATTTATATTTTGATGTACAAATATAATATAACAGCATTTGAAGAGAAAACAAGTCCACCTAAAAATTCCTACGGGTCTTATGGTCACCATCTGTATAAATTGTCATGTACAAAATATTTAACTCATGTGAATTTTGTTTCAGACTGACTAAATGAAATGGGAGGTAATAAGCAAAAAATATGGAAAAAAATCACTGTTTAAAATACTCCGGCATCAAGTTGGGCACCTGCCTAGGGCCCACACCATGAACAAGAGTCTCCTGGAGTTGTTCTTCCTCTTCACCATTGCAATCTGCTCATTCACCTGCCTCTCATTCTGGCCCAGACAACTGGGCCCATTAGGAACAATAGATGCTACTGCCTATTTTTTGCTGGCTCTCTACCTGTCAAGCAAGCAAATAGACACAATGTTGGCAAAGAACATGAGCGGCTATAGCTGTGGGTGACAATGTCAGCTGATTCACTGGGTGAAGGGGGCCATTGAGAGTGCCTTGCCCAAGGGTGCTCAAGAACCTGCAACCAGCACTGAGTATTAGATAAATATCTTATATAAATAAAATCTCAACTCAGGTCACAGTTGGAAAGTCATTCGCTCACTCCACCTCAGAGGGTTGATGGAAAATATATATATACTCCAAGTTCCTTGTAGGAAAGATGGCTCACAATTAGTGCAATAAGTGCCTCAGGAGGTGGGCCAGCCTTCTGTGCAAGATGGCACCAATGCTCTGCCCCAAGTGGTGGATGGAAGAGGCCACCGGAATAGTATAAGCCTTGGACAGCAGAGGCTGCCTCCTTCTCCCCAAAGAACAAGGCCCCAGCAAGCTGGTTAGGCCTAGCAGCACTCAGCTTTTCAGAAACTAGATCCTTGCCGAGAATGCCACACTTTGCCTCAAAGAAGCAAAACATCCAAAAGAAAATATCCAAAAAAGGTTCTGGCTTTTGTTCACTCAGTTTATATTTTGGCATGTATCTATGCCCCTGCCATGGCGGCTCTGGTTGTGTGTACAAAAGCGTGATCAAAATAAAAACAGAATGAACTAAAAGCTATTGTAATAATCTTACAAATATGCCGCCTTTGAGTTGCCCTCTTCTTACAAATATCTGTTTTTGCACCCAGTGCTTATTCTAGGGAAGAAAGCTGTGTGTGGGGTGGGTGGGGGTGGGGGAGAAACACCTTGGCAACTAATTAATCCAATAATCCAGGAGAGATTTTTCTATGGAAATTCTGTTTCGATGTTAGAAGAATTATGGAGATGGTAAAACTGATCTCAGAACTGGAGCATTTAGAATTAGTATGTGACCTTTCCCAGCCCTATCAATGTGGACTTTATCCAATGGTGGATTTTCATGATCAGAAAGCACTTTTCACTATTTCAAAGCCCCCACTAGAAACAACCCATTGGAAACAAACTCTACAGGTCATGTATATAAGAATATACTGAGTTACATTTCAAACATACACAATTCTGTTTAGAAGTAAAATAACATCCTTATCTCTAACCAGGCTTCATATGAATTCATAATAAGAGAGTGTAGCTCCATATATAGAGATTTCCCTCGCCAATAAGTATCACAATAAAATCACCACATTTAGGCACTTGGGCCTGTATTTTGAGAAATTAACCTCTGCAAACAGTCCTCTAAAGGATTTGGGAACAGGCAAAGTTTTACTTAAGCTTGATTAAAAAAGAAACAACTGATACGTTAAATGGGCTTTAAAGTGGACAATTAGGAGCAAGGCACTGGATATGGATAACTTTATAAGTTACAATGAAGCAAAGGAAGAGGAAGTACAAGGAAAGTTCATTTCCTCTTATTGTGCTTTTGGGATAACTTGCTTTCTATTTCCCTGAATGGCAGGCAGTTCCAGTGACAGCTATACAATGAGAGTGTGAGTACTGGAGGCATATTTTAAACAAGCCATGTATTTGCTGATGCACATGTTGAGCACATAGGAAACGAGGTTATTGGGAAGCAGGCTTGTATCCCAGTAACCTTGGAGCTGTGTCGGCTTTTGCAATCTTCCCAAGTCAGTTCCAGACCTCGACAAATCTAGGTTGGTAAAAAGGCTTTGTTTCAACAGCTCTCTAGGTCTGTGGGATGTGACCCCCAGTTCCAGACATTTGGCGTAGCCACTGGCCATCCAGTTACAGAACAATTCCCTTCAGAATTCCACATGGAAAAATATTTTGCAACTTAGGATCATTGTTCCAGAAATTAGCTCTTGCAAATGATGGATGAAAAGCTATTCATCAGTACCACACTGCCCACCATCAGATGTTAGCCTATTCAAGTCCAGAACCACGAGAGAAAGGCCATTATTAATAGCTGAAGAGCTTGGCTTTGGGCAGCATGAAGAGGCATTTGCACAGGTGAGACATACAAGCTGTTTTTCCATTTGAAGCTTTCATGTCTCACCTGCCACATTCCTCCTGTCCTTTCAATAAGTTGTGCCAGAAGAGCGATAAGAAGAAACACAACTGCCTTGCTTGTCCTCTTCCCTTGCTTTGTTTTAACGTTGAAACCTGCCCAGGATGATCAGGGGTCTAGAAACAAATCCCTATGAAGAGAGACTGAAAGAACTGGGCATGTTTAGCCTGGAGAAGAGAAGATTGAGGGGAGACATGATAGCACTCTTCAAATACTTCAAAGGTTGTCACACAGAGGAGGGCCAGGATCTCTTCTCGATCATCCCAGAGTGCAGGACACGGAATAATGGGTTGAAGTTACAGGAAGTCAGATTCCGGCTGGACATCAGGAAAAACTTCCTGTTAGAGCAGTACGACAATGGAACCATCTATCTAGGGAGGTTGTGGGCTCTCCCACACTAGAGGCATTCAAGAGGCAGCTGGACAACCACCTGTCAGGGATGCTTTAGGGTGGATTCCTGCATTGAGCAGAGGGTTGGACTCAATGGCCTTATAGGCCCCTTCCAACTCTACTATTCTATGATTCTATGATTCTAAGTGGTGGTAAAGTGAAGTGGATTAGATTTACATTTAAGCAGAAGGATGGGCAAGGTTTGCCAGACACAGTAACAAGCTTCAAATATATATTGTCTTTTACTCATGAGAACACACATTTCCACGCATTTGGTGTAACACACTAGCTGAATCTCCAAAGGTTTGAGGTGAACCATAACATAAGTTGTTTCAAAGTAACACATAGCTTGTCACTTGCTATTACTGAAACGCATCAGGCTTAAGTAAAGCGACTGTACCAATGAATGCATAAATCCTGGAAGGCGGAATTCAAGTCAAGGAGTAATTTTCCGTACTTATTCCATGTGGAAAATAAAGGAAATCTTTTGGAACTAAGGGCCATTGTTCCAGATTTAACTCCTGCAGAAGGTTAATCCTATTGGAACAAGCAGATGCCTTTAAATACATACAGTACATGCATGTACTCACACAGCAGAAATATATATTATATAATTTTTTCCATACCTAGAAACACTCATCAGTGTTTCACAGTTTGTATTGGAAAATAGCAATTCTTTTGTATCCCTCTACATCTCCTGATAATATGGGGGTTTCCAATTTATTGACATTTCTAAGTACACCTGAAATCATAGGCTTAAACTTTAAACTTCAAGCTGTAAAAGAATTAGGAGTTTCCTATAGAAAAAAAGTTATTCTGGAACATTACTAATGGACTAGCATTCATTCACTTTTATAACCTACCCACTAAAATACAAAGATAATTTCTGGAATTTCTGAACCATATATTTGAATATTTCTCTCCCTGATTATAACTTTGAATAATAAGGGCTTTCTTACTTGACAAGAGCACTTCACATACATTATCTCAGTAATCCTTCAAATAACCCAGTAAAGTAAGTTCACATCATCAGTACTGCAGTTGGGTAGGGGACAGAGCCTGAGAGAGAGAACATTTTAACTAAGGCTGCAATCCTATACATGGGAGTAAGCTTAGCGTGGCCATGTGTCCTCTTTTCCAGAACACAGTCCTCTATTTGAAGGGCTGTCCTGTCCAATTCCAGTTTAAAGAGAAAGAACCATCATGAGAACTGTTGTCTATCAACTGTTCGCACCTGGAGAGCAGACTGAACAGGCAGGTAGGCAGGGCATCTGGTCACAGTCTTCTGAATTATAATGAGATGTACTGTATTTCTGTTTAAATTATAATTATTTCTAAATGCATACCTACACATAAAAATTAGCAAATGCAATTTTTGTCCAAATGTCGGGTCTCTTTTGGGGTGATGCCCTTTCTCTTTTTGCGGGTGATTCATAAATAGCCATCTTATGTAGGCTCCAACGAACTCATGTCTGAGTAGACATGACTAGGATTGGATAGGATTGCACCGTGGGGCTGGCTTAACAAGACACAAGGGAAACAACATTGAATCAAGGCTTCCTAGTACACTGCTGAACCTCAGGACCCAAGCTACTCATCCCATACACACCCCTTGAAAGGGGCCGGTTGAGAATTCTGAAAGTGCATCACGGACCTGGCAGAGGGAGCTGAAGGAAATTGCACGCAGCTAGCCACACAAAGGCCTGGTTCAGACAACACACTAAACCATGCTGCTTAACCACAAAATGGTTAAGGGAATGCAGCATGGTTTAGCGTGTTGAACCAGCTGAAATTTCCAAACACTCTTCAAAGTCAGCCCCATGTAGAGTGCATTACAGTAATCCAAATGGGATGTAACTAAGGCATGTGTCACCGTGGCCAGCTCAGACATCTCTAGGAACAGGTGCAGCTGGTGCAGTAGCTTTAACTGTGCAAAGGCACTCCTGGCCACCGCTGAAACCTGGACATCCAGGCTCAGGGCTGAATCTGGAAGTACACCCAAGCTGCGGACCTGTGTCTTCAGGGGTAGTGTGACCCCATCTAGCACAAGCTGAATCCCTGTTCCCTGATCTGCCTTTTGACTGATGAGGAGCACCACAGACTTCTCTGGATTAAGCTTCAATTTGTTTGCCCTCATGCAGTCCATTACTGCTGACAGACTCCTGTTTAGCACCAAAAGAGCTTCCTTGGAGTCAGGTGAAAAGGAGAAATAAAGTAGCATCATTCACTTTTTGTAGTATCATGTGATGAATGACTTACATTCTGTGGGCCGTTCAAATAATTGGTTTAGCCACCACAGGCTGAACTTTCATATATCCTATGTCAACCTAGGGTGGTTCCTGAATCCTTCGGGCACTTTAGGTGGTGGACAGAATTACTAGGGATACACCAAGGCTACACATAAAGTGTGGACAAAATACCTTTATCTTTAAATATCCATCTAACAGGGTATCCTGGTCTAATCAGGATTCTCAGGCATGTGTAGATACGTGCACCTTTTGTCCTTGAGAGCTAACAAATTATTGTGGTAAACTGAATGTCGATTTAGTAATACGAACTGGGCAAGAACACAAAATCATTTCAAATAGTCTACAAAAGAAGCATCAGAGATGGCAAATGTCAGATCTTGACCTATGTATGACCTTCTAGTGAAAGGTTTCAGTTACCATAACCAGTTCCTCAGCCATTCTGTCTCCATTTTCTACATTGATTTATAGATGGACAAATGGATTTGCATATGGCAAATATCCACAGTTCTGCAGAAATGTGTTATTATGCCAATAAGCTGAGTGTCAAGGGGATACAATACTGGTATGAGTCATTTTTTTAATGAAAAGTGTTCTATTACTTGCTTAATAGGTAGCAGCCCATATTTCACTTTGCAATTTAACTTCCAAAACTGGTAATTTTAAAAATAAATAAATAAATGGAGGTGGAGTGGGGTTTCTTTCCTTGTTACTTTGTATAAAAGAAAGAGTAGTTGTATATTTGCCTCCTCACCACTTAATCAGAAGCTGAAAAAAGCAGGAGATCCATCATAAGGTAAAGGAGAGGCAGAATTTGGTATGGATGGGCAAGGCTATATGAGAAATTCATTTTAGTTCATTTTTTAAAATCAGGATTTACCAAGTTTGCACCTTCCAGATTGAACATGGACTCAAACACCATGTACAGTTGAAATCCCTAAATTTCCAAGCTTGCAATGTGATCATTTGGGAAAATACACAAAAAATTAAGCATGGATTTCTGTGTGAAAAGAAAAGCGTGCAATCTAAGACTCACACAAGTCAGAACAAGCTTCATGATGGAATTTGGAGTATTCCAGTGAGGTTGAGTTTTGCTGGTTTGCACATACCTGGGCATGGGCAAATCTATCTAGCTCAATCTGATCAAGGGTCTTATTTTTCCATGGCCAAGATCATTCTATCCTCGTCCTTGCACAAAAAAACATGCATAGTTTTTTTCTGCACAAAAAGAATCATGCATAGTTTTGTCTGTAGTTTGAAAATGTCTGCCAATATGTTACAAAGAAAACTGAAGATAATCAAAATTAAACTGAAATCCATAAAAATGAATAAATCCAAGGCTGCCAGTAACCAGTATGAACTTAAATATAAAATTTCTTCATGCTTGCTTTCAATTTTAAAACAAAACGAAACACGGAAAGTCTGAATTTCTTACTGCGTGACCTAAGGTCCTCTAATTTTTCATCCAAATCCTTTTCTCCTTCTCCCTATAAACAAATTAATTAATGGAATTGTATGTTCTTTTTTGAGTTAAACAATACCCGGGGACCAAGTTCATTTCTCACAGGCACTTTGGTAACGTTAGCAAAATGATGCTGATGTTTGTGGATGGATTCTGTTTCAACAGCCATTTCCCTTGCACTTTGGAAAGCTATGTCCCACAGTTCCACATTGTTCACTGAGCTTGAAAGTCACCACTGCCAAGTCTTCAGATGACTTCATCTGAGAGCAGCTCAGGTGTTCCCCGCACAGCAGAAACTCCATAAAACTAGCTTCCTTAAGACTTTTAAGAGATTGCTTTTGAAAAATGTCCAAATAAGCAAGCAAGGAAACTCCAGCGCTCTTTCAAAGATTTCATCAGGCCATGGTGGAGTAAGGGACCATGTGCCTTTTACTCTCTGCACATCTTGCTGAAGGTTTCTCACTACTTTTGTAAAGTAGTGAGAGAAATGTCCCATTTCCAAGCCGCTCAAGACACGAATCCCTTTGCGCAGACGTTTCTATTAGCCACAGATTTATTACAGCTGATTTCATACAGGAGTAAGCTGCAACAAATCTCATGCAATATGAGGATCGATGGGCCATAAAACCATCACATTTTATGATAGGTAGACATCTAAAGGACGGAATGGAAAGAATGTTTTCTATTAGGTATGTGAACCCAAACTAGCTGTGACATAAACCCCAATAAGAAACATATTTGTGCTGCCTCTGATCTCTGTGACATCTGGAAGCAAAAGCTTTTTAAAAAACAAAACAAAAAAAACCACCAGCCCTTGACTCTGCATAAAGGTTGTGCCATTTTCACTAATTTGGTCTGTTATAACAGCAATCAGTAAGTCGCAGAGTTTTAGCAAAAGGCAGGAGTCCAGTTTATACACTCAGCAGAATCAAGTGGTGAAGCTATTTGTGCACTGTCTTGTTTCGAGCTGCGATGAAAAACTTCGTACGTTTGAATGTTCTCCCAAGAGAAAAGAAATGACATGGCGGAAACCATCAGACCAACTTGGTGAGTGGTTGCGCACAAGATAGCATACGATTGAGTATCAGCATCCGCACAGAGCAATTTCAAACCCGCTTTCATGTGGTGGCTGTGACAGAGAAACCAGCCTTATGTAATGGATGGAAGTTAAAAGACTTCTGCAAGAAATGTGTTGTGTTCCAGGAGCTGAATGAAATCTTGAATGTTCATTACTCTTCAAGCACATCCAAACTAGGCATTTCTCCTGTGCAAGCTCTATTGAAATGTTTGGATCTTGTGCATACATTTATTTTAATGGAATAAAGTTCCTTTCCCTTTTAACTGGGTAAGGATGAGGGAGAATTTTATTCAGTCTACATTTTAAAGCAAACTTCTACCTACATTGCATTTCCTGGACTAATACATGGATCAGAGCATAGTTACCTTTCAGATTGTGCACGTCTACAAATTTTATGAAACAGTTCTTGGCTCAAAAAAAAAAAGCATTCAAAAATACATATATTAGGGGGAATGGCATGCAAGAATGCATATATTAAGGGAAACAGAGTACAACAATGTAGCATGCAAGAATGTGAATAAAAGGGGAAATAACTGTGATTTTTCAGGCATTTTTAAAAAAATTCATAGACTTGCAATGCAGCATGACAGGATTTATGAACTGACCCATGTGAAACTGACATAGAGCAGAAGTAAGCTGATTTGTCCATCCCTAAACCTGGATGACATGATTTTCATCTCAGCAGACACCAACTTTGCATATGGTTAATTTAAAAAGGAAAATTAAAACAAGCATTGTAAATGATTTACAGGAATCACGTAAAGGATGTGAGCTATTTTTGGAAAGCCATAGATGTCACTGGATTCAGGATGTGAGGTGCAAAATGAGAGCTACTTCAGGAATCAGCACTATTAAATTTCCTTGGCACCAAACAGGTTTGTGCATACAAGCAAAACTCAGGCTCATCAAAGTTCTGCAAATTGCACCTTGAAGCTCGCTCCGTCTCATGTCTATATCAGATTGTAATCTTTGCTTTTACTTTTTGCATAAAAATGTGTGTGCATTTTTCCTCATGAGTGCATCAATTGTACACATGTTTGAAATGAATATTCTCCCATGGATTGAAATGTGTTTGCGTGCATTTTTCAAAAATACACATTTTTCATATGCACTCTTCAAATGTATACATGCTGTGAAATGCATTTCTTCTTCTTCTGTGAATCACATTGCAAGCTTTGCATCCTGATCAACCAGGATGATCAGGGGTCTGGAAACAAAGCCCTATGAAGAGAGACTGAAAGAACTGGGCATGTTTAGCCTGGAGAAGAGACGATTGAGGGGAGACATGATAGCACTCTTCAAATACTTAAAAGGTTGTCACACAGAGGAGGGCCAGGATCTCTTCTCGATCCTCCCAGAGTGCAGGACACGGAATAACAGGCTGAAGTTACAGGAAGCCAGATTCTGGCTGGACATCAGGAGAAACTTCCTGACTGTTAGAGCAGTACGACAATGGAATCAGTTACCTAGGGAGGTTGTGGGCTCTCCCACACTAGAGGCCTTCAAGAGGCAGCTGGACAGCCATCTGTCAGGGATGCTTTAGGGTGGATTCCTGCATTGAGCAGGGGGTTGGACTCGATGGCCTCGTAGGCCCCTTCCAACTCTGCTATTCTATGATTCTATGTACAGACCTCTACAATGTATTGTGTTTGAGTCTGTATTATTTATTATTATTATTTATTATATTTATATCCTGCCTTTTTTCCTCCATGAAACCCAAGATGGCACACATAATCCTCTTCCTCCTCTCCATTTTATCCTCACAACAACAACTCTGTGAGGTAGGCTGGGCTGAGAGTCTGTGACTGACCCAAAGTCACCCAGTGGGTTTCCATGGCCATGTGGGGACTAGAACCTGGATTTCCCGACCCCCAGTTGAACACCTTAGCCACTACACCATGCTGCCTCTCATTTGGGAAGGGTGAACTGGGTAAACACTGATTAAAAAATGAACTGAAACCGAGTTCTCATACATCTCTAGCACTGAAGGCTTTATCAGAAAAGCCCTGTCTTCCTTGAAAATGTTTCAGGCTTCATAGAAAGAAAATTCCGTATTCACCAAGGAAGTCTCTATACATCATTTGATTCTTGGAACAGGATGCAAGAATAATCCTATTATGTAAGAAGTCTTTGGTTCCTCCATAGGGAAAGAACCTCAGATGTGACTGCAAACACATGAAGGTTCCTCAGACCAAATTTGGCCAGTGGCTCAGGCAGAGACCTTTCTTCTCCTAGCTGTCTGAGAACACGGTCAGGCCAGGGATTGAACGAGGGATCTGTGCATCACCAATAAGCAACAACCCACCCCCATAAAAAGGCCGAGTGCTTCATGCTTTCTATTTTTGTGCTCTCCATCTTGTCTGAAATAAACACTTCCAAGACCAGTATAAACTAATGGATTCAAGTAAGTAGGCCAGATTAATAGCCGCGAGGAACTGCTTGAATTGAGCTGGCTATTTAATGTGATTATTCATGGAAATATTTGTTCATTCATTCCATCTAAATATCCAATGGCCACCCAGATGGTGTCAGGCTCAAACTCCCATCATCCCTGTCCACTGACGCTGATGGGAGTTGCAGTCCAACAACATCTGGGAGGCCAGAGGTTTCCCATCCCTAATCTAAAAGGATCCAGAAGAAGCTTATATCAAACAATCTTAACCATCACAATAAAAACTCATTTAAAACCACCCCAAAAAATCAACAACTGCATCAAAATGAATAACCAGTACAGCAACATTGAAAATCAATATTAAAAAGGAGCAAGAACCAGAGAACTACTTGGGTTGCCCCATGATGGCACCGTGTCAGCATTGCAAAGCCTCAGGCTCCTGTATTGGCACTCCTTCCCAACATCTGCATGCGAAGAAGTGCCAATGTGGAGTTGCCGCTGCCTCTGGGCCAAGCACCGAGGAAGGGGAAGGAATGGGGCAGCTGGCTCTCCTCCCTCTCCCACTGGCTGCCCTGGCTCCCCACACACTTTTTAAAATTTTAATCTGTAGATGCGAACCTTCGCATCTACAGATTAAAGAAACAGGGCAGGGAGAGGAACGGGTCAGCCAAAGGGAGGTCAGAGGGAGGAGAACTGGTTCGGGTGCCATGCGTCCCTCTCTACCGCCCTTCTGGCTGCCCTATTCCTCCCCTTTTTAAAAAATCTGTAGATGTGAAGGTTCGCATCTACAGATTTAAAAAAAATGGGGAGAGAAGCAATGGGGCAGCCAGAGGAGGGGGGAAGAGAGGGATGCACAGCGCCCAAACCAGCCTTCCTCCAGCCGATGGCACCCAATCAGGGGGCGCCATCAGCTATGGCATGCCTCAGCTTAAAAATAATCGGGGTAAGTGCCCGACTTTTTTAAAGCTGAGTTTCAGGGGTTTGCCCCTGGATGGCTTCGGGATGGCGGCTGCGTCATATAGATGACGTGCCGCTACTCCAAATCCACTTTGGGCAAACCCCTCATCAAGACAGGCTCTTGCTTGCCTCCTCGGAAGCTACATGAAATGCAGTTTTAACCTAGGCTAGATCTGCACTACTGCTTTATAGTGGTGTTGTAGTGCACTGATAACTGTTGGGGGCACATTATACATTCCACAGGCCACTTTTATGGTGTTATTTCTTGCTTTTTATTCCACATTATCCAAAATACCCCCCCCAATTTTTTTTTTTTAAATTAAATAGTGATGCTCAAAATGTGACCATCTCCTGCTCAAAAATGCAGGCCAACTCAAAATGAGTGTCTGCTTCTAAGGCTTCCTATGCTGCTCCCCATTCCCCCCCTTTAAAGGACAGCACAATCCAGGTTCTCACCTGACATGCTATGATGATATGAAAAAGAGAAATTGAGCTGGTTTTCATCAGCATACTGTCCTCCCCAAATCCCAAGACAACAGGTTTCATGAACATGTGAAAATAGCCTAGGAAACTAGAAGGAACCTGTAGCACCCTGAAAGTCAATGGCCATGGGGTGGAGCAGTAGTATCCCAGCATACATAGGATTGTGTGCTTAGTCACTCTATCGCTAAAAACACTCAGGGAAACCTATTATAAACCCTCTCTTTATTAGCTAATTTTTGCCTAGGAGTTGGGAGAGAGAGAGAAGGAGAGAGAGAAGCTGGGGAAAATACCTGCTCGGAAGGGAAATAAAGCAAAGGTGCCCCAAGACAGAGAAAGGCAAGTGTCTCTCCTTCACTGTATATGTGTTTTCTATCCCTTCCTCCTTTCTCTTACATTGCTGAGGGACAGGAAGAGTTAATATCGTAGAATCATAGACTAGTAGAGTTGGAGGGGCCTACAAGGCCATCGAGTCCAACCCCTGCTCAAGGCAGGAGTTCACCTTAAAGCATCCCTGACAGGTGGTTGTCCAGCTGCCTCTTGAATGCCTCCAGTGTGGTACAGCCCACAACCTCTGTAGGTAACTGGTTCCACTGTCGTACTGTACTAACAGTGACAACGTTTTTCCTGATGTCCAGACAGAATCTGACTTCCTGTAATGTGAGCCCATGATTCCATGTCCTGCACTCTGGGGTGATCGAGAAGAGATCCTGGCCCTCCTCTGTGTGACAACCTTTCAAGTATTTGAAGACTGCTACCATGTCTCCCCTCAGTCTTCTCTTCTCCAGGCTAAATATGCCCAGTGGCAGGGGATACTCTACTCTCCTACAGAGGGTGTAATGTTGAGCCAACCTCCAATGTATGATATATGTTGATTCAAAAAGAAAAAAATAATACACGTGTTTTAACCAGTTCCAGAGGGATCGCTGGATAAGCTGCTTGAAGCAAAAACAACACAAAGACTTGTGGCACCTTAGAAATGAACACATTTATTGTGGCATAAGCTTTCACAAACTTGAGGCTGCTTTTATCAAATGCATCTGAAGGTGGGCTCAAGAGCACAAACGCTTATGCCATAATAAATGTGTTAGTCTTTAAAGTGCCACAAGGCTCTTTATTGTTTCAACCACTCATCATTCATTTTACACACACACACACACACACACACACACACACCTTTAAATGTAAAGTACCGTTCCTGGTGTGGTTTTAAAGTCTTATAACCAGACATTTCCTAGCAATTCCCCTTCACCTTCTCATATAATTTCCATACATTGATCACCTCCATATGTCTGGCAGAGGGTAAAGTAGCTGATGTGTATTCATAGTAATGGTAGGTTGGGCTGGTCATGGGGAATGTAGAATGAAATCGAAACTTTTCTGAAACTTCTCTGTACTGATATAAAAAGGGACTTTTAAAAGCATGTTTATCTTTCAGAAATTGAGCCATAGCTCACTGCAGCATCTTCAGTTAATGGAGAAGAGCAGAAACTCAGGCATGGGGGGCAGGGAAAATCTGCTCCTCCAAGGGTCCCTAGAAGGCCATGCCCTACGCCCCGACCCTCTTTCCCAACCAATGATCATTTTGCTGTTTTCCAGCTTTTGTGCAGCTCCCCTCCCCATTCTAAAAGTTTAAAATGCATCTCCTAAGGCTTAGCCTGTGCAAAAATTCATACATCTTTGTGCAAATTTTACCTCTGGTAAACATTTTTTGTACACATAGTTTAAATGTACACATTTTTCACAAATTGGTGAAATGCAGTTTTGTCTGCACTTTTTGGCAAATATACCCTTTTGCACACACTTAAGCCTAACATGTAAATTTTTGGTACACACTTCATAGGAAAACTTTGTGTTCTGTTGTACCAAAGGTGCTCTTATGGGAGATCAATCCAAAGTTTATTGTACTAGCCAAAGGCCATGACAAATGCATCAATAGAAAGCATCCATACATACAGTACGTATATACAGTAATACAAAAACCTCTAAAACACACAGATTACTTGAAAATTAAAAATAACGAAAACTCAGCTTTCACTCAGCAGTCTGAATCTCCATGGCAGTTTATACCAATTTTGTCTAGTTTTCTCTTCCTTATCTTTTTTTGCTGCCAGTGCAAACAAACCCACTTTATGTGTTACATAACTGTTGGTATCACTCAGAAGAAAAAGAACTGCTTCTGCAAGGGCATTCCTATGTCCATGTGTTAACAAGGGTTTCAGGACTCTCTCCCTTGGGCCCCAATACAGAGGGTAAATTAACATGTAGTGGACAATGTCTTCCACTTGATGTTGGCCGCAGATGCGCAGTCTGCATTCAAATGGCACCTTGTGGTAGCGCCCAACCAGAACTTCAGTTGGCATCACTTGGAATCTCAGTGCAATAAAAGCATTTCTTAGGGAAAGTGGCCTCAGTTTGGACAAATAGCTGGCTCTGAAATGTTCTGTTTTCAAAAGAAGGAACCACCAGGAGAATTTTGAGTTTTTAATTAGTTGCAGATCCCTCCTAGAATCTATCCAAAATAGCCAATCCCTTAGTTGCTTCTTATCCATATCAAGGACGGGCTTCAGCCCTGGAAAGTAATAGCTATGCAGGAGCTTTTGGAGTATTGCCATCCAATAATGATTCTTCTCACTCTGTTGAAGGAGGCAGCACTGAATTCCCTTCCCATTAAATGTAGGGAAGAGGAGAGAATTCCACCATGCGCTATGATTCTGCCTGTTTTGGCTCTCTGGATTCTCTGGATTAAACGGATATAGAGTGTAATAAGGACAATCTTATATCAATGACTACCCCACCCCCCTTACATGCAAAACATCCCACCCACCCCACAATTCCAATATAAAAGTGACATTTGTAAAGGGAGCTAAAATTCTTGTGAAGTATTTTTATGACTTCATTACTTCACATTTCCAAATAATCTGTGGAACCATAAAACTGGATCATGTTTCCAGTTTTATAGTAAAGCAGGTGGCTTCACCAAAGTATACAGCTGCCTCCCAGCATTGTCATTTTCAATGCTTTCCTTCAGTTGTTATTTCCATGCTCGAAATAAACTAATTAACACTTAGCTGAAACACAGATATGGAATTCGTTGGGATAACTTATAGAACAAGATGTTATTGAATGTCAATTGGGAATCAAAATATACCTTCAAGGTAATTGCCATAATTCCTTGGTATAATGTGGAAGAATAAAGACTGGCTACTTTCCCAATGAGCTCAGGACAGTTCTTACATTCTGAAGCTTCCATGAACTCCTTGAAATATAAATTTAAGTGTATGTAAGCTTACATTATCATTTGGGGGAGTTTATTAATTAGGCTTATATTTCAGTATGGGAACATGTTTTAATTGGAACTTAAAGCAGTTAATTGAATGCCATAAAAAAGCAATTTTCTTCTTTATTTAGCATTATCGGTATTAATATTCTTCTTGATTTATCATTATCGGTATTATTTCTGTAAACCGCCCAGAGAGCCCTGGCTATGGGAGCGTATATAAGTGTAATAAATAAATAAATAAATAATGGCCTCTTTTTTTTTTAACAGTGTAACATAAGCAAAAATGAAAGACAGTAAGAGAAAAATAGAGGAGAGCATTTCCCCATTTAATATTTGTACCCAGTTAAATGTGGTCATGAAATAGGTCCACATAATGGCACCTCTTATGTGGTGGGCATTTTGTGACCCTCCAGATGTTTTGGTCTACAACTCCCATCAATCTTAGCCAGCATAGGTAATGGTGAGTGGTCATGGGAGGTATGTGCTAAAACATCTTGCTCAGTCCGGACGAAGCTTTTCCAAGAAATGATGCAATGGGGGACTAGGCGTGTATGAACCAATTGGGAGTGTCTTTCCCATTGACAGACAGTCCTGCCCACATGGTTGTATCAAGAGAAAATCCTCATTTAGTTTCCATCTTGAGGTGAGTGAAAACCCAGGGCACAAAGTTAGAGCAACAGAGGATACCACTTTATTCCCTAACTGGCAATGTCCACCTGCAGAACACAGCAGAAAATAAAGGACAACTGGAGAACTGTGGGCATTGTGCTATATGTGATACCATCATCATCATCATCATCATCTATTCAATTTATGAGCCCCCACCCCCATAACTGAAGCTCTGAGGGCTACGTGCTCAATAAAATAAAAAACCCAGTAAAACCAATAATAATACACATTAAAAAGTATTGTTTTTAAAAGCAGCAACGATTTGGTACTTAAAAGAGATTAATAACGGAGCAGCTAAAAAAATGAAGATCGTTTTAAAATGCAGTATTAACCCAACTAAAAATAAAGCAGCAGCAACTCAAATGCTTTTTAAAGTATCCCTTAAATTGGGACTCAGTGTTAGATGGCAGAAATCACTGTGTCCACTTGCTCTTTGATATTACTTGCTGTTACCTTTGCAGGTTTAGTGCATGTGCGAAACAAAAAGTATAGGAAGGAGGAAGTTGCCCTTGAGACGTGCTCTAAAAGAGGTCGTTATTTCTGTTTCCTATGCCACAGCCTCTTGTCTTCATAGAGAGAATATCTGTTGACTAAGGTGGGCCAATATCTATTCAATATGTTTACGGACATCTCCCAGTGCTGACAGCATTCGCTGCATGTATTAGCATTAGTTCCAAAGAGTTGTTCACTTATGCTTTATTTATTTATTTATTTATTTATTTATTTATTTATTTCACTTATATACCGCTCCCATAGCCAGGGCTCTCTGGGCGGTTTACAGAAATTCTAAAATTAAGATAAAAAACGAGTATACAAAATTTAAAATTCTAAAACGCAGAACATACAACGAGGCCCTGTCCCTCGTTGCCACACTCCGAGCCTCTCTCGGAGTAGGCACCTGGAGGAGGACCTTAGATGTTGAACGTAGTGACCGGGTATATTCATGTCGGGTGAGGCGTTCCATCAGGTATTGTGGTCCCAAGCCGTGTAAGGCTTTATAGGTCAAAACCAGCACCTTGAATTGGGCTCGGACACATACAGGCAGCCAGTGCAAGCGGACCAGAGCAGGTGTTATATGGTTGAACCTTCTGGTTCCTGAAATCAATCTGGCCGCTGCATTTTGCACGAGCTGCAACTTCCGAACCGTCTTCAAAGGCATAGCAGGGGTAATCATTGGGCCCATTCTCAGGCCAATGCATAGTTAAACTATGGAATTTGCTAACACAAGATGTAGCGATGGCTGCCAATTTGAGCATTAGGTAAATTTAAAAGGGTATTGGGCAAATTCATTGTGCATAAGGCAATCCATGGCTGCTAGTCATGACGGCATCATGTCACTCAATACCAGTTGCTAGGGGACATAAACAGGAGGGTGCTATTTCTTGTGGGTCTCCCACAGGCAGCTGGCTGGCCACTGTGTGAACAGAATGATGGATTAGATAGGCATTTGGTCTGATCCAGGATCCAACAGGATTGCTATCTCATATGTAAAGGAAGAAGAACCCAAACATACAAAGGGGGTCAAAGGAAGAATGGCAGCCAACAAAGCTTACTAGGTTCACAGGGTCCTAAGCCAGATATACTGTCAGAAAACCATCCTAGGGTGGCAACTGAGAAGGAATATTCCTGATGAACAAAAGGGAAATGTGGCTGTATGTGCTTTTCTTGATAGAGGTGCACTCTGAATCAGTGTGTTTTCAAGAGATACTTCGCCGGGGGCCATGAGGACTCAGATGCTCTCTTATCTATATCAATAGAAGATGGTGACCAGGCCCTGCAAATACACTCTGTCCTGGATAGCCAGCTCTTGCCAGCTAACTGTCACAGGCCAATTGAGAGACAATTTCAGTTGGGGGGGGATGGAAGCAAGCCGGTGCTCTCTTCTTATACATCATTAAACTTTGATAGGGAGATTTTTGTATCATATCCATGGAGAAATGTGTATGCTACATCAGGACACTGGGAATATGCACATCTCTTTATTTATTTATTTATTTATTTTATCATTGCATTTATATCCCACCATTTATCTTCAAAGGAACCCAAGGCAGCATACATAATCCTCTTCTCCATTTTATCCTCACAACAACCCTGTAAGGTAGGTTGGACTGAGAGTCTGTGATTGGCCCAAAGTCACCCAGAGGGTTTCCATGGTGGAGTGGGGACTAGAACCTGGATCTCCTAGCTCCCAGTCCAACGCTTGAGCCACTACACCTCACCGGCTCTCAATATATATGCAAGTACCTATAATAGGTAAGAATACAGGAAGCGCGACACACTTCCATGTGTTTTTGCACAAATTCTTTCCTTCCAAAGCCATCTTTCTATAACTTTTCAATATTTTGAAGAAATAAGCACACAAAATGGCATAAATAATCCTCTTGCATGTAAGCTTTGTACAAAAAAAGAGACCCAAATCATTAATAAAATTCTTAATGTTTTTGTTCAGCGATTAAAGTCTCCCTCTTTGTTTTCCTTTTTGTAAATTTCTAATAAGGGTCAATCTTTATGGCCGACCTAAAATAACCCAAAGCTACAGGCTTTAATGACGAGAGTCAAAATGATGTTCTGCATGAGAATAAATTAACCGTCAATCATGCAAAGAGCACTTCTCTAGTGATGATGAGAGAACTTCGGTGAGTTCAGACAGGTGATCATCTAACATTCATTTTGCGCTCTCCGCCTACGTATCTAAATTAGATACTTCTGACAGATGTGTTCTGGTACTTGTTGAGAGATCAGGTATTTGTGGATTTATGTCTATGGGAAAGAAAAGTTAGCACTTCCCACACACATACACACCTTACTCAGGTAGCATAGCTGTTCATTTTACATCCATATAGATTTATATAGCATTCATCCTCAGAACTAATCCAAGACATTTTCCAGACTGAAATGAAACAGCTTTGTTATACCCTCTGTTCCCCCATCCCCTGCCACATTTCCTTCCATTACAGTCTATAATGTTATGGGTTGTTTCCTCACTTCTAACCGAACGCATACTAGGAGTGAAGTTACTTATTCTGGAGATTTTCTCTAGGACCCCACAACAAAAGAGTGGGACTCAGAGTATTACCCATTTATTAGAGAGGTTTAGGAGATGCTGTCAGGTATGCTTTAGGGTGGATTCCTGCATTGAGCAGGGGGTTGGACTCGATGGCCTTGTAGGCCCCTTCCAACTCTGCTATTCTATGATTCTATGAGAGGTGTTTCCCTTTTTAGGCCCCGTACTAAGCCAGTGATTTTCATTCAAACTGTCTTCCAGGGAACCCTGGGGCTTCTTGGAAGCTGATCAGGAATTCTTCAGTGAGAAGGTCAGTAATGGCAGACAAACTTCCCTAAAAGGTCCCTTGCCCACTGTCACCCATTTCCCAAAGTGCAGCTCTGATGTGCCTGCTGCCAATGAAACTGACTGCACGAAGCCATACGGGAAGAGATAAGGCAAATGTGGGAAGTTTGAAAAATTAAAATTTTAAGTAACCCTATGTAGCAAAGATTGGTTTTATCCCTCGTACTGTCCTCCTAATAAAAGTAATAAAACATAAAATAATAAATAAATAAATTTGACATATATTATTGTTGGATATTTAGCTCAGTAAGCATCAGTAAGCATTTCAACACATCCAACTTGAATTTTGTAGGGCTAGAAATATGGCAAATACTTGTGACTGCGAAGGATTTCACACTAAGAAATTAATGTTGAGACAGATAAGAAGTGAGAGTGGATCAACAACACCAGTCCATGCCAAAAGTGCTAGGGTGCTTACTCATGAAGATTATATATGTGATAGCAAGGAATCACATGCTCATATTTCACCATTAAGAATATTTGGAAGTAATTCAGCATCTGGGTCTGACTCTTCCATGTGTAGCAGTGTAAAGACTGTTCAAATAAATGAGTTTACGTAACAGGGAAGGGGTGGGGGACCTGTCTCAGGATGTGGAAATGTTTTTAGGTTTGCATATGTATGCTTAGGGATAAAACTTAGTACAGGAATGTGGGTCATGCAAGTGTTTTGCATAACTTTTAAACAGCAGTCTTTGATAGAGAATTCCTTTAGGCTGCAGTCCTGTGGTCCCTGTGAGGGTCCCAGGGGCTGTAGGGTATTCAGATCTCCCCTCCAAAGATGGATGGGGGGTCCACCATGGGAGGGGAAGATGCAACTACGGGTGCCCATCCCTACCTATCTGCACCCCTTATCTCTCCAACATTGGGGAGGGGGGGACAGGAGGCATGCCAGTGTTGGTCCCAGAGGGCACGCTGCATATCCCAGACCTGGCATAGCTGGCATAGATCAATTCCCTCTCATTAATTTCAATGGAAGGGAATTGTAAAACAGACAGAAAAATCCTGGACGGCAGGATGGGGAGATAAGGCAAAAATGCCACTGGACCTGGAAATGGAAGGTGAAGCCAAGGAAGGTGAAGAAGGACTCGTGTAATTTGTTCATCATGTCTGGTCTCAGTTAGAATGCTTGCTGCCATACTCTCTATTAACTGAAGTTTCCAGACTGTCTGGAATGGAAACTCTACATTTATTTATTTATTGCATTTCTATACCGCCCAATAGCCGAAACAGTTTACAAAATTAAGACAATTCAAAACACAACAACAGTATAAAACCATAATATAAAATACAATATAAAAGCACAACCAAGATTAAAAACAGCAGCAATGCAAAAATACAAATTTAAAAAACAAATTTAAAACAGGAAGGTTAAAATTAATGTATAGACAGTTAAAATACTGGGAGAATAAAAAGGTACACATACAAAGCATTACAGTAATCTAAACAAGAGGTTAACACCGGAGCTAGGTTATCCACAGGGTCAGAACTGGGACTCCACCATAAACTGGTCAATGGCACTCAGTGCCACAGAGCCCACTTATACTGCTAATAATAAATGATAGATTCAGGATCACCCACAAGCTACAAACGCGGTCTTAAGTGGGAGAGCAATTCCAATCAGAACAGGTTGAACATCACTCATCTGGGCAGATGAACCACTAAGAGAACTTCTGTCTTGTCTGGATCGAGCTTCAGGTTGTTAGCCTTTATCCTGTCTATTGTTGTCGTTTATTCGTTCAGTCGCTTCCGACTCTTCGTGACTTCACGGGCCAGCCCACGCCAGAGCTTTCTGTCGGCCGTCGCCACCTCTAGCTCCCCCAAGGTCGAGTCCGTCACCTCCAGAATATCATCCATCCATCTTGCTCTTGGTCGGCCCCTCTTCCTTTTGCCTTCCACTTTCCCTAGCATCAGCCTCTTCTCCAGGGTCTTCTCATTATGTGGCCAAAGTGCTTCAGTTTTGCCTTTAGTATCATTCCCTCAAGTGAGCAGTCTGGCTTTATTTCCTGGAGTATGGACTGGTTTGATCTTCTTGCGGTCCAAGGCACTCTCAGAATCCTGTCTATTGCTGCAACCAAACACTCCCACTGCCTCACCTGAGTTAGATAAAAAGGAGAAGTGAAGCTATGTGTCATCAGCATATTGATGATGATGGTGCTTCAGAATAACCTTTACTTCTTCAGCAAATGAATAGCTGGTCTACTAATCCCATGGTACCTTCAGTAGCCAATGCAGATCTCTGAGATCCACATGTCGTCCTTTCAAGAAAAGTCTGATGAAAGGCCAAAATTCAATAGCATAACACTATATTTAGAACTTGGCTTCTTTATATTCTCCCTTTAATAAGTAGCATACAAAACAAACACTGTTAATGATGATTAAACTAAACTAATTACTCTAGTAATCATTTCCCCATGATAATCCTTGGTTGAGGTTTGTCTGATGATGGAATTTTAAGGGTTAGCTGCTTACGCCTGATTTACTCCGCAGTTTGGAAGGCGGCGAAGTGGGTTTTGAGACTTGGCTCTGTTGGCTTCAAAGGGTTATTTCAACTTGAGTGATAGCTAAACGTTCGCCCACCAGGAAGAGAAACCCCTCTCATATAGAAGAGAAATCTGTTTTCAAAAACGGTGGGACATATTAAATTTTCCACACGTTAATGCTACATCTCTTTGGGGGAATGTACTGTATGTAATGCCAAACCTGAACACACCTACGCCATAGTGATATAGAATACCTCACAAGGGGATAAGGCTAAATGGCAAAATCCAGTGCTGGACCCTGGATCCTCGTCTGGAGAATGTATAGATCAAGAACCTTTTTTTGCTGTGAGAGCCAGATTTTCTACTTAGCAAACATCTTAGGGGCTGCAGGCCAGCAATGAGCATGGCTAGGACCCAAAATGGGTGTAGCCAACCCACTTCTTCTCTCTCACACATATACCTCCCCTGAGATAGATGTTGCCACTCTTGATGTGAAAATGCCAGAGTTAGTTTTGCGTGCCTGTATTCATCACGCTGTTTCAGGGGGGAAAGCAAGAGAAAGAAAAAAAGACTGAGCGAAGCCAGGGAGGAAATAAAAGAAGTCTGCAGCCAGAAAGAACAAACAGGAAGATTTGTAGCAATTGCAAAGATTAGACTGTGGGTGTTGAAGCAAATAACAACATCATTCCGAAGATGTAATTGAACAAAAAGTAAGATAAAAAGGAAGTTAAAAGCAAGGCGAAGCACTGCATAATAATTTGAGGGGCAAGGCAGGGTATTAAGACCCCCCCCCGGCTGCTGCCAAAGAAGCAGAATTTAAAAGGAATAACAAAAATAGAAAGAGTTGATTGACAGTTTCCTTCTTTGATGTAATTTCACACATACACAAACGTAGTAATGGATTGTCCTCCAGAGTTAGCTCACATGACTGCAACTCTACAAGTCTGTTGCGTGTTTACGTCATACATCTAAACATGCATGGATTATTGAGAGTGTTGGTGATAGGGAGGAGGCACACAGAGCACTTCGGCCCTGACCCTGCTGAACACTTAGGGTACAATCCTGCTTTGCATTGCAGACAGCAGCATGCAATAGACTATGCAGATGAGGGGTGCGGAGGAGGGTGTTCCTTGGTTGGCCTTCTCCACTTCACTCCCTCTCCTTGCTCAGTGACATTCTCCACCCTCACTGAGTGCCAGCTGAAGGGAGGTGACAGGCAGGAAAGGAGGACAACCCAGCAAGTCCCTACCTGCCTTCTGCAACCAGCTTTCCCGACATCCCACTTCAAGGCTGCCGCAGCTTCTCTTACAACAGCAAGCGGTCCTCTTGTGCTGTAGCCTACTTCATACTTTACTTTACAAAGTGGGTTACGTGAAGCCCAGATGGCTCATCCTACTTCTTTTCCTGCTTCTAGTGAAATGGGTCAAATAGGACACCTTTTCACAACAAAAGAAAATCATCCAAACGATTCTGATTAACAAACTAGCTAAAAGTGGGCTAGATGGAACAACTATTAGGTGGATTCACAGTTGGCTACAGAATCGGACTCAAAGAGTACTTCTCAATGGAACCTTCTCAAACTGGGGAGAGGCAACGAGTGGGGTGCCACAGGGCTCAGTCCTGGGCCCAGTGCTCTTCAACATTTTTATTAAGGATTTGGACGAGGAGGTGCAGGGAACGCTTATCAAATTTGCAGATGACACAAAATTGGGTGGGATATCAAATACCCAGAAACAAACTTCAAAGTGATCTTGATAGGCTGGAGTGCTGGGCTGAAAACAACAGAATGAAATGTAATAGGGATAAATGCCAAGTTCTACATTTAGGAAATAGAAACCAAATGCACCGTTACAAGATGGGGGATACTTGGCTCAGCAATACTACAAACAAGAAGGATCTTGGAATTGTTGTAGATCGCAAGCTGAATATGAGCCAACAGTGCGATATGGCTGCAAGAAAGGCAAATGCTATTTTGGGCTGAATTAATAGAAGTATAGCTTCCAAATCACGTGAGGTCCTGGTTCCTCTCTATTCAGCCCTGGTTAGGCCTCATCTAGAGTATTGCGTCCAGTTCTGGGCTCCACAATTCAAGAAGGACGCAGACAAGCTGGAGCGTGTTCAGAGGAGGGCAACCATGATGATCAGGGGTCTGGAAACAAAGCCCTATGAAGAGAGACTGAAAGAACTGGGCATGTTTAGCCTGGAGAAGAGAAGATTGAGGGGAGACATGATAGCACTCTTCAAATACTTAAAAGGTTGTCACACAGAGGAGGGCCAGGATCTCTTCTCGATCCTCCCAGAGTGCAGGACATGGAATAATGGGCTCAAGTTAAAGGAAGCCAGATTCCAGCTGGACATCAGGAAAAGCTTCCTGACTGTTAGAGCAGTACAACAATGGAATCAGTTGCCTGGTGAGGTTGTGGGCTCTCCCACACTAGAGGCCTTCAAGAGGCAGCTGGACAACCATCTGCCAGGGTTGCTTTAGGGTGGATTCCTGCACTGAGCAGGGGGTTGGACTCAATGGCCTTGTAGGTCCCTTCCAACTCTGCTATTCTATGATTCTATGATGTGCTTCTCTCCCTTTGCTGTACTGGGCACAACCACAACAGCCACCCAGGGAAAGATAGTGCAGATAGAATAACAACAACCCGCCCAACCCTTCCAAAGAATGTGTGCAGAACATCAAGCCCGTGGGCCATATCCAGGGCTTAATGTGAGGGACTACCTTCCATTAAGAGGGTCTTTATGGCCCCGATGGGCATGGGGGAAGAGGACAGCAAAGCGCTGTGTGCAGTTCCCCCAGGAACTGCACACTTTCCAGAGGCCCCAGAAAGAGAGCTTTGCCACCCCACACTGCACCAGTCAAGGCCTTAAGGCCCAGTAAATGCAAGGTTAAGAGGGGCTTTAAGGCCCTGAATTGGCATGTGTGGGGGGAGGGGAGAGAAACACTCAATTTCCCCAAGGCTGGGGAAATCATGTGTGCATCCATACCCCCTGCAGATGGGGCCTTCACAGCCCTGTTAATAGGGCCTTTAAGGCCCCCGTTGTTGGTGGTGGTGGTGGTGGTGGAGACAGCAACACACAATTTCCCCATCAGAGTGGAGGGAGAAAATATGCATTTCCCCCACTCATTAATACAGTGGGGGGGGGGGAAGGGATAAAGGGAGCTGGTCAGGGCAGACCTGCCCCCAACTCCTCTCAAAATCCCATCCAAGTGCAGGCAGGCCCAGGCAGATTTTTGATACAATACTAGTTGTCTCCTGCTCATTCAAACATTTGGGGGACCACCACAAAGAAGGCCTTCTCTCTTACACAATTTAAGTGTAAAAGAGATCCAAAAGAATCAGGCTAGAGGCTGTCAGATTTCAGGCCCAAACAGTCATTAATGAAATATGTGTCTAGTGGAGCGAGAAAATACACAATTTCCCTAGTCTATTAACAGCCTATTAAGGCCCCCATCGGTGCGGGGAGGGGGAGAAACACGATTTCCCCAAAGCTGGCAAAATCACGTATTTCCCCCCTTCATTAAAGGCTCTCTTGGGTTAAGAGGGCCTTCAAGGCCACAATTGGTGCGGGGGAGAGGACAAAGTGCACTTTCCAGAGACCCTGGAAAGTGTGCAGCGTTGAGCGCTCAGCTGGGCTGGCTACCATTCCCTAAAAGACATAGCTGCAAGGCCCACCCTAAGAGAATGTCTATGAAAAAGTAGACATCTTTTTTAACTTCAGGTATGACTCAAAGTCAATCAGTGCTTAGTCTCCACTGTTGGATAGCAGACACAACTCCACATGCTACCAGACATTAGGGGGCAATACAGAATGTCCTGTAGCTTGATCAGTTCATATTTCCTGCTTCCTCCCCTTCCTCTTTCTTCTTTCTCTCTGCCTCTGCAACAAGCAGCGCCATGCAGTCTCTCCCTGAAGGAAGGAAGCAAGCAAGCAACCATATCTCATGCCTTTGATCACACACTCACACAACCCACTTTAGAGGGTGCTTGTAGTTAGACACCGATAGCCTTCTCTGATGATATGTATAAAAGCACCAATAAAGTAAGTTGATCTGAGATTCTTTTTAAACCGGCTTTAGCTTGCGTTTATTGCCTCCAGTGCTAAAATCTACGTTGCAACGCTTTCTCTATATAAAGCAACTCCGCTGTAAGTCTCAGCAGACTTTCCAACAACCAGGTTGCAATCACAGATGCCAGGGCTGGCGGAGCTCAGGACTTGCTGCATATTTGATGGTGACAACTCATGCACAAAAAGATTGTGGGATCCAGCTCTCTTAGGCAAAACTAGCTGCCAGGCACACATTTAAGGGCAAAATCCTATGCATATTTAGACAGACAAAAATCCTACAACTCCCAGCATTCCCCAGCCAGCATGAGAGTTGTTGCCTGGGAATAATCAAACAGTTCCTTTTTTGCACAAGTGCACAGCCTTTGGCCGTGATCCTACAGAACTGCTCCCTCTCTTGCCCCACAGTAGCTTTCATGGAATCATGGAATAGTAGAGTTATTATTATTATTATTATTTATTTATATAGCACCATCAGTGTACATGGTGCTGTACAGAGTAAAACAGTAAATAGCAAGACCCTGCCGCATAGGCTTACAATCTAATAAAGCCATCAAGTCCAACCCCCACTGAATGCAGGAATCCACCTTAAAGCGTACCTGTTGGCTATGATAAGGAAAGATACATACAGCTCTTTCCAATCCTCTAGGTAAAAACTGGGAATTCCATACATGGGCAAGACATGGGCATACTAGCCACCCTTCAGCTGTTGGCCTCCAGTTATGTTTGGACTTCATCTCCCACCATTACCAGCCAGCTTGGCCAGGTTAGGTGAGTCTGCTCTATATTGTGGACAGGGTATGACATTTAAAGGAAATGGTGAGTGTGTGTCCATGTTTTTCAAAAGCAGTGTAAGGACTGGAGCCAGGGACTAATTTAGACAGCCAGTTGCCTGATGTGATTGCCTGCAGAAGTGTGTAGGTGTATCGGCAGGCACATGACCAAACTGGTACTGGATAAATGAAGCTGTTGATTTGTGGTCTGGCACTGCCATAGGGTGGTTTCAGTGGAAGCCAATGTTATATTTATGCAGTTGTACTGGACCTTTGGGTGGTAGCTAGTAGGCCCCCATATGGTGGCTACAATCATGCAGAGATGTATGAATTGGTGCTTCCATGTGGACATGGATACACTGCTGCCATTATCACGATTACCCTTTTCAACTGGTTCATGCTAGGGATGTGCCCCGCTTCTCTTCGGTTCAGAGAAGCAGGAGCGAGGCGGCCTAATTCGCCTCCGGAAAAGGCGGAGGCGAAGAGAGTCAGGGGGGCTGCGGATCGAGGCGAAGAGGATCGCCTCAATCCGGAGCTTTGCCTGCAGGTAAGTGGGGAGGGGAGGGGGACTCATCTGGCGCTGCCGGCACCGCCATCCATGCGGCAGTGGCGGCGCCAGGTAAGGGAGCAGGGAGGAGGGACACTTACCTGCGTCCATCGCGGGCTTCAATTGAGGCCCCGGTTGAAGGCAGAAGTGAAGGCCGAGGCCTCTTCCAGCTTCAACCGGGGCCTCAATTGAAGCCTGTGATGGATGCAGGTAAGGGGGCGGGGGCGGGGGGCTGGTCTACCTGGCACTGCCGCCGCCGCCATCCATGTGGTGGTGACAGCAGTGGCGCCAGATAAGGGAGCAGGGAGGGGGGACGCTTTCCTGCCTCCGTCGTGGGCTTCAATGAGGCCCCGGTTGAAGGTGGAAGTGAAGGCCGAGGCCTCTTCCGGCTTCAACCGGGGCCTCAATTGAAGCCCGTGACGGATGCAGGTGTGGGGGGGTTATCTTGCGCCACCGCCGCTCCTGCTGTCCATGTAGCGACGGCGGCAAAGCTGGATCTCGCTCCGTGGAGTGGAACGGGAGACGGGCGGAGCGCCGCGAAAAGGATCGGGCCCGATCCGGATTTTCCGGATCGGGCCACGAAGAGGATTGGGGGGTCCGTGCACACCCCTAGTTCATGCCATTGCTGGTTGCACATGTTCCTCAGTCCATCATGAGTCCATTGTGCACCTATCTCTATCCCACATGTGGACCACCAGGGGTAGAAACCAACCTTAGACAGTTGTATTGGTCCAGGCTGATGATCACTTTATCCCAACATCGAGCTTCTAACAATTAGCCAGGAAAGGATTCTCTGAACAATGTTGCTGCATAGAGAATGTCAGCAAACAGGGTATTCTATGTCTCTTATTTTAAAGTGATGCTACAAACACCATGCATTTCAGCAAGGGTGGGCAACTTGCGTCCCATTGGGCATTTGGCCTACAACTCCTATCATCCCTCCCCACTGGTTATGGTGGCTGGGGCTCATAGGAGCGGTAGGCCGAAATAGCTGGAGGGCCACAAGTTGCCCACCCCTGCGCTTTAGGATAGCTACTCTGACTAGTCTAAAAACTAGTCAGAGTAGACGAGCCCATATTCTTGGGCTCGTCCACATGGGCGCTTCGCCCCTGGATTGCTTGGGAGTGCTGGCACGTGATCTACATGATGCAGTTACCACTCTGAATCAATCCAGGGGCAAAGCCCCAAAGCTCTGCACTAAAGAAGTCGGGGATTTACCCCGGCTTTTTTAGATTGGAGCATGGCTCTGCGCATCTGCGGAGCCTAGCTAAGGAAAAATAAATAAAATTTAAAGGGGGGTTGGAAATCCTACCAGGGAGGGAACACCCCATTCCTCCCCCTCTTGTTCCCCTCCTAGTTAGCTGTAAATCTGATCCTCTGCATTTACAGCGAACCAAAAAAGCACCCAAAAACCTACGTTAGCCCCATTTTCCCATTAAAACCCCCACTAACCAACACAGATGCTCCCAGACACCCCCAGACCAGCCTCATAAGTGCTCAGGTGGGTGGACACGGCAGTGCCAGGGCCTGGAAACCCTCAACTTCGCTCCTTCCCTTGCACAGCTGGGCACAGCATTATCAAAGTCGTATAGACGAGGGCCTTGTCTTCTATGAACAGTACAACCCTTTTGCATTTATAATGTAGACTGTGATTATTGCTATTGAAGGGCTATTCCATGGTAGCAAATCTAGGTTGGCTCCAAGTGTGCACGCTTGATAGAAATCCTGGCTTTCCAACCACATGTACCTGCATGGTACATGGCTTTGTTGTATTTACCCTTTATATTTTTAGGTGTATACTTAAAAACAAAAAACAAAAAAAAGTCTGTGAAACAGATCATTGTTTTAATAATTTTAATAACGTGATTTTTGAAGTTTGCCTGAAAAGTAGTACATTAAATACCTTAAATAAATGAATAAATAAATCTCAAGGATTTGCATTAATTAACCATCTGATGTTTTATATGTATAGCTAATTTAAATCTATACTTCGTTAGTTTCATTGGAGTCTGGCTACCCCTTGCTGCTGCTTCTTGTATTTTAATCATTTGTTGGCAATTATCAACCAGAGTTCTTCATAATATAGCTCAAATGAATGGCAGTGGAAAGAAGAAACAAATCTGTATGCAATCATTTTGCAGTTAATTGTCCCAGAGTAATGTGCATTGAATTGTGTAACAATAACAACAACAAAAAGAACCACACATTGACTCTTCCCAGACATACTTAAGAGCATTGAGAAATATTCAATAAACAAACAGATGAGGCAGATGGCTTTGAGAAACTTTTGGTTTGCACATGCGGAGACAGAGTGGGGGTCACAGAGTCAGAAGTGTTCTGGGGGGGGGGGGGGCTTGAGGAAAACAGCCAGCCAAGCCATCTCAGTGGATCCCTGAAACCTAGCGTCTTTAGAGCTGTTGTTTTCTGGGATTGTAAAAACAAAACTAAAAACTAAACAAAAAGAATAATGGAGGGACAAATCTATCTGGAATGGATGTGCTTCGGTGTAGTCATAACTATGGCTCTGCGGCCACAGGCACATGGGAACTGCTGCCTCCGAGTGAGATCAAACATCGCTGGGAGCTACAAGTGAACTTCTGCAATGTGCCCTATGTGGGGCTGCCCTTGAAGCTGGACCTAGTGCAGAATGCTGCAGCTCCGCTGTTGTCTGGAGCTGCCCCTTTCCAGCATGTAACTCCTCTGCTGACGGAGCTGCACTGGCTGCCTATTCGCTACCAGGTTTAAGGTTCTTGTACTTGTGTACAAAGCCCTAAACAACTTGGGTCCAGGATACCTGAGAGAGCGCCTTCTCCCTTACCAACCTGCCCGGTCACTGAGGTCATCCGAGGGTCTGCGCCTGGTGGTTCCACATAGATTGGAACCACCAGAGGAAGAGCCTTCAGCGTGGTAGCCCTGCTCCTATGGAATTTCCTGCCTCTGGAGGTCAGGCAGGCGCCAACTTTGTATTCCTTTCAGCACCTCCTAAAAACGTCATTATTCCAGGCAGCCTTTCCTTAATGACCACCCATGGTTCACTGTACATTTTGCTTCTTTTAAAATCTATTTTAAAGTGTTTTGTTCTGTTTTTATATGCCGCTGTGAAATTTTCAGTGGGGAAGGAAGGAAAGGAAAGGAACCTCTCGTGCAAGCACTTGAGTCATTGCTCGCCTGCTTTCGCTGACGTTTTCTTGGCAGACTTTGTAGCGGGGTGGTTTGCCTTCCCCAGTCGCAGTTGCCTTTCCCCCAGCTAGCTGGGTACTCATTTTACCGTCCTCGGAAGGATGGAAGTCTGAGTCGACCTGAGCCGGCTGTCTGAGAACCAGCTTCCGCTGGGATCAAACTCAGGCCGTGGGGAGAGTGTCGGCTGCAGTAACTGCCGCTTACCACTCTGCGCCACACGAGGCTGAATGGGGAGTGGTATATAAATATTGGAAATAAATAAATTTCATCCAATGAAGGAAGGGCATCAAGTGTGCGGTGATTGGCCACACCCATAATTGCTGTTTTCTCTAACTGCATGGTGGGAAACTGGTTACAGCTACATATGAAAGGGGCTTCTGGCACCATTTTAGCAGTAGTTAAGAGATTAGGACTGGCTTCTAGAAGTGTGAGTCCCCTTCTCCCATGCCCCTCAGGAATGAATTCTCACCTGTTATTTTAACCATCTATGAAGGGATGATTCAGCAGATGGTTACATCTAGTTAGGAATTGTTAAGTGCTGAGGGAGCATATAGTTCAGAAATTGCCTCCCAATCTCTTAATTACAGTTATGAAGGAGCCAGCATTACACCTGCAACAGGCCACTGTGAGTATGACATTAAAGTTGTATCTGAAATACACCAAAGCAGGTATAATCCACAATAGATGCTTCTGGAATGGAAATGTTAGCTACATGCATAGGACAGAAAGACAAATCTGTCTGTTTTACTTTCTCCCACATCGTTGTTGTTGTTGTTGTTGTTGTTGTTTTAAAAAAAAAACTCACATTCCTTCTATCCCAAATACGAAGGGTTTGTTTTTCCTCAGATTTTGATAAAGTCTGCACTGAAATGAAATTCTCACCCATTTGCACTGGCCACATTCAATAGGTACAGTTATTCCAATATGGAGAGGACCGTGTTGTACCTGCATATCATGTAGCTATTAAAGATGAGGAACCTGACAGGGAAAAACTGCGGGTAGCCCTAATGCAGGACCCCAAATATGGCTGAATACACAGGGCCCCAGTCATACAACAACGGGATTGCTCCTCATTTAATATAAACCTGAACTTTTGTTGATTCTAATCTAGGTAAAGAGCATTACACTGCAACAGCAACAGCGATTTATCTCCTGATTTTATTTTTATAGTGCAGTTATTAATGTGCATTATCACATATACGATGCTATGGACTAGAGACAAGTGAAGCTATAAATTTTATCTGCGGAACTCCGCAGATTCATAGAAAAGGAAAACTGAAGGCTTAAAGGAATGAGAAAGCAGGTGAGGATGCCAGCGGGGGACGTCTACCATTCCCCCCTCTTTGTTTTCATTTTAAAAGCTCCATCTTCGGACATGAAAATGGCGGGAAGGAATGAGGGAGCCAGAGGACACGATAGGTGGGAAGGTGGGACATCGGCCAATCACTTTGTCCTGCCCTGAAAGTAATGCCCACATGTCAAAATATGGTTTACCTCCCCAAAGGGGAGTAAACTCAGACAGTGACCCCAAAGTTGCAGTAAATCACAAATGCAAATATGCACATTAGCGTCTCAAAGAACCAGCGCTGTGGCGAATGTGTCATGTGTCCTAAAATGCGAATATGCGCATTTAGGTCGGGGTAAAGAAACCGTATAGATGTGTCCAGGGATTCAAATCCAGCTTTTGAGAGTTCAGCACTCAAAAGTCCTTTGCCTGGATGGAGTCCTTTGCCTGGATGGAGGAATCTGTCAGTTTTGGTTTCTCCAATATTCATTTTTTTTAATCTCAATTTTTTTCCACACAATTAAAAAATAGTGCTTGGTTTTAGCAATTAATTCTTTCTCTGCTGATTGGAAAAGTGCAGACCCAAATCTCAGTTCCAGCTAACACACACACACACATCAAGTGACAATTTGCATGTTTGAATGAGCCATTAAAGATGAATCACAGCAGAGAGAACATTCATAAGAAATCAACTAATGTATATTTACATGTGAGCCATCCCTTAAATGCAGCCCTAAAAACCCACTTCATTCTGTTGGAATGATGTGCTTGTATACCCATAATTAAAGGAAATTAAATAACTATCTATGGCAGCCTACCCCAACATGGGGCCCTCCAAATAGTTTGGACTACAACTCCTAGCATACCGGACCATTGGCAGTGCTGTCTGGGGCTGCTGGGAGCTGAAGTCCAGAACGACCTATGGGAACTAAAATGCATGCATGGATTCTAGCAGAGGAATTTTGCATAACTTGCACCAGATCATAGGCAGATGCTGGAATCCCATTGCAAGGGAATAAGCTTGCGCTGCTGGTTTTTATCCCCTTGTGGCCTCCACAAGCTCCAATCTTTGCATGGATGCCTCAGGATTATGGGCAATGCATTTAGGATCAGAAGATTGTGTGTGTGTGTGTAAATTCATTTAGCCTGCCACAAATGTTATGCCAGTTGCTCAACACTTGGATTCTTCTCTAAAGTTTACTGAATTCATTAGAATAGTCTGCAATCAGCTTCAGCAGAATCTGAATAAGTTACACCTTGCTCAATACAAACCACTGACACTTTAGGCTTGAGTATAACGCTCAGCCTTTTCTCTCTTCCTTCTGTAGTCCTCCCCCCCTCCCCCATCCCCTGTTTCACATTTAGCCTGACGAAGAGTTCTGGGAAGCTCAAGGGCTGGCTTGCTACTCTCTCTTCCCCACCCACCCAGTTGGTCCTAATAAAGGTATAGCCTTTTTGTGGCTTTTGATTACTTCCTACAGACCAACATGGCTACCTATATTTCTTTTGTGTTATGCTGCTTCCGAGTAGGTGTATACTGCATTGTATTCCAAACTCATTTTGAATTATAATAGTTTTGGCTGTTATAGTAGTAGTACTCATTTATTGTTTGGTACTTTACATGTACAAAGACCGACTCCTGATCTCATCATGCATTGATCTGAGGGGGCCAAAGAGGTTGATTATATAAAAAAATAGTTTAGATCCGGGTCAGCGACTTGGTGCCCTCCAATTGTTTTGGACTATAACTCACATAAGCCTCAGCCAGCATGGCCAATGGTTGGGGATTACTGGAGTTGTAGTCCAAGGCATCTGGATAGCACCATGCCGCCTGTCCTTAGTTTCGACTAATACATTTTGAAGAAAGATGTGTATAAATAAGTCCAGCTTCTATGAAGTTGGATTCTGTACACTCACTCAGGTTCTTTAAACATGCAAACCTGACATTATGATACTTCTGTTTTTCTTGAATGTGGTAATAACAGTGCCAACTTTAGTTCACTTGTTGATTTGGCCTTAAAGCTGTGATTTTTAAAAAGAGTGATTGGACTAAGGAATATTTATATTTTGGGGATATCTTAAAGTGTTAGTGTTTTTAATGCGATCTTACTGAATCTAAGTTTACAAATAGGGATAAGCCTACATCGTTCAGAGCAAATATATTATAGTTTAATTTTTTTAATTTAAAGTATGTTTACAGATGCTGTTACAACATTTGTTTTGATCTTTGTACATGTAAAGTACCAAGCAATAAATATGAGTAGTAACAAAGCTTTATTGTTCCAACCCATGGTTACAACTAGCACAATAAAAACAATACCAAAACAAATCATACATACGAGGTCAGAAATTGTGCTCTATACATTTGAGCTGCCAGAGCAAAATTGGCCAATGCCGATATGACAGTCTTGTCGTTGCATGTAAACAGAAAGTGTATTCTTTTTGAATCAGACCAGCTGGACCCATTCACAGAAAAACGCTCCAAATATTTAGAATGAATTTCAGAATAGAGAGGGCAGTGGCACAAATAGTGAGGCAGATCCTCCACTTTGCCACTACGGCAAGGGCAAAGTCTCGAGGCATAAGGGATTTTATTAAAACGCCCTTCTAGCACTGCTGTTTTCATTTGTTGCATCTTTAATCGTGCGAGGGCTGATCTGAGACGAGGGGCTGCTATAATAGAAAAAGAAGGGGATTTGGACAAGATCCTGTTTACATTATAACTTATCACTGGGATCCAAAGAGAAACTTTAGGCTTACCCAAGCAGCTCATGTGTCTTCTGGAATATTTGCACTTTCTATTTTTCTAGAAGAGGTTGCCCTACATGCCATAGCAAAAGCAGTTTAAACATGAAAAGAACCAGTGTGGTGTAGCGGTTAGAAGGTTGGGCTGGGACTTGAGGGCTTTAGGTTCAAATCCCCACTCAGCCAGGAAGCTGACTGGGTGACTTTGGGCCAGTTACCGATTCTCGACCTAACCGTCGTTGTGAGGATAAAATGGAAAGGAGAAGGATCAGGCAGACCACCTTGGGTTCCTTGGAGGAAAGAAGGTGGGGTAGAAATGTAATAATAAATACAACCTTAAGGGCCAGAACAGACATTACTTTAAAACAGTATCTAGCAGCTACATCCCCCACCCCATTCATTAGGGTAGGCACAGAAGGCAGAGCTTAATGGCCCCTACCACCACCCCGCCCCCCATGCTAAGATCCCAAACCAAATAGGACCTTCTGGACCTATTCTACAGTAGCTGCTAGGCATGGATTTAAAGCTCTAAGTTTCAGAAGTTCTTTGCCATGTGGTGTGGTGTTGCTGCTTGGAGACGAGACAATCAAATCTTAGAACT
This sequence comes from Elgaria multicarinata webbii, assembly GCF_023053635.1. Classification (NCBI taxonomy): domain Eukaryota; kingdom Metazoa; phylum Chordata; class Lepidosauria; order Squamata; family Anguidae; genus Elgaria; species Elgaria multicarinata. Next base: position 89,851,630 of record NC_086179.1, on the reverse strand, counting down.
CCCTTACATTCATGGAACTAGTTGCATGGTTCTTTGGATCCTGATCATTATGCAACGAATTCCTGGTGTTTCCAATAAACAGTCCTCAACTCTCAACATCCAGTCCCAGCCTTTTTATATCTCTTCACTGCAAAATGTAGCATGGTTCTAATCTGCTCCGAGGCTGAGTGACAGGAAGTTAGGAGGACTCCAGAAAAAGTGAGGTCACTGAAACGTCTATTTGGCATCCTGAGAAATGACAGAGCTAATAGCAAACTTTTGAAAACAAGTGACCATAGGAAATTAAGGTTAGTGAGGATTTAACCCTTCATGAATCACCTCCAAAATGTTTTACTGACTGAGAGTCTCTTTCCCATTTTAATCATTTGCTTGACATCTAATAATTAGTCAGGTAAACACAGGCACCAAGTTGGTTCTTTTGCAGGAACTACCTGATTATTGGTTACAGAGTATTGGCTTTGGCCAAGAAACAAACCAACTGCCCACAAGTAAGATCAAAAAGGCAACGGCAGACAGTCGATATAATGAGAGAAGGAACACGACTTGGCATGTCCCCACTACCACACACATACACATTCATTTCACAGTTTATTTTATTAAATTTGCATCCTATCCCTAAATGAAATCGGCCAAGTAGCCAAAGGGCAATGCTTCTGCATTGTGAATAGCACTTAACACACGCACACACACGCACCACCAGAATTGTTCCCAGTGGCAGGAAAATGCCTTGTGGTGCATCGTGCAAAAAGAAAAGCCACCATGGTGCTTGCAGCTTATTAATCTGTTGCTCAACGACGTCGCTCGGTTAATAATATAGAGAGGGCACTTAAAGCGACTGCTGTGCTCATTTCGCTGAGGAACTATTCGCAGCGTGAGGTATTAGAAGGACAATTAATTATCCAAAGTTTTATTAGCTCATGTTCTTCATGCTCCCATGTCCCCCAGTAACTAGATATTTATGACAATGCTGGCCCTGCTAGAAAGAACACAATCCCTCATGCTTATTACTAGCCTGACCCTCAGACGACATAGCTAAGCAAAAGCCGCATAGAGGTATGCGAGCAGCAATAATAATAATAACAATATACAAGACATAGTGTTCAAAGCGTAAACATTTACATGCTTAAATTTAAGCTTGTGCTTAAGCATTTTATTCAGTCTATTTAAGTTTCTAGTGAAGAACTGAGCTTTGGACACTAATATTCTGTTGTTGTTGTTGTTGTTGTTGTTGTTGATTTGATTGTTGTTTTACAGATCAAAATCAGAGCCAGCTTGTTGTTATGGATAAAGCACTTGGATCAGAGGTACTTAGGTTTGAAATTTTGGTTCATCTCGGAATCACTACCATGAATTACCTACCTTATAGGGTTGTTGTTGTTGGGAGAATAATACCGAATAACCCAATATATTCTGTTGTTAGCTCCCTGGAAAGGTACGCTACAAAACTGAAAACTACATAGCACAAAACGTAGCAAGATCACTAGGTCTGAAATCACATTGGATCCACTGGGACTTATTTCATGGTAAATATAAATAGGAACCTGCTGCACATCTTCCTCTGTCCAAACTGATATTTAAGCTGGTGACTATTAAAATATAATTGCAGAAGCAGGAAATCACCATATAGGTATCATGTTCACCAAAAGAACTATAAGATTTATTGAGGAAATACAATAGCATTGAATATCTAATTCCACACCTGAACATATCAAGACGAAACAATTATCTTTATGGATTACATGTAAACACAGCTTGTTCTGAGAGGTGCCAGAATTAGCACCATCACTAGACTTTAACAGAGCCATCCAATGCATGTCTACTCAGAAGTAAGTCACACTAAATTCAGTAGGACTTACTCCTAGGTAAGTGTGTATAGGACTGCCGCCTAAAAGAGTTAAAAATAGTACACTGTTTCTAATGAGTCTTTGTTCTTGCTAACAGATCGTTTTAAGTCAGCAACTTTATTCCCTTAACTGTACATGTAATTGCATTTTCAATAGGAACATTAAAGTTAATTAGATCATATGCAATTAAATATCTATTTAGGGGCACTTAGGAGTCGGGTTGTACAGTGGTACAAATTGCTTGCTTTTTTATTAATTTTTTTTTTTAAGCAGTCTCTTCATGGCAAGTTCATTAGCATATATTCCCAGAACTAGAGGGTGTTGCTTTTCACACACACAGACACACACTCACAAATGGGTGCTGGTTTTAGAAGTACATACATCGTTTTCACAATTAAGCCAGGATACTCATGTGTGTGAGTGTGTTTAAATGGCTGTTTAATTTGCTGAGCCAAGGAGTGTAAATGACGTCTGTCTGGCATCACTTAGCTTGTGATCTTACATGTGCAGTCCTTTACTTCAAAGTAGCCTCATCCGCTTTAGGGGAACTACCCCAATGTAAGCAGCCTGAGCTTTGCAACTTAATTAGCAGGTTGTTTAAGCAGGTTGTTTAAGAAACCAACGACAAAAATCTTTTGCATATTAAAAGAGCAACGTGGAATGGATCCTTCCTGCTGTGATTTAAAGAGTGGGAAATCGATAGATCCCAGACGTAACTGCCACAGGCATCATCTAGTAGGCGATCGAGTGGCATCTAGAACCACAGATCTTTTCTGCATAGAAATGGTCGGACACCCCCCACCCCCAAGTCATCTTCCCTCTTCCAAAATAATGAAAAAAGCTGACTTCAAAAACGGAACCCGCTTCTTAGGAGCAGTTCCACCTTTTCGTGAGCTGCAGACACCTTCCGCTACAGGCACAGTGTCTGGGTTTTAAAAGTCCTGGGAGGAGGCAGGAGTGGGTGTGCCCGATCGTGTGAACTTATAAGAGTGTTGCGCTCAAGTTAGCTGCCCAGTGCAGAATTGCGCACGACGCTGCTAGGGCGAGCGTTTCCATCCCAAATCGTGCAAAGGAGTGGAACCGGTTCGTTCTCCTCTCTCTCTTCGGGCTCAGCTGTTCTTTTTAAACCCCGAGCGAAATCCAGGCGAACAGCATTGTACATAAAACAAGAAGTTGCAGTACAACGAAAATATTCTATTTTCTCTCCCACCCACCCCCACTCCATTCCTCACCCCCCTTTTTTACACTTCCTCCTTTTCTTGGCAAACCTACCACCCACTGTTTATATGTGAAGCATCTGACCGTCAGACTTGTGCCGGTTGAATATGCATGCTGAAGAATTAACCCTTTCCTGCCATCCCAAGGAAGGAATCGCGGCAGGGAGCCGGATCATCCCAACCAAAATAGGGGCACTATATTACAGCGTTATCAGCCTACATCGAGCCTGACAATACAGAGACAGACACACACACAGAGGGTGGATCACAGATTTGCTTTGCTTCCCGTTTGATGCCCGATGGGATCGGAGGCGATTCAATCAAACATTTCCCGGCACGGAACAAAAAACCAAAGGGAAAAAAAGCCACCAAAAACGTGGTTCTGCTGGAAGCGTTTGAGGGCGAATGCAAACTCCTCCTTTGTCTGCATCGAAACTGCGCAGCGCAAAATTTCTCTCGGGAAAGCCCGGGTTTCAAGGGATTCCTTCAGGTTGGGCAAGGACAAATCCCGATGAAATCCGCCTGTTGAAAACGGGGGATCCTGAGGAATCCACCAGCGAGAACGAATAAGGGAGGGGGGGGGGAGAGAGAGAGAAGAAGACAGACTTACCTTTATAGGATAATTTTAGCCGCGGCACGTTGTTCTTGAAGTGTTGGCAGCATGCTCGTTCTGCTGGTAGTAATACTCCCAAGAAAAGCCAAGCGATCCGGCTGATCCAACCCATGCTGCTGAGGAACACTGTACAGACCCCCTTGTATTTACCGGCGAGGTCCCTCCCCGGTGCGCCCTTCTTGTCCTGTGTATTAAGGAAGGAGTGGGTGTGAATCCAGCGAGAAGTTCAAAATGACCTCAAAACTGAGAGCTAACAGGTGACCCGGGTCAGTTTCATTAAAGAAAAGAAAAGCAAAAAGAAGGGGGGGAAAACCCCGCAGAAGCATTTAAAACAACGACAGCACTCCTGGCTAGGATTGGAACATCTCTTTTTCTGCTTCTTTTAGGAACAGTCACTGGAGCAGAAGAGAAGGGGATTCTTCATCATCATCGTCATCATCATTAAAAAACAAAAAAACTTCCAGCGCTCTGTCTCTCCATACACAGACACACGCGCACGCCCTCACAGTGGTGGTGGGGGGCAGAGAGAGAGAGAGAGAGACGGACCCGGCACTGGCTACAGAAAAGGCACCATCGGCGAGCGGCCAAGGGAAATTGACCAGAGAAATTGACCACAGCTGCAGCTTCTAGGCTTGTGTTGGTTTCCCGGGGCCGACCTCTTTTTAAAATCTAAGCTATCCTCTGTGATCGCCTTGTGGCACAAGCCAATCCCGTTCTCCGACTCCCCTCCGGCTTCAATTGCAGACAGGAGGAATGAAATAAAGCGGAGAGAGAGAGAGAGGCGCAGTAACCCTGAGTTTTCATGTATACATGGAGGGAGGGAGAGAGAGAGAGAGAGAGATGACACAGGAATCCGCGGAGTTTCTCTCCTCCCTCCCCTTTCTTTTTTAACCCAACATTCTCTCTCTAGAGTGGCTGACAATGGGAGAACAAGGCAAGCACAGCCCACTTCCCTTCCTCCTGCTGTCACCAAACACATGCAAAAAACATCTAGTCCAGGATTTGCGGAGGGACCAGTTTGGGAAAGGGACGGAGCTATAAATTTTGCAGTCAAAGGCACAAGCTTTTTCTCCCCTCCCTATCTTAAAAAAGAGAGGGGGGGACTTTTTTTTTTAAGGCCTTGAGTCCTTCTACTGTCATAAATAATTCGTCCAACTCATAATGTAATTCTTTCTCTCTCTTTTTCCACAGATCTAAAAAAAGAGAGAACTTAAGAGACCTTTCCTTCAACGTAACTTTACTACTGGAGTTTAATTTAAAGCCTTGTTAGGGAACCCACCCGCCCTCCTCCCCAACCACCTCCAAGTCAGCAAGAGAAATTCCTAGTGAAAAAGTCTATCTCAACACACACATAAAAGTCCAATGGGGCTAATAAATTATACAAGGGGATTCTCTAAAGACCATTTTCCTCTGTAAGATAAAAAAATATCCATTGCCTGCCTCCTTTTGGGGGAGGATCTGACGTTATGAAAACCATTAGTGAACTTGCTCCCCTCCCCAACACCTTTGTCTCCAAAATGGAAAGGAAGAGTCACATCATGTTAAGCACAGAGGAAGAACACACGTATCTGCATCCAAAGGGACTCTGGGGTTCTTGTACATTCATTTGTTGAGATTCTGGATCCAGGATGTGTTTCTTTGCTCCCCCGAATCCCTTTTTATTTGTATTTATGTGGTTGTCAAGTAATGAAGTGCTCTGTGGTATGTAGTGGGCTGAGTGTCAGGCAAGAGAATTAGGTCCCCCACTCACTATCTCTCAGCCTATTTGGAGAAAGGGTGGGATAAAAATGTAATAAATAACAAACAAATATAATTTGCCATTAGGTACAACCCCCCCTCTCTCCCTCTTCACACACACACACACACACACACACACACACACAATATGGTTGCCATTAGGGATCTACGGAGTTTGTTAAATCCATTCCATCTGTGTTTCACAGATTGTGAGGCTTCCTTCGCCCCATCACCCACTCACTGACAGAATCAGATTTTTTTATGGGTGTGCAAGCATTTCATTCCACCTGTGCACTAAAGCACATTACTGCACATGCACATTAACACAAGTGCGAATTTGTGCTAATTCCTCTCCCATATATATATTTTTAAAAGCGATCAGCAGACTGTGTACAACTTGGAAAAAGGTGGTTCACTGTGGAACCCGTGGGTCAGATTCAAAGAAATTTGAATTCATTTGAATCTGTTGCAGATTTCTCTGCTATCCCCAGTTGCCATTTCCCTTTGGTTAGGCCCTATATCACACTGGTCATGTATACGTTCATGTGGGATGGGCATGTGATGTGCCTCTCATCCCTGCAAAAACCCCAAGGAGGTAAGCATTTGTGTGATAAGAAGTGGTGGTTGCTAGCCAAGGTCCAGCAAAAGCCTCCTGTGTGAGGTAGAGCCCTTAGCTAGACCTACCTGAAAATCCGGGGGAGAGGAGGGGAGACCTCACTTTGCGATTAACATGAGATCTTGCCCTCGTTTACATGTAAGGCATGACGGCCTCAGGAAGAGAGGTGTTGCGCCTGCCTTTTAAATATTTTTTAAAGGGGATGGAGAGCACGAATGCTTGTGTGCAAAGGTAAGGTTTTTTAAAATTTAAATTAATTTCCCTGCTCCCCCCATCCTACCCTCGATAGGTGCAGCGCTCCCAGCTCCACGTGAGTAATCGTGCGGAGCCGGGTAAACCCGCAGAAACGGGCCACACGCTCCATGGTCTCGGGCTCAGCCTGAGACCGCGGAAAAACCGGGCCCAAAGGGGAGGGCTGTGTTCTGGGATCCCCTGTGCGTCATCTGGACGCACAGGGACGATCCCGGGGTTCGCGTCAGGATATAGCCTGGTCTAGCTAAGGTCAGAGTTACTCAGATTTGTAAGATTGGTGAACTGAGAGATGGGGCTACCTGTCGAACTGCAAAGTCAGCTGGGACAGGTCAATACTTTCTTCCACCTACCTGCATTGATGGCACCAAACAACAGTGGATTTTAGGCATAAGGTACCATCCCAATATGATGCAGAAACAAAGGGGGCAGGGTCTCCTATTTGAGAACCCTATCGCTTGAACTGATCTCTGAATGAAGACATCTGGTCTCTGGAAGACAGCCTCGTACAGAAATGCTCATATAGGACTTTCTGTTTTTGCATTCTCAGATTTTCCACGCCGTACACAGTATAATCAAATATACAAGAAGCCAACCTTTTTCTAAACATGCTTGTTGTCCAAAAGCGTTTATGGTTCCCTGCCCCTCTCTTCCAGTGCTTCAAAGTGTTCCAGAATCTACATATGTTTTAGGCTAGTTAAATACAATGCTGCAGAGACTATATAGGTCACAAGGCTATTCACATCAGTAGAAACCTCTACCAATTTTAAATAAATTCTTATTTTTCGGTTTGCCTCTCCTCGAACAACTTCCAAACAACGTTGAAGTCATCAGAAGTAAAACCTACCCACAAGTGAACTGCGAACAAGAGGAGCAGTTTTTCTATCAGTTCCAGAAACAAATACTAAATGAAATAGATACATTTCTTTTCAGCTCTCACAACCACTTGGCAACTTCCTGTGATTTCTGTTGGGGCTTTGCTGTCTGGGAAGATGCACATCCAGACCATCCAGGACTTTATGCCATCTGTCAGATTGCATGCCATGGCCAGTATGCCATCCTGTGTGAACAGCAGGCAAAGGCGAGGTCACTAGCCAGGGATGGACATGTGGTCTTCATTTGATGGATATGAACTGGGTGTACCGAAACCCACGTTTTGAACCTCTTTCAGCCTGAAGTTCCAAAGCTCCCAGGGGCTTCATTCTAGTGGTGGGCAGGGCTGGAGGCAAAAGAGGTGGAGCCAGAAATACGAAGAAAATAGCACATTGTAACTTAGCACACTTTCTGCCAGTAACTAGGGGTATGTCTACTAGGGGTGTGCATGGACACCCCGCTCCGCCCCGCGGGCCGATCCGAAAATTTCGGATCGGCCTGCTCCGCTCCGCCCATACTCCGCTCCTCTTCGCTGCGGAGCTCCAGCTCCGAATCGGAGCTCTGCAGTGGAGGGGAGTGGTGCCAGGTAAGGCCAGGAGAGGAGGGCGGGGGGGGGGTTACCGGGCCCTGCCACTGTCGCCGCCCGCGCGGCGACGGCGGCAGAGCCCGGTAAGGGACCAAGGGGGAGGGGGGCCTTACCTGCCTCCATCCGCGGTCCGTCGGCTTCTTCAATTGAGCCCGCGGTTCAGCCAGGAAGTCTGGGCCGCAAGTGCGGCCTAGACTTCCTGGTTGAACCACGGGCTCAATTGAAGAAGCTGACGGACCGCGGAAAGAGGCAGGTAAGGGAGAGGAGGGAGGGTTACCGTGCTGTGCTGCTGTCGCCGCATGGGCGACAGCGACAGCGGCAGGGCCCGGTAAACCCCACTTAACTTTCCAGCGGAGCTCCGGATCGAGGCGAAGGATCCGCCTTCACCTCGATCCTCTTCGCTACGCTCCGCCGGCCCCCCAATCCTCTTCGCCTCCGCCTTAAGGGGAGGCGAAGCACCCCGCTCCGCTTCTAATTCGCCGGTCCGATTAGAAGTGGAGCACATCCCTAATGTCTACACCTATGGGTGTAGAGGGCCAGAGAGGGGGTGAGCCCAGACTTACCTACTTCCAGGATCGTCGCCCTCTGTCTACACATGGCGGCAACATCCCGAGAGGATGGAGGACATCACACCCACCAGTTTGTTTATTTTTTATATCAAAAAAGAGCACAGGAGCGCTCCTGCGCAAAGGTAAGGGTTTTTTTAAATAAAAAATTAGTCCTGCTCCCCCTCTCCAGCCCACCTGCAATGGCCATGGAGCTCTTGAGGAGCTCCGTGCCCCATGTCTGGTTCCTTGCGGTTACTCGTGAAGTGCCGGGACGAAAACGGGATGCCCAGCCACACCTCCCATGGTCATCCTGGGACCGTGGAAAAAGTCAGGATAGAAGGGTAGGGTGATATCCTGGGGAAAGGGAGGGATCGTCCCTCCCTGCTCCCGGGATCCCCTGTGCATCATGTGGATGCACAGGGATGATCCTGGGGCGATCCCTGGGATATCGCTCCGTCTAGACATGTCCTAAGAAAAGGCATTTCAAGCTTTTAGAATGGGGGGGGGGGCAGGAACTGCTCAAAAGCCAGAAAACCACCAAGCAATTGGTGGTTGGAGAAAAGGGGTGGGGCCAGAGGAAGGGGGTGGGGCCATCTGGGTTACTTTGGAGGGCCAGATTTGGCCCACGGGCCTGACGTCCTCCACGATTGCTTTAAAACGCTCCTGCTTTTACTGTGTAGGGTGGGAAGCAATGACTGGTATTTCTGACTCAAAACTTCACACCAGTGCGGTTGCATAGCAGCAGCTATGACAATGAAAATACAAAGCTGCCTCTTACTAAGCCAGGCCTTGGGGCCCATCTAGTCTACTGCTTTCTTCTCTGACTGGCAACAGTTCTTCATGGTCTCAGGCAGGGATCTTTCCCAGCCCTGAGACATGAGATCCCTTTAATTGGAGCTTGGGGCTCAGACCATTTGCCTATGAAGCCTGTGCTCTACCACCGGAGATGTGTCTCCTCTCCTAATGTGAGATGTGACAGAGGATCTGTTTGGGCGTTTTTGCAAAGTTGTTGAATAGCTCTAATATGAGTGGGTTTGGGATGCACTGCATGCATTATATATGCTGGCTGAGGATTATGGGTGTTGTAGTCTCTAACACTTTGGGGGGCATTCAGATAGGAGAATTTTTTTATACAGCATCCAAAAGCAGAACTAAAAAGGCTTTTATGCAGAAATTAGAAATTCAGCCAAATGTCAGAATTCCAGTGTGGGACTCCCCCCACCCTTCAAATGTCTCTTTTGAAATTCCTCTCTGAGGGACTTTTAAAGCTTTGATCTTAATACGTGTTAATTTTTAAGCAAATTGTGATGAATATCCACAAGTTAAAATTAAATCCCAATGTGAAACAGTTTCCATAATTGGGAATTAGAGAAAAATAATTTGATTTTTTGCAAGTGAATTTGAGTTTAATCCCGACACTCCTGCTGCCCAATCCAAATCTCTGTGTCTTAAATGTTCCTAAAGGAATTTCAGTCACCACAGAACCAGCTATATTGAAGCAATGCAATCTGCCTAATATGTAATAGAACCTTCATTATACTGGAATACTATTATGCTGGGATTCTATATGAAAATTAGCAAAAGGAAAGAAAGTTCGTACTTTTAACCGGTATGGGATAGCAATGCAGCTACCTTACCTATTTTATGTGACTTCATGGCTATTCCATACCAGCAGGGGTGCTTTATTTTATTTCTAGACTCCAAGTACAAGTCCGAGTCACTTTTCAGCTTTCAGACAGGGATTTAATCCTGTTCTGAAGCCAAACCTAAGCATTTTGTCCCCACTACTTTCATCATTTAACAGGACAGCACACCATTAGGATAAAACGGAGATCCGCCAGCCTGTTCAACCAACTCTTCTGCTTCCTGAGTTTAATTCATTAATCCCGCCACATCTTATCTGACACACTCAGCAATTCTATTGACCTGTGGCATTGTTGAGAGAATAAGGTCCAAACATAATGTTAGTTTTGGTCATTCCCACACTTGTTATCCTTGTGGACTTTCATGCCCCCGGGGCAATGGATTAACACTCCAAAACCTACAAGAGACGGCTGTCTGTTTTCCATGGATTACACACTGCAGACATTCGCTCGACAGAGCAACCCCTTGACACAATGAGATTATTTGGAGAGGTGGCCCAGTGAATTACACTTGTGTTGGGGGGGGGAGGTTGGGAGTTGGGGGGGGGCACAGTGCAAACAAAACATCAAAGATGACCCACAATCGTCTTTGGACCCACAAAAGTCCATTGTTTTCACGATGCCGTTAGTGCCTCAGATTTAGATTGTGATTGTATGCACATGCTTTAATTGAACTTAATATCTTCCCAACTTCACTTGGCCAATGAAGCCAATGTAGTGATTTTCAAACTTTCGACCGAACTGTCATGAACCAAACCTCCCCGCCCCCCATCTTTCTTGAAAGGCCTCTGAACAAAGATCCTGGAAAGACAGTGATGGAGGCCAACTTTTTCATCTTTACATTCTTCCATGACTCAGCGTATGTTATTGAGAGATCACCTGGAGGATGAGAGATCAGGTCCTCCCAGGCTATGGATTACTCAGTCTTTCCCTTCTGGAAGCTACCAGGCAGCAATAGGAATATTGGTATTATGGAATCTTTTCTTTGTATTTTGGTTGGTGGACAAGGAAAAATTCTTCCACACTCTGGAGGCCCAGGGGGACAAGCTGCGTCAGTGAGTTACTGTTAGGATTCTGATAAGTCTGGTTTAGTGAGCTACATTGATGTTTCATTTCATTGTAAATGCATCTTCTCTCTGCTTGGTTCATTAATAAATATACTTGATTTGAAACAAGAATGGATCTGGTTGTCTTGCCTAGCCTAGAGCTGGCCTTATTCATGTGATGGTCTGCTTGGCAAACATGCTAACCAGGTTGTTGAGGAGTTCAAAAGAAGCTCTGGAGAAAATGCCTCTCCATCTCCATATATCAAAGCCATAAGCCTGTCTTCTCCTGTGGGGAGGTTAAGGGGTATTAAAAAAGGCATGGGACTGATATTTTTTTAAAAAGGCACTACCTCTGAGGAATGTAGGCAAAAGGGTGTCTTATAGCCTGTCCTACCTCACAGGGTGGGGATGCAGGCATCCTGGTTTATCACACTGATCCTTTCCATGCTAGCTTGTCTGCTAAGATTGAAAGGCCTGTCCATTACAGAGGATTCTGGAGCATTTTACAAGAATACACACTCAGCTTGCATGGTGTACTGGTTTGGCCTACTGGACTTTATTGTCTCCCCATATCAGCTGGCTGGCAGGACACCCTAGAACAGTCTTTCCCAACCTGATGCCTTCCAGGTGGGTTGGATGACAGCTCTAATCATCAATGCCATGCTGACCAGGAATATTGGAAGGTGTAGTCCAACACGTCTGGAGGGCACCAGGTTGGGGGATGCTGCCCTAAAACATAACCACACTCCGCTGTGCCTGTGCATCATGAGAAGGCAATCAGAAATAGCAAGCTCAGTCACAGAAGCTTGTCTATCATCTTGATTTTCAATGGACCCTTGATAAGGTTCCAAGTGTGGTGAGAACCAGTGTGGTGCAGTGGCTAAAGTGTTGGACTGGGAGTCGGGAGATCCTGGGTTCTAGTCCCCCCTCAGCCATGGAAACCCACTGGGTGACTTTGGGCCAGTCACAGACTCTCAGCCCAACCTATCTCACAGGGTTGCTGATGTGAGGATAAAATGGAGAAGAGGAGGATTATGTATGCCACCTTGGGTTCCTTGGAGGGAAAAAGTGGGATATAAATGCAATAAATAAATAAAATAAACATCAGTCTTCCTCTGAACACAGTTTTAAATTCACCGCTTTAGAGGGCCCTAAAGCATTTCACATACATTGGCCCCATTCAGACAACACGCTAAACCATGCTGATTAACCACAAAATGGTTCCATGGTTTAGCGTGTTGTCTGAACAGGGCAGTTATCTCAGTAATCCTTCCCACAACTGTGTTAGGTAAATAGGTAAATGCTGCCATCGCCATCCCTGTATTGCAGATGAGAGGGCTGAAGGATGAAGTCCATGGGATTTAAATAGCCTAATTCTATGCAGGAATTGCAATACATATAATGCAATATAATACATATAATGCAATATAATACATATAATGCAATCTATTCCCCAGTAAACATGCACAAGACTGAAGCATTAGTATCCACTGAATAATCCACCCCAACCCTTGCTTGTTCACAGAGGCAAGTGTGTAAAAGCCGACTTTGCAAATGGGTCCAGAAAGGTGACTGAATACATAGAACGTTGTTGCTTTTAATGTCTAAAGATTCCATCTTGAAAGAGAAAGCATGAAGTGCCTGCACATTTCATTTTTAAATAACTTAGACCACAGGGGGGCAGAAAGTTTCCTTTCTTCAGCCCCACATCAGCAAAGTACTTAAGCAGATGCTCAGCATTTATACTGATGTAGGGGACTGTAGATTGCAAAAGTTGTTCACATGTGCTTTAAAGGGAAGTGAGAAGGGGAAGTGAGAAGGGTGAAGGGGAGCATGTAAACCTTGATGGGATCAGGACATTAACTTCCAGTCTCCCCTTACATTCTTCTAGATCAAAAGTTAATCCCCAAAACATAACGAACCAGTCCATTTTAAAATTTATATCATCAACATGAAGTGGACTAACGAAACAGGAGGTAGACATAGCAAAACTACTGGTGTTTTTGCAAGCATATTTAAGTCGGTGTTGTATGTTGACATTCCTTCATTAAAAGCTGATTCTACTTTACAAGATTCAAGGTGGTTTATAAAGGCCACTTCATTAAAATAATAGGGTTCTCCCTCTTAAATAAGCAATATCCATGTCTTGGTGGAACTTACTGGGAAGCTTTGGAGCCATCACCAAGAAAGCCCTGCTCCTACCACTTACTAAACTCATCTTCCTCATGGAGAGATTGAAAATATTGAAAACTATTCATAAAAATATGAATAAGTGCATACACTGCATATCCTTTGATAAGATGGATGTGCACAATTCCTCTTAACCCTAAGAATGCACAATCATATCAATTTTCATTGATATCAATTGTGTTGGTAAAGGGAATTTTAACTCTTTCCTACTTCGATCTGATGGCGTGTTTCCCCTAGTATGAACCTACCTGTACACTAGATCAACATCTGAAGCCCTTCTCTGAGTGTCTTTTCAGAGTAGGATGTCAACAAAGGTCCCCCCTTGTTGACATTTTGACCCCCCCCCCCAATTGTGGGACGCTCTTCCCTGTGAGATCCACCTGACACCAACGTTATCACCTTTTTGGCCCAGATTAAGACTTTTCTCTATTTCCAGGCATTTGATGACATACGGTGGCCTTCTAAATTTAGTTGTTTGATCAGTTCTTAGTATTTTATTGTTCATCGTTTTTATCTTTTAAAAAATGTTTTACGTTTTGGTATGTTTTATTCTTTATTGTAAAATGCCTCAAGTCTTTTTCTGAGAAAGGTGTCTAAGAAATTAACAGAGACAACAACATGACCCTGTGAAAATTTGCCAATTCCAAGCAGCTATTGGCCTCAGAGGAAAAGTTTCTATTGGTGCCGATGGAAGCTTTTCTTCCATGGCTAATAGCATGGGAGAGGAAGATTTTCATTGGGACTGTGTTGAGGGACAGAAGACTTAAACCTTCCCTTCTCCATACACTGTGGTCCCAATGCAAATTGCTTCCTCTTGTGCCTGTTATTAATTTTATTTAAACCACATAGATAGAGGATAATGTCGTATTGTGCCCAAGTGCATGCACTTTAGTCCTTTAGTCCTTCTAAAAATAACCAATGAGTGCAAATGCTTTCTTATTTTTTTAATTATTTATTTATTTATTACATTTTTATACCGCCCAATAGCCAAAGCTCTCTGGGCGGTTCACAAAACCGCCCAGAGAGAGGAGCTCCTCTCTCTTCTGATCTGTCCCAATCTGGCAAAGAGAGTTTCTGCTTATTTTCAGGTTATTTTTGAGAAGTGTCAAAGCCTTGTTGCAGAAGTGGTAGATCCCATGAGCGCAAAAAAAACAATGGAGGCAGAGCGGCCCAATTAGATATAACTGCTAATGTCAAATTTAGCGCTCTAGTGAGGCCTTGAGTCACTTGTGCTTTTCAGTGTTGTATGTTTGTTGTAACATCCATATCAGCTTTTAGAACACTAGTTCACATAACATCCAGCTCTCAACTTCCTCCAAGAAACTTTGGGCATGGCTAGATGGGGCGATATTCTGGTGATTGTCCTGGGATCATCCCTGTGTGTCCACATGACGCACAGAGCATTCCGGGAGCAGGGAGGGACAATCCTTCCCTTGGCCGGGATATTGCTCTACCAATAAATTCCATTTTTTCTGTGGTCTCGGGATGAGCCTCATGAGTAACTGCGAGGAGCCGGGCCCTGGGCATGGGGCATAGAATGCCTCAGGAGCTCTGTGGCAATTGGGGGTGGGGTGGGATGGGGGGAGTAGGAGGTTTTTTTAAAAAAACAACAAAAACTCACATTTTGTGCAGGAGCACTCCTGCACTCTTCTTCAATTGAAGAAACAAAAACAAAATGGCGGCAACAATGTGTTCTTCCTCCTGGGATGTCACGTGCCACGTGTAGATGAGTGGGACGATCTCACAATCATAAAATCACGAGATCATACCCCTCCAACCCTCTCGTCTAGTGATGCCCTTTATTTTTTTTCAAAATGCTTGAGAGTGGAGGATACTGACTCCATTTGTCCACGTCACTCACACACACACACACACAATTTCTGACACGATTGAGGTGTGTTTGAGACACGTTCAGCATCAAATGCACAGAAGAAGCTCAGAGCCACATTTGCTAGGATCACTTCTCTCTCTATTGCTCCCACTGCCTCGTTTTCTTCCGAATGGTTCATTAGCATGTGACAAAAATGCTACAACAAAATTATAATAACAGGTTGTCATTGTTGCACATATCTGCTGTAATCACTTGCCTTCCTAGGCTGCAAGGGGTGGTCTGTGTGTCTGTGTGGGGGGAACTATCTTTTTTAATGAGGCCTTTTCTGATGCAGGGAATTAGTTCCAGTGATTCTGTTTAATGGTGCTTGTGTGTGGGTGCACAATATTCTGAAGAAGATCAGACAAGATCATACGAAAAAGCAGGAGCTAAATAGTTGGTACATGTTGCTCCGAAGCCAAAAATAAATAAATAAATAAATAAAATGCTAGTTATTTAATCACTACAGAGGCATTCAGTGGAAGTGGGCAGGTAGACTGTGACCGTTCAGGGAAACTCAAAGCAAACTTTTAATAATTTGATGTTTTCTTCGAGCCAGTAATATGTGAGATTGTGTAGGCTGGCAGTGTGAGCTGGGTGATTAAAAAGAATACAAACTCAACTGAAGACTTAAATGATAACATCTACTTTCTGTCTTTGCCTTTCTCAGTAAATGGCGTAAGGGTTGTTTTAAGGGAAAGAAAGGAACACTTTCTCTCTACTGGGACTGATTTTGCAACAAATTGGGAAAAGCTGCCCTCTTGTCTCTTTGTGTGCAAGCAATACCTGTGACATTGAAGCGCCAGATATTTGAGAGAAAGGGAGACAAAAGGATGAAAGTCTCTTTTCAGGCATGTTATATAATAGCAACACTCGTGAAGATGAGATGGACGGGTTAGTCACAAAGCAACAAGACAGATGATAAAGTTTGTCTCAAAATGTTTATTGTTGATGAATGTTTTGCCCTTCAAACAGAAAGCCCAATTCTTGGCCCTGCTGGGTAGTGGTTATGGGTGAAGCCGCCTTTGTGGCTGATGCCAGACAGGGACTGGCACCAGAGCTGCCGTGCTTCTGCGTTGATGCAAAGGAGTGGGGCTTGAGTGGTCATGCACTAGAGTCTTGGGGGTTGGGGGGGGGTGACCCAGATGGGCACCGCCAGCACTTTTAAGGTGTGTGTGTGTGTTGGGGGGGGGCAACCTGGCATCCACAAAGCTCCCCAATCCATGCCTCCTTTAATTTTATTTTTAAATAAAACCTTGGGAAATGTTTGTCTTCTTTCTCTCCCTTTGTAGCCTCTAGTCTCCTTTACCTTGGTGTTTCCCCCTCCGTCCCACCCTCTAGAGTTGCTGCTTCTCTCCTCACTTCTTCATCTTCCCTGTTTCTCATCTCTCCCACCCTCTAGTCATGCTCTTTCTCTCCCCTTTAACCTCTCCTTGCTATTTCCCCTTCTTCCCAGCCTCTAGCCCCACTATTTCTCTCCCCCACCCATCTTTTAGCCAGTCCTCCATGGCTAGGGTGACCATATGAAAAGGAGGACAGGGCTCTAACAGTAATGTAGAACAGGGAATTGCAGCAGGTGTCAATTGAAGTGGGTGAAATTCCTTCTTCATCACAACAGTTAAAGCTACACTAGCTATAGTAGAGTGGCCAGATACAAAAGAGGGCAGGGCTTCTGCAGCTTTAACTGTGTTGATAAAGAGAGAATTCCACCCTCTTTAATTGACACCTGCTG
Source organism: Elgaria multicarinata webbii (assembly GCF_023053635.1). Lineage (NCBI taxonomy): Eukaryota > Metazoa > Chordata > Lepidosauria > Squamata > Anguidae > Elgaria > Elgaria multicarinata. The sequence continues at coordinate 89,834,866 of NC_086179.1, read as the reverse complement.
AAATTCCCTTTTCTACATTACAGTTAAAGATACAGGAGCCCTGTCCTCCTTTTCATATGGTCACCCTACCCATGGCAGCCGTTACATAACTAGCTACATCCTCTGTGGGAGCCATTTTGTGGTGGTAGCTGTGGCGTTACACCCCACAAGTCAGTTCCCAAATGTATGTCTGAAGTTTGTAAGTCTGTGGTTTTTAGAATGTTGACCTGAGTGGGCAGAGTTAGAATGTCTTGGGAGTGGGGAGGAGTGATATATAAGGGAAGGACTGAGGGGATTGTGAGGGACTTTTTAGGTACTCTTAGGGCTCTCTGTGTGTTAGCTCTTGGGGTTTAGAGTACTTGGGTCTGGAGAATTTGAGGTCCAGTGTAGAGAGTGGTGTCTTTGGAGTGTGATGTGCACATAGTTGATGTATATTAAGCAATACTGATAATAAAGAAAGCTCAAGAGTGATTGTGTGAGAGAAAGGAAAGTGCGTATGTGAATGGGTGAAAGGATTGGATGAAAGGTTTCAAAAAGGTTTTAAAATGTTTTAATTTGAAACAAAGCTTGTGAACTTTTAAAAATAAATTTTAATTATTTTGTTTTTAACTACCACAAGAATCCCACGTGTCTGTTTGGCATATATTATCTGAAGTTTATACATTTAGCACCCACTCTAACAATAATTCACCTCAGCACATATAACTCACAGTGTTTTATTTTATATATTGAAATCCTTCTCCATTGAACCCCTTTCTCCACATAGTTTGGAGGAAGGTGTTTTTTATCCCTTGCCTCAGGCGTATCAAGCGGTGGTGCTTCGCTTGAGCAGGGAGTAGCCACTGCCAGGCCTGGTGTTCAGAGCCTGTGTCATGGCAGTACCCACAACAGTTCTTCAAGTTCTCAAATGTACCTACAGGTCCAAAAAGGTTAGGGAACCTTGCTTTAAGATGTGGCTGAGGGCCAGGGATGGTGACGTGGTTCACTTTGCCCTAAAGGGACTCAAGAGACCAGCATTTAACACCAACATTACTTTCACTGTTGGAGATCCAGACTGTGTGAATTAATAAAGTTGTGGTCCCAGTTTGACAGTGAAACAGACTGACTTGAAGGACAGTGCACCCTCATTTGCTGCAGGTATTTAAGCAGAGGCTGGCTAGCCATCTTTCAGGGAAGCTGTTGTGGCAAGATTCCTGCAATGGGTAGGGGAGTGGATTACACGAATTCCTAGGGTTATCCCTCTATGATTCTATAGATATTTTATTGAATAGAACACTGTAATCAGGGACCCCATCAGTGTTGAACCCAGGTCGCTCTGCATCCACAAAGCCCTGCTCTATCAGGGCAGCAGATATTATTCCATGCTGCTGTTGTGATCCTTCAAGCAATACCATAGTTAGTTTCTATATCCCTCAGCCACAAGACTAGAGTGCTCTATTCCCTGAACATGCATTATTTCAATTGAATGGGGGCTATTGGAACTTGCCCAGTGCTTACAAATTCTGGCAGTGAGCTATGTTGGAAATGTTTCTCCATGGCATCCTTCTCATTGTAGTATTATGGGATAGAGGTTGTTCTCTTGGGGTCCCTTCCAGGCAATGATTCTGTGCTTGAAGGAGGAGGACTAAAGTCAGTCCAACCGACTTGGCAAGTCTAGAGTGGCACATGCCCTTTGATAGGGAGATTGGGCAGATGGCGCCCAATCATTGGCCTTGACCCTGGCCATTTCTGCCTTTTCCCCCGGGATTGCCCCGGGATTATCCTTGTGCATCCAAATGTCACATTGGGGATCATGGGAGTAGGCAGGGACAATCCCTCCATTTTCCTGGGATAATCCTTAGGTGTAAAAAGGGCCCATGGCTAAGGAAATACAGAAAAAGGTGATACCTCTCCCCCTTTCCACTACCAACTAAGAAGCATTGTAATCCAAGTGCCTGTTGTATAACAGACAACCTGTAGTTGTGGGATTGAATCAGACTAAGGAATGACAGGGTTGGGTTTGGGGGCCTCTAATGCATCTTGGCGATAGTAGCTGATCACCTTGAAGAGTTGATGTTGGAGTAGTGGATTTGGGGAGTCTGCTGAAGGTTTTAATGCTGTGCCTCTCCTCAGCCTGTATATTTGTAAATAAATACCAATATTATAAGAAGTCAATCAGCCTCTAGTGATCTCTTTCCACAGGAAGCCAAACCCAGGCAAGAGCTGCACCCCTAAAACCTCACTGCTCAGAGAGCAGGGACACATGGAACAGTAGTAATCCTGGGTGTTTAATCTAGAGCAAGAACTTCAACATGCAGGCAGATTGCTCTTTTATGCAAAAATAACAATAAAAGACAATCCCTGCATACAGAACTCTAATATATCAGGGAGAAGCCTATGCTAGAACTCTGCCCCCTTATGTGCTAACTTTATATGTGCAGGGACTTGTTTTTATACTGAGGCCTATCATATGATCCTGTTATGAATTTGGCCTTCCAAACTCCTTCAGTCAATGCATGCCAACCACCTCCAAGGCAGCTTCATGGCTGATTTTCCTTAGAGATCTTACAGAGTATGTGGAGTTCAGAAGTTGATGAATGCATCTTGGAGACTCTTGGGACAAATTTATTCTGGTTTATTTTTATTTTTTTGGAGGGGGTATTTTACCTTACACACACCCCTGCATATTTGTGTATATGGAAATGAAAAGAAAAGAATGGTTTTTTGTATGGTTCATGTATATGCTTTGGTATCACGCCTAAAATTATACAATAACAATATGTAAGAATACATATACTACTACTTTGATGGTCAGCCTCTTAACTCCATCAGGTCCTATGCATTTAAGATTATTTTGCAAATAATTTTCTTTTCATTTTCATTCCCCGTCCCCCACCATTTAAAGTGTATCCATCCTACAGTTACCACACGTCAAAGTGATCGACTGTTACTGAAAGCTTTCTGTATTTTTTTTCCTTTTAAATTATAACTACCTCTCTATGAAGGTTCCCCCCTTAAGTGTTTATCTCCACCTTCAAGTGAAATGGAACAGAATACATTCAAGAGAGACAAAACTTCCATTGTTTATACTCATCAGCATAGACTATGCAGTGAGGAGGAAGAAATGAGGCATCTGTTGAATACAGATGAAGTCAGAAAAGTTGCGGGCATTGAAGTTTTGAAATGGAAAACTTCATTGGCTTTTAAGCAAACAGCTATGGTGTCTTATTTCCACGTGAACTTATGAAACGGCCTTAAACTGAGTCAGTTCAGAAGACCCTGCTACTTCAGATCCTTGAAATAAAGATGCTGTAGATCTTTATTTCAACAGGAGATGCCAAGGACTGCATATATTAGAAATATAGAAAGTGAACGGTAAGGTGACCCTATGAAAAGGAGGACAGGGTTCCTGTATCTTTAACAGTTGTATTGAAAAGGAAATTTCAGCAGGTGTCATTTGTATATATGGGGAACCTGGTGAAATTCCCTCTTCATCACAACAGTTAAAGTTGCAGGTGCCCTGCCCTCTTTTAAATCTGGTCACTCTAGTATAGCTCCTGCACCTTTAACTGCTGTGATGAAGAGGGAATTTCACAAGGTTCTCTATATATACAAATGGCACCTGCTGAAATTCCCTTTTCTATGCAACTGTTAAAGATACAGGAGCCCTGTCCTCCTTTTCATAGGGTCACTCTAGGTAGAAGAAAACACCCTTCTGGAGATGCTGAAAAAAACTGTAATTTTCCAACTTCATTGAGGGCTCATCTACACCAAGCAGGATATTCCACTATGAAAGCGGTATGAAAGTGGTATATAAAATGCAGGAGCCACACTACTGCTTTATAGTGGTAATGAAGTGCAGTGACAACTGTTGGGGCCCATTGACACATCTACACCAAGCAGGATATAACACTGTGACGGTGGTTTGAAAGCATTATGTGGTATGCGTCATGGGCCCCAACAGTTGTCAGTGCACTTCATTACCACTATAAAGCAGTAGTGTAGATCCTGCAGTGCACTTCAATACCACTATAAAGCAGTAGTGTGGCTTCTGCCTTTTATATACTGCTTTCATACCACTTTCATAGTGGAATATCTGCTCAGTGTAGATGAGCCCTGAGAAAAGTGCTTATCCATTGTCACACAGGCAACAAGTTTAACAGTTTTATCAGTGGATCCTTTAAATAAAAGGGGGGAATTGTGACTAGTTGCACAAGCTGATATGCAGACAAATTGTACATGTGAGGCACAACAGCGACTCACACCTACAACAGGCTCCTTAGGGCAGGGATGCAGAACTCAAATCACCCTGAGGACTTCTTCAGAATTTGTATTTCCATGAGAGTGCCACAGCACTGTGTAAATTGAGAAAAAGGAGGTCTGTTTAAATTTAACTCAGTGTTCCTTTTTTGTCCTTTCTCTTAACCCCTCTATTAAATTGCCCATCAACAGTTAACACTTGGGGGGCATGAAGGCACTGGTTTTCCCCCCACTTTAGAAAAAAACACCTTGTGCTTTTGCAGCTGCAGGGTGGCACTGACTAATCCTGATGCAGGCTTTCTGGCAGCCATTTGGCTTGCTGGGCTTGCCCATTCCTTCTTGCTCAGCTTCTGGCAACCAATAGGAGGCCACCTTCCACCTGGGAACGCCCCCAGTGTGATGCCAGAGCAAGGACAGACAGCACAAGAGCTGCACTGACCTCACTCTGGCAGGAAAAGTCAGTGTAAGTCCCTGACTTTTCCAATGCACATCTTCGTCTCTTTGCCTCAGTGGCAGTGAATCTGCGGCTGCATCACATAACCAAAGCAATGCCAAATCGCAGCCACCATGGGGCAAAGCCACTGTTTAAGCAGCCCCCTGAACACCCAAATGAGTGGACATACAGATCTTTATCACACCAGCGTTATACTGTGCAATCACTGCAAATTGCATGCAAAGGACTCCAAAGTTTTCCAGCTTATAATCTGCTTTTACTGTGAAGTACTCCCATGCATCCTGCTTTAATTGTGCTTCAAAGGCGAAAGCCTCACCGTATTTTGATACTAGTTTTCGAGCGTATCATCCGAGCGGCCACTGGGGCGCAGGAGCAGGATTTGAAGAAAAAAATAAACAAATGCTTACATCTGCATAAGCTTTAAAAATAAAGACATCAAAATTGGCACAGTAATAGATATTAAGGAGAGCTTTAAGCATACCAAATTTGAATCGGATTGGGTCATCCATTGATTTTTTAATGATTTTTTACATTTCCCCTTTTAAACCCATTTCCTGGTATGCAAAGGATCACTGTCGCCCGATAGCAACAACAACAACAGCGACAGCTTAGCGCTGTAGGGGATAATTCGAGGGAAACAGGTACGTGGGATGAAGCTAACAGATTGCCTGTTTCCAGTCATCCTCACTAGGGTGAGCTGTACTGATTTTCTATTTTTATTAAAGTAACTATTCCTAAATTTGTGTCTATACATATAAATTGTGTCTATACATGGCTTGGGACCACAATACCTGATGGAACGCCTCTCCCGACATGAACCTACCCGTACACTGCGCTCAACATCTAAGGTCCTCCTCCGAGTGCCTACTCCAAGGGAAGCTCGGAGGATGGCAACAAGGGAGAGGGCCTTTTCAGTGGTGGCCCCCCGACTGTGGAATGATCTCCCCGATGAGGCTCGCCTGGCGCCAACATTGTTATCTTTTCGGCGCCAGGTCAAGACTTTTCTCTTCTCCCAGGCATTTTTAACAGCATTTTAACAGCATTTAACAACGTTAAGTTTGTTTTTAATGGACCCCACAATTGTTGTTTTTAAATGGATACTGTTGTTTTTATACTGTTTTTATGTGTGTGTGTGTGTGTGTGTGTGTGTGTGTTTAAATTGTATACTTTTAATGTTTACTATTTTTAAATGTTGTAAACCGCCCAGAGAGCTTCGGCTGTGGGGCGGTATATAAATGTAATTAAATAAATAAATAAATAAATAAATTAGGATATGCAGATTTTATACACGTTTTTGTCTTCGGTTGGGGTATGTGTATGTGTGTGATTGGTTTCCTCTTTTTGGGCACTGTGTAAGTGGCCACCCTATCATATATCACACTGAAGAAAAAGTCAAATAGCTAGAACCACACTAAGGCCACAGCTAGACCTAAGGTTTATCCCCTGCCTGAGCACTGGATCCCCTGTGTGTCACCTAGAGGAACAGGTTTGACCCCTGGACGATCCAGGGATAAACCTTAGGTCTAGCTATGGCCTAATAGGGCAATCCACGTACAGCTGCAACCTCAAGCTGCATTGGGCTCAATTACTTCTGAGTAGACATGTATAGGATTGTACTGTGAGATTTCACTCTTTTCCGCCCCTGTCATCCATCCATCCCTGGATCAGGTTGGATTAGCAACATCCTCCTTTGTGACTTCATGCTGTGCTGCTGTCACCTACAAGGCCTCTCTTTGCTCATTTAAAGAAATGAATGTACGATTACAGCCGCCTTAATTTCACCCTGGTAGTCCCTTTGAACTGCTGGTAAAGAACTTTAACCTCCTTGTATTTCATTGCTAGCAATATTTATTTATTTATTTATTTATTTCATTTCATTTCTATACCGCCCAATAGCCGGAGCTCTCTGGGCGGTTCACAAAAATGTGTGCACAGAAACCTAGCATCAGCTTCCTAAAAGGGCTTATTGTGCTGGCCAAAAGAAAAAAGAAAAAGAAAAGCCACTACTTTCAGGGTTCCTGAGGTGCTCTAAGGTGGGTTTTTGTTTTGTTTTGTTTTGTTTTGTTACAGCAGAAGGGGGATCAGGAAATATCTTCAAACAAGATTCTTCATTTTCCAAGTAAAAACTGAAGGAAAGTTTCTTCTTAGTTCTCTCCCTGACATCTATGTGGCCAGTGCCATGGGCCAGGGAGTGCAGAGTTTGAGCCATTGCCATGGCTTTACCCATGAAGGAGGTCATCCAGCAAGGCCCAGGATAATCATCATGATTCTAACTTAGGGTGACCATATTTGGGAAACCCAAAAAGAGGACACCTAGTGTGTGTGTGGGGAAGCAGCTTTCTGAGTTCTGCAGAAAGTACGTTATTCCCCCGCCACCTTAAAGAACCCGATTGGAGTGGAGGAGGGGAAAGGATTTCATTCTGCACCACCACCATCCACTCCAATTGGGGCCTTTTCTATAACGTCCACGAATGACCCACTTTCCCCTTTAAGACCTCAATTGGAGCTCGGGGTGGGGGAATGATGTGCCTCAAGAAAGCATGTCACTCCCTCCTGCCATGCTAATGGCAGCCTTAAAGAGGAAAGTGTGTCATTCCAGGACATTATTGAAAATTATAGAAAATCCCCCCTGACACCATGGAAAGAACAAAAACCAGGACAAATCCGGGGAAATCCTGACAGTTGGTCACCCTATTCTAACTCAGGACAGGGCCCTCTTCCGTGGCTAGGAAATGTTGAAAACAGTCCAAAGTCAGTTGTAATAGTGCAGGGAACTCTGGAGTGTTTTTTAAGCTTGTAAACACTAAAGCCCTCACTGACTGCCCTCACTGGCTACTTCCTCTGCCCTCTTTTCCCAGGACACTCTTGAGGTCCTCTGAGGCCAAGTTGTCCAAGACACCTAAAAACGTGGGAACTAGCCTTGCCTATTTGTATAAGGGTGATTCCTCGGAAATTCCATCAATGAGATTACAGTACAGTCCTATGCATGTCTGCTCAGAAGTAAGCTTCACTAAGTCCAAGGGGATTTACTGCCAGGTAAATGTGGATAGGATTGCAGCTATAATTAATACTACTACTTAATAGATTTAAAACAGTGAAAGCCTGAATCACTGGGGTAAAGCAAAAGAGGCATTTGTAATGCAAATGGATGCTATGGTCAGTGGAGCTTTTACATTCACATTACAAATCAATTTATGAGGGGAAACCCCTTACCATTAGTATGGTACTTAGATTTCTAACACCCTTTATATTTATATAGCGTTTTTCCCCAGAGGCTTCCCATCTGCTGTTTCAGTAATCCTTGCAACAATAGTAGGCCAGAATTATTCTCGGCGTAGTACAGACGGGAGGCTGTGTTGAGATATGGTGCTTTCCTAATGTGTTCTTGACAGGTAATATTTGAACGAGAAACTTCCCTGCTTACAGGTCATTCTCTTACACTGCAGTCCTGCGCATGTCTACTCAGAAGTAAGCCCCACTGACTTCAATGCAATTGTGAATGTGGAATAACAGAAAGTCAAAGTAGAAAACAGAACGTGGCCCTTGAAACACCAGCTGTTGCTCAAAGGAAACTTCTGGGAAGGAGGAAAAATGCATTTCCTATTAAGGAACAGGAGTTCTTTTGTAGCCAACACAGCATATTCACCCTGGTTCCCATTTTTCATCCTGTCTTTTTGCGAAACCAATGCATAACAAAACAGAATTGCTGTTGTTCCTGATGAATGTATGGCTTTTGCTGCTCGTTCCCCACCTGACATCATAATCCTCTGTTTGTGACATCGTAATGATTTCCACAGTGCCCGTTTGTGAGAGCCAAAAGCAAGGGTTTAAAACTTGATCCCCAAAAATGGTCTTTGCTATGATACCTCCCATAATATCCTATCGGCTTACGGTTCTGAAATGCAAATTTCAGCCAAGGGACATCAAATATCCAGGCATACATGGGAGTGGCACACTTGAAATACTTCCTTTTCAGAGAATTCCCCACAGAGTTTATGATTTTATTATTTGCTCACCTGCCAAAAATAAATAAATAAATACATACACAACCTTTTGCTGATGCTTGCTTACGATATATCAAGCAAAAGTAGGTACTTAGCCTTCTTTTTAAATTGCTCCTCATGGTGACTCCTTCTCCTTCTCTCTCTCTCTCTCTCTCTCACTCACTCACACACACACACACACACACACTGGTTAAATTGCCCAATCTGTGTGGGCATGACCAGCACCATGCTGTGTTTTGCACCTGCCTGAAGTAATTATAGATGGCCTTGTAGGCCCCTTCCAACTCTGCTATTCTATGATTCTATGTAATTTTCCAGAATGCTATTGCCTTCTAATTTCTTTATGGTAAATGTAAAATACATTTTGAGTGTTAGCAAAGGAGAGATGTGGTGGGGCGGGGCAAGTAGCTGAGCTACTGACAATCATGTGGCCTTAGATCAGGGATGGGTAACTTGTGGTCCTCCAGCTATTCTTGAACTGCAACCCCCATTAGTCCTCACCATTGGTTACAGTGGCTGGTGGTGATGGGAGATACAGTCCAATAACATCTGGAGGTGGAGAATTTGCACATGGTATATAACGGGAAACTGACTGAACTCTACTCTCAATGGCTGAAGAGTTTACCTGAGCCAGGCTCTTTTTGGACTTGGCTGGGAATCCCCTTGGGAGAGTGGAAGATCATTTCCAGTGTCTCCTTTAATATTTGCTAGGCACTGCACATACCTTTCAAAACATGGAGCTCCATTAGATCAGTGTTTTATTGCATGCTTGTTACTGGGCGCTCATGGATTTTTGCGGGTCCCTCTCACGATGTCGTTCACCTCCCATGTGCCTCGTGCCCATCTAGCATTCTTCTCGCGACAAAAAAACCACCCCAGTAAGTTCGACTTACTTTCAAAGATGGACGTTGCTGCTATCTCCTGCTATGTGCAGGAGAAGCAGTGAGATCAAAATGGCCCACTGAATGGGCCACACGCAGGTTGTTTACTTCCTGTCTAAAAGAGGAAGTAATGAGGGACAAATGCCCTGGCAGAGAAGCGACGGTAAGCAAATGTGATTTCCCCCTGTGTGATGTGTACAACTCCTTCAGCTAAAAGGCTTCTTTTGGCAGGTCCCTTTAGGGCTTTTCTGGAACACTGGAGGCTGGTGATGTCAGTGGGGCTGTGAATCTGCTCTGGGTTTCAGCCAGAACAAGCCAAAACACCAAAGGAGCTATCCAAGGTGCTGAACCCCATCACCAAAATAGGTCCAGAACCCTAGATAGATTGTTCTGATGGGTTCTGACTGAAACCGGGAATGGATTCACCTCCCTACTGACATCAAGGCCACCATCCTCCACTGGTCTTGAGATACTGTGGACATTCCTAATGATTGCAAATTTACTCTTGAAATGCTAATATTTGCTGTGGGTGAAAATGAAACTTGCAGCTAAGTTATGGAAACTTACAGAAAATGAAATGTGCTTCCAGATAAGTAAACAATGAAGCTGTTTAAGAAGCAGGGAGATATATTCCCTCCTATTTGCACGACTCCTACCCCAGTCCCTTCACTTGAAATATAGAATCATAGAATAGTTGAGTTGGAAGGGGCCTATAAGGCCATCGAGTCCAACCCCTTGCTCAATGCAGGAATCCACCTTAACACTTACCTGACAGGTGGTTGTCCAGCTGCCTCTTGAAGGCCTCTAGTGTGGGAGAGCCCACAACCTCCCTAGGTAACTGATTCCATTGTCGTACTGCTCTAGCAGTCAAGAAATTTTTCCTGATGTCCAGCTGGAATCTGGCTTCCTTTAACTTGAGCCCGTTATTCCGTGTCCTGCGCTCTGGGAGGATCGAGAAGAGATCTTGGCCCTCCTCTGTGTGACAGCCTTTTAAGTATTTGAAGAGTGCTATCATGTCTCCCCTCAATCTTCTCTTCTCCAGGCTAAACATGCCCAGTTCTTTCAGTCTCTCTTCATAGGGCTTTGTTTCCAGACCCCTGATCATCTTAGTTGCCCTCCTCTGAACACGCTCCAGCTTATAATGAGTCATCATTGGCCCTTCTAGCTCAGCATGGTCTATATTGTCTGGCAGTATCTCCCCAGGACCTCAGACTGGAGTCCTTCCCAACTAGCCTTGTGCCACATCCTGCCCCCTATTTTTGGGAACCTTTTCTGTCCCTGCGAAAGAGGCATTGTTTTTTTCTGCATCTTTTTCAGGGAGGGGGAGAATTTCAGAGAATTTTCTCTTACCAAAAAAGTGAAAGAAGCTTTGCTACAATTATGAGCCCCACCAGTGAGGGACTGGAGACATTTGGTGGAATTTCTCTTCCCACAAATAGGGTGGAACGTTTGGAGAGGGCATTTGTGCACAGCTCTGGTACGATTACCTCTATGTTGTGAGTATGGGCTAAGGATGACAGATCATGCCTTTGCTAAGGATATAAGACTGAGTTTGTGGCAAATGTGAACTTTGAACCACAGACTTCTTGGTTGCCAGCAGGTAGAGTGAGGCAACTGCCTGAGGTGGCAGATACTGGGGGCTAGTAGAAGCAGTCCTTGGGCAGTCCTTCTGACTCTCCTGTCCACCCCCTCTGTTAGACGAGAAAACTGTGTGAGCCACAAGGCCTGTCCTACACCCCCAAGAAGAGTCTGTTGACCCAAGGTGCAGTGGAGGGCACTGTCCTTTCACCAGGGTTGAAGTTAAATTCCATTGGCAGTCGTGTTCACTTCTGCATGTTGAATGGGTAGGGTGCCATTTTGCCTTTTGCCTCAGGCAGCAAAGTAACTTGGCCTTTGTTCAAAGCAATGTCTAGCCATTACATATGCTAGCGTATTTATTTATTTATTGCATTTTTATACCGCCCAAAAGCCGAAGCTCCCTGGGTGGTTTGCATATGTAAATATAGAGGAGAACTAAAGTTCAGGCAGGTCAACCTTACTAATATTAAGACAGGAATAAGGAGGGGGAAGAAGTCTGGATCCCCCTCTCCCAATTTACAAGCAGAAAGTGCTTCCATACACACGTGCTTCCAGATAAGTAACCAATGAAGCTGGTTAATAAGGGTTTTTTTAAAAAATATTTCCTTCTGCTAGCAGCCCCTTATATCTCATCAAGTGCTAAGTTCAAAGATTCCCCAATTTTGAGGGAAGGGTTTGGGGTTACCTTGGGTTGCCACTTGGAAGCAAAAAAAAGTCCTTGTTCATGAACAGAACACAACCTATGTTACTTTATGTACTTGTTGGTGCTGTTGTTGTTGTGGCTGAAATTAATATAGTATCTATGGCTTACCCTACACACTGCACAATACGCTTTGAAATAAGAATTAAAAGTACTTTTCAGCTAATCACTTTAACAATGTTTTCATTGAAAATGACATGATGAGTTTTATTGCCCAATACACAATAGTTGAATTAAGTTTCAGGGATTATGCAAATGCAAGTAAACTGTGTGTAAGAGAGTGTGCACGAGTGTTTTAAACTTTAAAACTATTAGACGTGGTTCTGTAATTGCCATGCTTTTATGCAGTTAGTGTTGAGTCTAGAAAGTAAAACTTACTTTGTTCATTTAAAAAAAAGAAAGAAATTTGTTTCTGAGTTGTTTCCTTCTGATTACACATTTTAAGAATTGCAAATGGGTCTATTCCCCTCAGCCCCAGTTTCTGTTCAAGGCAGGAGGAAAATCACACAGAAGTGTGCTTATTCTGATGAGAATGCTCAGACGCTACCGTAATCAACTAGTGGAAGAATTATTCCATCAAAATCAAAGACGTTACCAGGCTTTATAACTATGCTTTTAGAACTATGCAATCTCTTTACCTCATGATGAAGACATGAGGATAACAACTGCCTGACTCCCATGAAGTCTCTGCACAATCCAATAAGCATACCATAGTGGGAACCATGTTCTATAAGTAATGTTACGGACCAGCCCGAGATAAGAAAAGATGAGAAAATAGGAGAGTGGAAGGTTATGGAAGCCCTGCATAAATGTCTTTCTCTCCTGACTTTATCAGACAGACAGTGGCTTCTTCAGAGTTTCAGACCAGAGCCTTTCCCAGCTCTCCCTATAGATGCTGGAGATTGAACCTAGGAACTTCTGCATGCACCCTACTCTTTACTGTCCATTCTAGACAAGTGTGTTTTTGATACCATCCTGGCTAACCGTATCTCTCCCGGTGCATTTCTGCAAACACTGGAGGTTAGGTGTAGAATGACTACCAACCTATGATGGAGTACCATCAGCCAGTAAGAAAGGTTGATGGTATAAATACTTTAACATGGGCTAATTGAAGTAATGGAATGCCCCAACCTGGTGCATATGACTGCAACTCCCATCATCCCCAAGCAAGGTCTTTTTCTGCATTGGAAATGCTCAAAACCATCGTATTTTGAGGAGTCATTGGTGCACAGAGTACCTCTGTACATGTTTAGAGTGCTGTTTGGACTTGTTTATGGAGCTAATCAGCTATTTTATTTGTTTCCATAGCTAATGCTGTTGACCCCCGTGCTCAAGACCAGTAGATAAGCCTTTGGCAACATCTCAAGGTTGAGCTGCTTGTTGTTCAGAGTGGCTTGGAAGCAAATTGGTAGCCTGCCAATGGTTAGGGCCATTGCTCTCCCTCACAAAAGGAATGTATGAAACACCCTTGAAATGATTGGACTATGTCCAAAATGGGAGGGATCAAGGGGACCCTCCCAAGGGGCAGGACCTTGCTGCAGGCTGACCTGAAACAGGTGCGGGGTTACATTTGCTGCTGATCTCATCTTGATAAGATGCCAGGGTTCCTGGTAGCAGAAGGGACATATGTATTATAATATTGCTTTAATTGTGTAATTTGTTTTCCTTTGCTTCAATTACTTTTGTTAATCGGCTTCTCTTTAATAAATGTTTTTCCTTCACCCTTTGCCGTGCGTATTGCCTCTGAATATTACAAATAGAACCATCTCCTATTGGCAAAGCAGTGTGGTAATGCAACACGTGGCACAGACCAACAGAGTAAAATTCCACAACAGAAAGCATGCAGTTATTTAAGGAGGTGATCTCAAGTGTGATACCAAGATTACCTGATGTAGCCAAGTATAACCTTCTGAAAGGGTGAAATCTTGGGCAAGGCATATGGCAGCACATCTTAATCACCCACAGGTTTAGTTTTTTTTAATGGTTTTTAATGCTTTATGTGTGTATGTTCTGTGTTTTAAAATTTAAAATTTTATATACTTGTTTTTAACTCAAATTTAGAATTTCTGTAAACCGCCCAGAGAGCTCTGGCTATGGGGGCGGTATATAAGTGTAATAAATAAATAAATAAATGGGTGTGTGTGTGTTTTACTGAAATGTCTGTTTTATACTTGAATTACAAGTGGATTCATTTGCTTCAGTTTAATGATCCAGGGGCCATGATAAATTTGCAATCTCTCAGACAATAGGTGATATTTCTATGGAGCTGGAATAGGTGGTTGGTAAAGTAAATAATGAGAACAATACCTCCCTGTTCTCCATCAAACTGAAAGCATAGTTGGGCCATTTCTACACCTGCCTCCCCCCCCCCCCGGGATCATCCTGGGATCATCCCTGTGCATGCAAATGACACGCAGGAGATCCCGGGAGCAGGCAGGGATGATCCCTCCATTTTCCTGGGATAATCCTTAGGTGTAGAAAGGTAGGGTGACCATATGAAAAGGAGGACAGGGCTCCTGTATCTTTAACAGTTGCATAGAAAAGGAATTTCAGCAGGTGTCATTTGTATATATGGAGAACCTGGTGAAATTCCCTCTTCATCACCACAGTTAAAGCTGCAGGTGTCCTGCCCTCTTTTTTTATCTGGTCACTCTAGTATAGCTCCTGCACCTTTAACTGTTGTGATGAAGAGGGAATTTCACCAGGTTCTCCATATATACAAATGACACCTGCTGAAATTCCCTTTTCTAATCAACTGTTAAAGATACAGGAGCCCTGTCCTCCTTTTCATATGGTCACCCTAAGAAAGGGCCTTGGAGTACACTGCCTGAGGACCACTTCAGATTTTTTTTAAAAAAAAATCAACATGGAATGTATGAATCACGTGTAAATCCTTAACTTCTCTCCCATGTGCTGTGTTGCTGCAACTCTTTCCCACTGTGGTTAGGGCATGCAGGTAAAAACCAAACAAAAAACAAACCCCCCACAAAACTGTCAGCATGCCTGGGAACTAATAACTGCAGCCACCAAACCATCAACAGCATCTCCCCGTTCCTGTCTAAGAGTATTTTGCAACTGGTCTGCCCAGATGAAACAGTCTCCAGCTAGGGAACTAGGCCATGACACATGACTAAAATCTGCTGAAACTGCAGTTGTCAGCACATCCACAGGATAACACTGGTGGCACACAACAAAAGTTATAGCCATCATTCTTAAATTATCTGGGGGTCAGTGCCCAATTTGCAAGATGAAGGAATGGTGCAAGCCCCTTCTTTCAAAACACAGATGCCTTCTAGTGTCTAAGTACCCATGAACTGGGTGCTCCATTTGAACACTCAGGTTCATGAGATTGTTTCATCTAGGAAGAGGTGAAACACGAAGTAACCTGCATGGTAGATAGAAGGGGCTCTTGCTGCTATTTCACCATGTGGATTGTCTTCATATGAACCTGGTATGAATGCATCAACGAGGGCACAGACTTGTCCTTAACTCTGAGGATTCATTGAGGAGATGATTCTAGGTGAATAGCTCCAAGAGCTACTATCCAAGAAGCATTATGCAGTTATCTTGCCTTTCCCTTCTTAATTGATGTGTGTGTGTGTGATAAGAAGAAAACGGGGAAATGGTAGGAAAACTTAGGAGGTCACCAATGGAAGAAGCTGCCTTCTAGTCAAGGCTGTTCTCCAATAAGGTGGGGTGGAGCAGGTTAATTTTACAACAAACGCATCTCCTGGAAGCTTTTGAACAGCATCATTGAACAGCTCGATGTCTACCTCATTCATAATGTCATGGCAGTTCATCCAGATGTCAGTTTCAGATTGGCTGAGAAATGAACAACTCTGTCATGCAGGGCCGGCACCGCCATAGAGGTCAGTCAGGCGGCCGCCTAGAGTGCCAAGGTAAGGGGGACGCTGAACGCCATGCCTGGAAGTTGCCCTCCCACTCCCAGAGCTGCTCTAGCCGAATGAGGGCAGCTTCCGGGTATGCCATTCTGAAGCCGTCCTTCCGCCCCCCACCCCAGCGTCCCTGGCTTGGCTTCGGCTGGGCGCCTGCCCAGCCAAAGCCGAGCAGGGACACTGGAATAGGGGTGGGGCAGACAGACGGCTACACGTTCTGGCGTCTGGGCACGCTGGACGTCAGAATGTGGAGGCGTCTGTCCGTCCATCCGCCCCCACCCCCAGCGGTCCCACCCAGCTGAAGCCAAGACAGGACGCACGTTCTAACTTCGGGCGAGGGACAGGTAACGTGGCCTCCATCCCTGCCTGTCTCCTCCTCCCAGGGGTGGGGGTGGGGGGTACACTGGGG
Source organism: Elgaria multicarinata webbii (assembly GCF_023053635.1). Classification (NCBI taxonomy): domain Eukaryota; kingdom Metazoa; phylum Chordata; class Lepidosauria; order Squamata; family Anguidae; genus Elgaria; species Elgaria multicarinata. The sequence continues at coordinate 89,818,726 of NC_086179.1, read as the reverse complement.
GGTGAGGTGGGTAAAAACAGCTCACCTTGCCTAGGGCGCAAAATAGCCTGGCACCGGCCCTGCTGTCATGTGTGTGGTATCCTAACAGAAGCTGAACTATTTACCAGCGACACTGGTCCTAAGGTAATTTCCCCAACCTGGCGGCTTCCAGATGTGTTGGAGTACAGCTCACATGGTAATTGTAGTCTGATACATCTGGAGGGCAACAGGTTGGGAAAGCTGTTCTAAGGTCTCTGTCATTAAAAAAAAAGAAAGAAAGAGTAGCCCTGCGAGTAAAGCAATTGTTTGAACTCTTGAACATAGCTCTGGAAACTAACAGTGTAAAGATATCAGGATCATGCATTTTCCCATTATTTTGGAATTCAATTGAGAACATGTCCTACACAATCATGCTATCATTCTCTCAAGAGTCAGAATTAGGCAGCTAAGACCTGATAGCAGTTATCTACAGTGAGCACCAAAACAAATAACGGGTCTTGACCTAATCTGCTTCCATAAGAAAAATAACTTTTAGAGACACGGTTAATGGCAGACTTATCTTCTGTGTTAAGTGAAAAAGTTGGCTGTGAGTTGCTTCCTCTTCTGATTTTTTTATTATTATTATTTTTACATGTGCATTGCTGATTAGAGTTGTTTGCTCTTGGCAATTTCTATCTGGACAGACGTTCTGAGTATGGAAATCATTACAACTAAGCACCAGTTTTCTTGGTGTTTCCAAACATTTTTTCTCTTTCTCCCATTCTCCCCCCCCCCCCCCATCCTAGCAATTACATTTATTTGAAGAGATGTCACTGGTTCAGATTATGGCAAAATTAACCTTGAACAAGCAGCAGAAATCTTCGGGAAGCTTAAACAAAGAGCTCCACGAGGTGCGAAGTGCATTATTCATTTCAGTTAATACATCAAAAATGCCAGAAAATGGATTATTAACTAGAGAAGAGCAGATTGAGTTCAGCAGGTTTTTCTCATCTCAAGATGTCTTTTACCATGATAATGGTGCGGTGGCATCTCCACACAGTTGTCTGAAAAGGCTTAGCTGTGACATGTTGGGAATAGTTCTTTTTCCCCCAGAGAGTTGTTGATAATGGCATCTTTGTGCATGGTTTGGACACTTATTCTGTCCCTCTGTTTTTTAAACAGTTTTTGCATGTTTTTGTTGTGGTTCAAAATCCTGCAAAACCTGTTTGACCAGAGATTGATTTCCTCTAAGGCTTTACAATCAATGGTGTGCACACATTTACTCATATGAATTCTCCTCTTGGCAAAGATTGTTTTGCTAACACCCTATCAATAAAGGGAAAAAAACCAGAGATACAGTAAGGTAGGGCCTTATCTGCAGTGACCCCAGTGTAACAGAATTTTCTCCAATTTGAAGGTCATGTGCATCTCCTTTGCTATATCTTTAAATGAAGAAGTACAATGCCTATTTGTTCCTGATCTCCTTTTAAAAACTGCTGCTGTTGCTGCTTTTACAGGCTTTAATATTTTCATTTCACATTTAAATTCATTTTACATTTTATTGATTTATCCTTTGTGAGTCACTTGAGTGTAGGAGGCAGGAAATACATCTTTTAAATAAATAGATGAACATGAAGGAGCTGATAAAACTTGGACTGAATTCAGTCTTGTGTGGTTGACCTTTTTCTTCTTCTTTTTTTTTTTTAAAAAAATCCCCTTAGATTTTTACAAAAAAAGAGTGAATACTCAGGATCGCTGAATAATTAAGATATAATCTATAGGATATGATCTTCAATTTGCACTTTTTCTTTGGAACAAAGAAGTGCATCACTGGATCATTCAACATTCCACCAAGTCCAGCATTCTTTCCTGGAATACTACAGCTAAAACAGACATTACTTCAAAGCTATGATCTCCCATTTTTACTCTTGAGTAGGCAGAAGGCCACCCACTCCAGATTTTGATGCTAGCATGGGTGATAGGAGAGCTTTTAAGATCTGGATCAGGGGCCCTGCACCTACTCTAGAGTAAAAATGAGGGGGGAAGCTATATCCGCTAGACTTACATTTAAAGTAATGTCTGTTTTGGTCCCCAGAAGCCAGCAGGCACCAGGTAATCCATTGGAATTGGCTGGTGATGCACTAGTAAGCTGTGGTTTGTCACCTGGTCTGGAGGCTATCATCACTCTTTTGTGTGCCAGAAGCTATAGAAACTGATAGGACATTTTGCCACACCAACCCTTATGGGATGGCTGTCTTTGTCAAAGCAGAATAACTCACTTCGTAAGTGACTTTGATTATTTTATTACCGTTTTGGAGGAGGAGGAAGAACTAGGATGAGAACATACAAGAGGAGAGGTCAGATCAGAGTTCCCCTTAAGTCATTAAAATGCATGCAAAGGACGTCAACCGAAGGATGTTCTAGGCCTAATGAGGAACTGGGTTGCCCTAGAGAAAACATGACCTCATCTGACAACTTGAAATTGATAGCATATAGATTTTTCAATGAGGTAATCAGCATTTTGTATATGAAAAAAGAAAAAGAAACTACACATTTTAGAAGTGGAAATTTTCTTTTCAACCACTTGGATAAATGGATCCTTACCCTTTCAAAAGCAATAGAAAGGGGGAAAGTATAAAAATCACCATATGTTCAGTGAACTCCTCCTGTTCCCCCCAAAATCAAAACATTTGAGCCAAGTCTTGAAAAAAACAATGAATCTGTCCAAGCCAACAACACAGCAAGGACTGAAGCAAAGTAGCTGAATTATAAGTAGGTAACTTGCGAATGCAGCAATTTTAAACTTCAGATCAGATGCAGTATACCCTCTAGCACACAGAAGAGCACAGGTCAGTTGGATCCAAATGTCTGGACAGAAGTACAAAGACTTCTTTAAAATAGAAAAACATATAATAAGAAACACCAGTATTTTTAGTTTCTCTTGCAGAAATATAAGCTGTAGCATTTCCCCCAAAGTACAGTAATAAATCTGAAACCTTCTGAGACAGGGTGGGACTCTCCTATATTTTTCATTTCATTTATTTTTCAAGATGTTTAAACAACCTTCACCAGGCTGTGATATTCACATAGGAGGACATGTAATTCAGCAAAGATCCTTCGACAGGAAAAGAGCAATTCCTAATTCACATCAGTGAAAAATATTGCCCATTGTACAGAAATCTCTACATATCAAATATTTATTTTAAAACATTTCAATCTGATTCTATAAAAAAGATGATCAGTAAGGAACCAGATCACTGCCTGGTGCCAGAGATCACTCAGTTATCAGAAAGAGACTATGGGTTGACACCACCATACCATTTCATAGCTAAATGGAAGGGTTTGACAATAGATTTAGTGGAGGGTGGCTACATAGATTTGCCCAAATCTGAAAGTTTCTAGCCATCACAGGTCTGCACAATTTGTAACCCTCTGAACCTTAGCTATTGCTTTATTGTATAGTCCAAAAAAAGTAGCCAAAGGTGGTCATGCAAGGCTGTCCGATTGATCAGCACCTAGGAAAGAGTTGGGAGGCTATTGGTAACAGAACATTTGATGTCAATGCTATGGGAGGTGTTGTCCATATGTCTTGTCTCCTAGAACCACATATACTACTTCGATGGTGCACATAACTCTAATGCTTCCATAAATATCCAAAATATTCAAACCATGAAACCAAGGCAGTGATTCAAAGCGCAATCTGCATTGTCTCAAAAAGTCATCTCCCCAAAGTTTGGGAAACCCTTTGGCGCACCCTCAGAGCAACCAGGGCAAACTGACAGTCGCCCTGGGACTGGACAGAAGAAGAGAAGCACATTCTGGCTTCTGATATCAGCCAGCAGACCTAGGGCTACTGGGCTGCACTCCCTATTTTCCAGGAATACCATCAAGCCAAGAGGAAGACCAACCAGGCTTGTCCATCATTGAGAAATGGAGGAGTAGCAGGGCTCTCCATTCTCCCTCCATTCCAGAAAGAATACTTGGATACAACTGAGGAACTGAGGAAGTAAGAGGAAAACAATATGGCCCCATCCATTGGCCAAAGGAACAAGAGCCCCATTCAATCATAAACAGCAGCAAGGGGAGATTAGCCTGGCTTGAAGTGCATTGAAATGCCTGTTTATAGCTCACCACTTTGTTCTGGCCTTAAAAACTTCTGCCTCCTCTTATATTTCCCTCCACTCCCCATCTGTTGGCTTTCTTTTTAGCTGGTAAGCCTGATGTCAGGGGGGCCATTTCTCTTTCCTATTGATGTGAGCTGCTTTGGGAGACAATAATTGTCTAAAAACGATGACAGAAATGCAGTAAATAAATGTAATAACAACAACAACAGAAGGAACTGCAGTTAGAAAAGGAAAGTGGTCAATAATAACCTGTAGAAGTTTCTGGTATGTGTTCTGTTATGATGTGGACAGAGGAATTTCTGTTGGGGGAAAACAGCTCGGGAGTGGGGCAATGTGGAACTTAGAAGCAGTAGGAGAGAGCGGCCTTTTAGCCAACCGACACAGCTTTTCAGAGGTGATTCCTCCCTCAAACTGCTAGGCCTGGCCATGCTCCTGACATGTTTGTGAAGGTAAACAAGAGCTGAGAGAAAATGCCCCCTCCCCTTTCACCACTCCCTTCCCAGGCACCGAAACGTGATTTGGGAGAGAGGGGGAAATGGCTGGAGGCGGGACTTAATGGCAGTAGTGGCAACACATTTTCTTGGGGGCAATTGCCCACCATTTCCCCCCCTCCTTCCAGAACTTCCTCTGTGTGACAGTGTAAACTCAGGTTTAGCACCCCACAGGAGGAAGGGAGGAGTGTTAGTGGGAAAGCAGTGATTGTGAGAAGAAATAAACCCTTCCTCCTCTGCCAGATTTTCACTCCAATTTTTTCCGCCTTCCAGAGGATTGTTTCCCAGGAGGGCCCATAGCTCAAGCTTTGCATGCAGGAAATTCCAGATCATCATCTCCACTTAAACCCCCTGCCAGCGCCACTTAGAAAGCTTCTAGGATGCAGGGCTTGGAAGGCATCACTTGGCCTGAGAACTTAAAGAGCTGCTACCAGTCAGACCAGTGGGCAAAATGACCAATAACGTGGGGGCTGGTGGCAGAGAATCCATTTTGGGTTTTAGTCAGAATTCTAAAGGAGCTATCCAAGGTGCTGAGCGCATTTGTGGATATGTTTCAGCTCTTTGGATAGCTCCTTTGGTGTTCTAGCTGATTCCGACTAAATTCCAGAATGGATTCCCAGCCCCACTGAAACTGGAGCCACCAGCCTCCACTGGACCAATATAGAGTGGTAAGCAGCAGTTACTGCAGCCGAAACTCTCCCCACAGCCTGAGTTCAATCCCAGCGGAAGCTGGTTCTCAGGCAGCCGGCTCAGGTCGACTCAGCCTTCCATCCTTCTATGGTCGGTAAAATGAGTACCCAGCTAGCTGGGGGAAAGGTAGCCATGACTGGGGAAGGCAATGGCAAACCACCCCACTACGAAGTCTGCCAAGAAAACATCAGCAAAAGCAGGCGTCCCTCTAGGAGTCAGCAATGACTCAAGTGCTTGCACGAGAGGTTCCTTTCCTTTCCTTTCCTTCTGATTCAGTATACGACATCTTCACATTCTTATCTGTGACAAGCATAAAGGGACTTACCAAGCAATGGACCTTTCTGAACCGTGACTGTATAACCATACAATCCATCATCAAACTTCACTTCATTGAAACCAACATTAAGCATATTTTGAACATTGGAGATTTTCTACTCCCAATGTGAAACAACCACAACCACATATTCATTTTTGCAGACCAGGGTCCCAAACAGGAAGCATCTCTGAGAATATGGCTGTTAGACCCATGGGTAGTGGGAAGGCAGGACCTGCATGTGCCTGTTTTGGAGTGACAATGCTTTGAAGCCACATTGTACCACTTGGAAAGATGTCGGTGTTTTGAGCAGGACACATGATGCATAAACCATTCACCAATTGATAATAATAATAATTAGATACACAAAAATTAGGTTTTTAGACCCCCCTTTTCAGAAGGCTCGTGTTTGAGGGGCAGTATTCTGAACATGCAGTGACATCATGCAGAAAACAGAAATATCCACTGAAGTAAAGGGTCAAATATAAACCACAGCCATGGAGACCTAGATGTCCCTGAATTTTCAGATTTGTACGTCTCTAGCTGTTTTACTTGTAGATACTTATGGAAAAGCAAAGATGCAGTATTCTATCAAATTGCTTAGTGAAAATGACATCTCTGCAATTATTTTGGCCCATGAATGAAAGGCAATGCAATACCAGACAAGCTCCAGATATGCGTTTTAGGCATGGGAGATAATTTTAATAATGTGAAACAATCTATGAACTGAAAAACCCCACATTGTTCTTAGAACTTTGCACTTCTCTGAACTTTGCAATGGAGTTCTCCAGTAAAAAAAAATGTGTACAAAATTAGGGGAAAGTGCAAACAAAAATGCATATATTGGTGAAAATAACATTCAAGTGCATTATATTTGGAGAAATTGTGCTAAAATGTAGGGATGTGCTCCGCTTCTCCTCGAACCGGAGAAGCAGGAGCGGAGCGGGGGGCTTCGCCTGCCCTTAAGGCGGAGGCGAAGAAGATTGGGGGGCCGGCGGAGCATGGCGAAGAGGATCGAGGTGAAGGCGGATCTTTCGCCTCGATCCAGAGCTCCGCCAGAAAGGTAAGTGGGGTTTACCGGGCCCTGCCGCTGTCGCTGTCGCCCATGCGGCAACAGCGGCAGGGCCCGGTAAACCCCCCTCCCTGCTCTCCCTTACCTGCATCCGTCTGCGGTCCATCAGCGTCTTCAATTGAGCCCGTGGCTCAACCAGGAAGTCTAGGCTCCCCTTCCCCTTGGTCTCCGCAGGTAAGGGAGAGGAGGGAGCGGGGCCTTACCTGGCGCCACTCCCCTCCACTGCGGAGCTCCGATTCAGAGCCGGAGCTCTGCTGCAAAGAGGAGTGGACTATGGGCGGAGCGGCGCGGAGCGGGCTGATCTGAAATTTTCGGATCGGATCGGCCCGTGGGGCGGATCGGGGGGTCCATGCACACCCCTACTAAAATGCATGTATTAGGAGAAATGCAAACAATAATGTGTACACATTTTCATGACATTTAAAAAAAAACCTCAAAAGTTTGGGATGGGCTGAACTTAAGACTCAGGTATCGATATGAGAAAAAGGAAAAGAGAGCACCTAAAATGTTGTAATCCAAATATAATTGGAAGCAGCTACAGAAATACAGTTGCATTCATTCATTCTGATATTAGGTTTGCACCATCAGCTGTTTTTGATCATGCTGTGATTTAAAACTTTTTACTTTTTAATTAAAGATATAAAATAGAAGTAATAATATGACTTCTGTCATCATCATGTCTCTCAAAAGCCACAACTTTTTTTTAAAGCCTCGCCTCTCCCCCACAACTGCCATTTGGTCGCTATATAAGTTATTTTTGCACATCCTCCACAAAATTCAATAACTGAGGTAGACCGCTATCACTACCACGTGCCAGAAAAAATCCCTAAAAGGACATGTAACTTTTTCTAAACTACAGAAGGTATAAAACTCTTTGATTTCATCAGATAAATAAGATTTGAATGAAGACCAATGGAAACATGCATATCATGCCACCCTTTTATATTTTCTGGAGCTTAAAAACTGTTGTTTTTATACTGTTGTTCTTATGTTTTAAATTTTGTATACTTTTAATGTTTACTGTTTTTAACTTTTGTAAACTGCCCAGAGAGCTTCAGCTATGGGGCAGTATATATATATAACAAATAAATAAATAAATAAATAAATTAGGCAAACTGAGGCTTTGCACATCTTCCTTGTTCCAAAAGGTTGTGTGCTGAATCATAGAATCGTCGAGTTGGAAGGGTCCTACAAGGCCATCGAGTCCAACCCCCTGCTCAATGCAGGAATCCACCCTAAAGCATTCCCCTGCACAGTTCCCTGGAGCCTTCTTCAACATCACCATCTGAGATGTCTTCAGTTAGAGCTGTGGACCACCTCAGGTCAAATTCCCAATTCCAAATACGAGGCAGTGCCAGGTTGGCCTGAGGCACCCCAAGGGAAAGCAGCTTGGTTCTTATGTGCCTTGGGCAGATTCAGGGCATTGGTGCGGCCACTCCACCCACCTGCCCTCCTATGCTGGTGTGAGGCCGACCATGACTCCGCATCCCTCTTCCCTCCCTCTGTCCTCTCCCATCTCTGTTCTCCCCCTCCATCCATCCCCTGTCCTCTCCCACCCCACACATCCCCCAAACCTAATGCTGCTGCCCCCGAACGAGCAGGGAGTCCAATGGACTGACCTGCTTTATGGGGAACACCTCACTTTCAATTTGGTACCAAAGTGAGGCAGCCCAGCCTCGAAGCGCTCTGAGTTGAATTGGTGCCATTTTGGAGGCTCCGAAACACTCTCCAAGGCAAGCTGGGGTGGGACCCCTCTATTTTCAATAAAGGTCGGAGTTGTGATTAGTGTACAGGACTCTTAGCACAAAATAAATGTAATTCTGAGGGACAGTGGAAAACAATCACGCATTATGAGAAGGTGCAGCCAACTTTATGAGCCATGTCAGAAATTGGACGCTCTTTTGTCCCAGAGAGTTCTCCGAGAACTAAATGACAATTATTATTATTATTATTATTTATTTATATAGCACCATCAATGTACATGGTGCTGTACAGATAACACAGTAAATAGCAAGACCCTGCCGCATAGGCTTACAATCTAATAAAGTTGTAGTAAACAATAAAGAGGGAAGGAGAATGCAAACAGGCACAGGGAAGTGTAAACAGGCGCCAGGTAGGGTGAAGCTAACGGTATAGAGTCAGAACAAACTCAATATTTGAAGGCTATAGGGAAAAGAAAAGTTTTTAGCTGAGTTTTAAAAGCAGTGATTGAGTTTGTAGTTCTCAAGTGTTCTGGAAGAGCGTTCCAGGAGTAAGGGGCAGCAGAAGAAAAAGGACGAAGCCGAGTAAGGGAAGTGGAGGTCCTTGGGCAGGCGAGAAGCATGGCATCAGAGGAGCGGAGAGCACGAGCGGGGCAATAGTGTGAGATGAGTGAGGAGAGATAGGCAGGAGCTAGACCGTGAAAAGCTTTGAATGTCACACACTCAGGGGAGTTTGTCCATCACTCACTGATGACTATCTTTCACCTGCTCAAGTTTATTCAGTCTCTCCTCTTTTCTGCTAGCACTAACAGTAGTTTCTTTCATGGCAGTATGTAAAAATGTGACATATTTCCGTGCATCCCTTGCTGAGTGTAAAATTATTTCCATATTTTCCACATTATTTTCCTGCCTAGAATGTTTCTCCTGGCAAATGGCAAGAAACACTTCTATAGCCTCAGAAACCTCCCACAAATCGTAATCCCGATTACAGAAGCCTCCTCTGCCAAAATCCAATGTTTTTGGCTCAAGGAACTGGTTGTGCAAAGTATTACCAAGAATATTAAACATCATACATAAGGACATTAAAAAAAAACAACCTACTAGCATGTGAAAACCAGTTCTCTTGGTACTAGGCCTGGTAAACACCCTGCTACAGAGAAGACAGACAGAAGTAACAGTAATAATGAATTCTCAGCCTCCAACACTGTGCATTAATGCATTTCAACTAGGGGTGTGCTCCGCTCCGATTAGAATTGGAGAATCAGAAGCGAATTGGCCTGCTCGGCCTTGCCCAGAGGTGGAGTAGAAGCGGACCACGGACCCTTAGAAGCATGGTGAAGAGAACCGGCCATAGGAGAAACGCTTCTCTTTTCGTGGAGCGATCCGCCCGCCATTTTGGATCATTTCGCCCATAGGATTGCATTGTGGAAAAGAATAGGGGATAACTGTGTTGTTTTTTAAGCTATCTTTCTGAAAGTTCTTGTGCTTAGAGAGTCATGGCTGGGGGTCATTTTGAGCCTACTCTCAGCTCTCTGTGTGGTGCGCTTTGCTTGCTGTATTTTTTAAAAAAAATCAGGTAAAAAGAGCAGGAGAGGTACCTTTTTGAAGTGCTGAGAGGCAGATTCATGATCACATGATCCCAAAGTTGGAGGAGGTGATAGGCAAAATGGGATACTAGTAACTTGGGATACTGGGAAACTTCTCTTTCTTAGTCTGTGAACAGACTTTTCCCAGTGTTTTTTAAAACAGTAGCCCCACCAAATGCACAAACACAACCTGAAATCATATACTAAGCAAATAAATAACAGATAGGAAACACAGCACTGCTACCCACCCTAACCTTGGTGAACAACTGAATAGATGTGGTGCAAGGGGATGAGGTCCCCTAGGGCATGTGGACGTGCCCAGTGCACACACTCTCCCACCCTGGAGGGTCATCAGAGCCCTCCAAAGAGTAACCAGTGGAGACTAATGCCTATCATGAGTTGAAGTGGCAGGTCGCTTCTTAACACTGGTACTTATTTAGGGCCAGTCAACAATTGGCATATCCCCCTCCCCCTCCCCCTCCCCCTGGGCACGTCCACTTTCCTCTTACTGGTAAAAGACAGACATAGCCTTTTTTTAAAAAAAAATCTTCTTATTGTTTATTCAGCAACACTGCTGCTTTTAATTCCACCCCTCCTTTGTTTGTTTGTTTATTTATTTATTTACTTATTTATTTATTCATTCATTCCTTTTTATATTTACACCCCATAGCCCAAGCTCTCCTGGCTTTTCCTCTTCAGTGAAGTCAGGCAGGCTTTCATTGTGGTTCAACTCCTTATTGTTGTTGTTGTTGTTATTGCTATTAATATTAATTAGTACTGCTATTATTAATGTTACTATTGATGTTGTTGTTGTTTAATAATGGCTGTGATCACAGTGCAGTCAATCAACTCTGAAGCAAGGATCACAAAGCTTTACTCTTATCCTCCTAGCCATGGGATGCAAAAGAAAAGGCATCTCTCTGTGCTGATCCCACCTCACAGGGATGGTTTGCATTACTGGCTTTGAAACTATCCTTGGCTCACTTCCTTGTGCCCCCAGAAATGTCTGCTGTCTGCCTGCCTTCCCTCCCTCCTCCCCTGCCCACCTTGCAGGGACGGTTTTTGAGAGTCTTGCTTTGACTCAGGGGATAAGTCCTTCCTGCGCTCATTTAGACTTTTTGAAGTTCCAAATCAATTTTTCAAGTGTGGAAGAAGATTCATATAGGTTTATCTACTCCCCAATTTATGGCATGTTGGGATTTCCTTTGAAATAGCCCCATTGAGCTGTCTGTAGCTTTAAATCCCTGAGATACTGGGGTGTTCGATTTTCAAAATTTCCCCCCAAATCAAGGGAGGCTTGGATTGGCTTGAGTCTTGGCATGTGTGTGTATACGTCCATGAGGTGTCATGGTGCCGAAATTGAGGTTTCTAACATGAAAATTGACGTAGTTCTAGCATGGGACTTGATTTGGGGTGAGTTAGCAGGTTAAAGCCCCACCAAAAATCAGGGGATGATGGGATTTCCTTGAAACTTGCCATGATTGTGGATCTAGATGGCATCTGTGAGGGTGTCCACTTCAAAAAATTTCATCTGTCAAAATGTCAGAGCAAATCCCATGTTTGAAAATGGGGTGTCCGATTTTCAAAAATTCCCCAAAAATCAGGGGAGGCTTGGATTGGCTTGAGGCTTGGCATGCATGTGTATACAAGGATAAGCTATCATGGTTCTGAGTTTGAGGTTTCTAATGTGAAAATTGATGGAGATATCGAAAGGGGTGTGAATTGGGGTTATGGGTGATGCGTTAGAGGTTAAAGCCCCGCCAAAAATCAGGAGATGATGGGATTTGCTTGAAACTTGCTATAAATGTGGATCTAGATGGCAGCTGTGAGGGTGCCTGCTCCCAAGTTTTTATCTGTCAAAATGTCGGAGAACAGTCCATGTCTGAAAATGGGGTGTCCAATTTTCAAAAATTCCCCAAAAATCAGGGGATGCTTGGATTGGCTTGAGTCTTGGCATGCGTGTGTATACGTTCATGAGGTGTCATTGTGCCAAACTTGAGGTTTCTAACTTTAACAGAAAAAAAGTTGTAGACTTTTTTGGATTTCAATGCAAGCCTATGGGGGGAAAAAGCGGAGCTCCGATCCGGATCCAGAGCTTCGCAGTGAACTGGAGCGGACTATAGGTGGAGCGGAGTGGAGCGGAGTGGACCCGATCCAGAAGTTGCGGATCTGGAAGAGAAGCAGATCGGGGGGTCCGTGCACACCCCTAATTTCAACCATATTATTCTAAATGATTTGTATTCATCATGATAGTTTCTTCAAGCACTCATATCAGAAAGGGGGAGATCTGATAGCTAAAACAGATTATGCAGATTAAGGCCAGATCTACATATTGTGTCAAATCATTTCGAATGTGGAATAAGAAGCAGGATTTAACACTATGAAAACGCTATATGGGTGAAATCCCCTCTTCATCACAACAATTAAAGCTGCAGGCATATAGCTAGAGTGACCAGATACAAAAGAGGGCAGAGCTCCTGCAGTATTAATTGTTGTGATGAAGAGGGGATTTCACCAGGTGCTGCATGCATACAGCTGCTGAAATTCCCTTTTCTGTTACAACTGTTAAAAGATTCAGGAGCACAGTCTGGGGATACTTTCTTCCAGTTAGAATGCAGAGAAAGATCAGTAACTCAGAGAATTGGAGGCAGCATGACTCTGGATTAGGGATGTGTGGATTTTGTTAAATCCATCCCATCTGTGTTTCGGAGATTGTCAGGCATCTTCCATGCTGTCTCCTGCTCATTGATGGAATTGGACTTCTAAAATCAGAATGTTTTTCTATTTACACTAATGCAGACTTGCACTAATTTGCTAATGCATATTAGTTAATGATAATTAGTGCAAAACACACACACTTGAAAAACTGGTCTGCAAGGCTGTGGAATCCGTTGCAGATTTTTCTGAGTTCTCTACTCTGAATACCAGTTGCTGGAGAACAGCCATGGGAGAGGGCTTTTGTACTCATGTCCTGCTTTTAGTATTTGGACTTATCCAGCAGGGTTCCTCTTATCTTATGCTATTACAGAAACACAGGGCTCTGAAAACAGATAATTCCCATACACTCTTACAGCAGAAAGGTTGCCTTCTAGAATGAAGTGAATGCCCAATTTTTTATTTAAAAAGGAAGTGTGCTTCGAATATCAGAAGTCTACTTATGCAAATAACTTGCTAGGATTGCATCTCAAATATAGCAATGGAGTTTAGGAACATTTCTGGGATTCCATAAACTCTTGATTCACAAGAAGGAAAATTAAAAATTGTTTGTGGCGAATAAATGCTGTTGTTACTGCCTAAGCAACCTTCTAAAACTTAGATGAACTGAGGTCAAACACATGCTTCTGAGCTATGCTGGGCAAACATCACTAATGGCTAGTTACGCTGAGCACTATGGAAATCTTTGCATTCATAAAAACAGCCAGGAATCCTTTAAACATGCTTGGAATTCCAGGGTGCTTGATTGATAAAAACCCCTCTAAGAAGCTTCCAGAATTAGAAATCAACACTACATTGACAGCAGAAGTTTGCTAAAAACACACAAAGAAAACACAATGCTTGCAGCAATTTACACAGGCCACTAACAGAATGCATCTTATTATGGGACAATGGAACAATCATAAATGAGTTGTCATTCCTCTTTTCACTTTCTACTAATGGACATGTGATTCACATTATGTGGTGCCAAAACAGCAGTGGCACGAACGTTAAACTACTTTGCCATGTCCACAAACTGTCAAAACTAAGGGGGGGCAGATAGCCAGGCATGCGAAATCATTTCAAACGAGGTTGCTACAGCTGTGACGGATTTTCAGCTTGTACAACTGAAAAACAGTTTGAATGGGGGAAGGAACCAGTGCTCTCTTTGATGGCATTGAATTTTTGGATTCACTTCTAATTTGTCTTGCTTTAAGTGGGCTGGCAAGATTAAGAGCTACGAGGTCATTTGCTCGCCAGTTCCTTTCCCTCCAACAATGTAAACACATCAAATGATTTGCATTGTCAGCATAATTGAGGAAGAACATGAACGACAGGGGTCTAGCTAATGGAGGACCTGAACCAGCACAGGACAAAAAGGACATGGAACTGCACCACATACTAAATTTCTGTTCCCCCAGTGCAACTTCTGGATGGACACTGTAGTCATAGAAGCTCAAATTTGTCTTTTCTGTCCAACTATTGAAAATACAGAACAACTGTTAGATATTAATTCAATTGCCTCTGACGGTACAGAACATGTTCAGAATTACTGGGGAAGTGCTCATGGGACTTTATTACTTGGAGGAGGGGAAAACGTCTTTCATACTTTGGGCCAACCTAAACTTGTGCCCCATGCCAGACAATCTGGGAGTCGTTGGCAATGCTGGATAGTGGTATTCTCCAGTGACATTTGGGAGCTTCTGTCTGCCTGTCAGTGGCATTGAGGTCTCTCAGCCCATTCAGGTATCGCACATGATGGCACGTATCCCTAGTCTAGGACCTTCACCCTGACATAATAAATTCATGGAGTGGAGTCTGCTGAGAGGAGGCACCTAATGCCATTTAAGGCATCTAATTGAGGTTGTTGGTCCCCCTCAACAGCCTCAATTAGATGCCTTAAATGGCATTTGGCCAGAGGTGCAAGCCTATCGTTTATAGCCTGAGGCATTGCTTGAGGAATGCAGAAAAGCACCTCGCCAACTAAGAGGTGCTTTTCTGCTGTCCCAGCCTTGGCTGCCACTGGAGAGACAGAGACCAGCAATCTGAGCTGGTGGAACAATGGGATCTCTGCTTTACCATCGCAGTTGCTTCTGTGGGTCACATTGTCGGTGGTCTTTCACAGCTAATGCAGGAGCCTTCTGTAGTCTTAGCCTGAAAAGAACATACAAACAGAAGAAGAGCTGCGCTGGGTCAGGCCGCGGGTCCATCTAGTCCACCACTCTGTTCACACAGTGGCCAAGCAGCTGTCGGAACCACAAGCCCCAGCACTGATATGTGTCTGGGAAATTCACTGGACAACCAGGGCTGGTGCCAGACTATTTTGCGCCCTAGGCAGGTGAGCTGCTTTCACCCACCCATCCCCACCCCAGCGTACCTGGGTGTGGGGCGCCATCTCACCCGCCCAGCCAAAGCGAAGCCAGGACGCTGGAGTGGGTGGGTGGGTGGGCGTGGCTTCATTTTGGCTGGGTGGGCGCCCAGCCGAAGCAAAGCTGGGACGCTGGGGCGGGCGGGTGGCTTCAGAACGGCGCGCCCGGAAGCCGGCCTCTCAGAGCTGCTGTGGGAGAGCAGCTTCTGGGTGTGGTGTTCGGCGCCCCCCTTACCTTGGCGCTCTAGGCAGCCACCTGAGTGGCCTCTATGGTAGTGCTGGCCCTGTGGATAACCTGAAGAAAATATAAGATGTAGCTTTTATATAGCACTTTAGAAAGTTCACGGTGCTTCACATAATTGTTTCAGTGATCCTGACAAAAGTTCTGTAATAGTGATTTAGTAATATTATCTCTACAATGCAAACAGGTAAGTGACCCTGAGGATGAGAGACAGTAACTCATCTAAGATCACTTAGTGAGTTCAAGGAAAAATTGAGATTCAAATCCAAGACTTCCAGGTTTGTGCTAGGGGTGTACAAGCATTTCACCTTGAATTCAAATCTGGATTTTCCCACAAACTCATTAAGAGATTTTAAAAATGTCCACCTTAAAAAAAATGTGCAACTGAACACAGAAAATGAGGTGAGCGGAGCTTCACGGTGGTGTTCAGAGAATCTTGGCAATCATGAAAATCAGTTTTTTGCCCATCCCTAGTTTGTGCCTCAGTCTCTTAAGCACTACCCTGAGGCACTGGAGAACAGCTGTCACTCACAGCACACTACACGGGCCTGGGACTCTAGGAGGTTTATCTCATTATGCGACAGGTTCTTATATCCTAGCTCTTTGGATCCTGGAACATGATACTTTAAGCAGCATGATTGTCTATACTTTTAAAGGGTCCATTTATATATCACCCAAAGTGGTATGATTGTAACCATCTCATAGTTGGTTCCACACACCACTCCCAGGAACATGTGCAATGTCTGAAATGAGATGGTTTGTCAGGCCGGATTGCATGATTATGCACCATGCTAACAATGCATGGGACATATGTTGCCAGCATGGCTAGCATGTAACCTCATGAGCCATCCTAATCAGTCAGATGGAAGTAGGGACCTCTGATCATTCTCTCAGAGTAGATGCATGAGTGAAAACAAAACCAATTTTTCCAGTTCACCCATGGTAGATTTAGTTGCATTTCCTTCAGCTGGCAGTGACTCAATTTGTAGTGAGTTGAATACATATGTAGATTCCTTTTTATTAAAAAAAATGGTGACAAATTTGATATTTTGTGGGGGAGGGAGCTTAAATCAGTGCAGATCCGGTCACCATTTTAAAAAATATTTTAAATAGGAAATCTTCCGCAAGTGCACATGACTGCAAATCCACCTTCAGCTATGTGGCCGGGCAGAAATATATACCCCTCCTGTACATATCTTTGTCAGTTTCATACTGTCCACATGTTTAGCCCCACAGAGACATATTCTGTGCTTGTCAAAGTACTTGTCAATTTCATCCTCCACTTTGGTGTTTCCCTAGCAAAGTGGTGGTGATGGGAGGGGTGAATGGAAAGTTCTTTGACACATACAGAATATGGCTCTGCTGGGCTAAAGGAAGTAGCATGTGGAGAGGATGAAATTGAAAATGATATTCACAAGAGGGGAATATGAAGACTTGTCATCTTGCACAAGATTGCCAATAAGAAGACATATTTTTTAAAAAAAATATGACCCCATTTGTGCACATTTAAAGATCCTCCCCAATCCAATTTGAACAGAACACCATTTGCGCAAATGACAGGAGCTGGAAAAAATGCAGAAAAGAATTTTCGCACTCAGGGGGGAAAAAATCTGCTAAAGTCCATCACCATTTACCAGAATGGAAACACTGTAGAATCTCGTTGTGTTTAAACAGAATGGAATTCCTAGCATCACACAGCCCTAGATCAAAGTCACTGAGATTACCAGTAAAAGTGCAGAGGCATCAAT
Organism: Elgaria multicarinata webbii; assembly: GCF_023053635.1. Taxonomy (NCBI): domain Eukaryota; kingdom Metazoa; phylum Chordata; class Lepidosauria; order Squamata; family Anguidae; genus Elgaria; species Elgaria multicarinata. The sequence goes on along the minus strand of NC_086179.1, from coordinate 89,801,741 downwards.
CAAAATACTATTAGTGTTAGAAAATTAGGAAATCCCCATATCCAGATTCCACAATGTAAGGATATAGGGATTTGCTAGATGTTCAGAGAGCCCACTAGCCCTATTCATACTACTATAAATGTAGCAGTTCTCCAATATCTTAGGGCAGCATAGTAGCTAAGAGATTTAGCTATGAACCAGGAAATGCCCAGTTCAAATCTGGATTCTTCCATAAACTCACTGTGTAGCTTTAGGCAAGCAAGTCTCTCAGTTTCGGTCTCAATACTTGCTGCTCGTATGGCGGAAATGATATTACTGCCCTAACTTACAGGGTTGTTGTCTTTCAACATACGTGTGGGATGTTAACACTGCATCATTTGACCCATTGCTAGTCAGTTAAAACTGTTCAAGCTGAAAAAGCATTTATGGAGAGATGTAGTTATGCCAACCTGCACATTATTCTATCCGTCTATCTTTTTAATGAAGGAGTTTGGTTTCTTTTTTTCTGGCAAAAAACAAGAGAATTGATAAAATAATATTGTGTTCCAAATAAACCCATGCATACATTTAATTATGTATTTCAGCCAAAAGGCTAAACTTTTCAGTCCAAAATGATGTTTTCCAAGTTATGGAGTTAAGCAGAAAGTGATACCCAAGCCTGGTTCGGACCTTTGGTGGTTCCTACATGGTCATCAGAGTCAAGCTGTTGCATTTGCACAAATGGTGTTGATAGCAAATATAAGCCACACGTAGAAGCAGCAGTATGTATAATTAACACATTCTTGAACTCTCTGCTGGTTAGGAGCCCACCAGCAATGCTGTATGCTCCCATAGATGCTCTTGGAGGAGCCACTGAACATCTGAACAAGGCTGTAGATGGGCCAAGACTTTAAGAGGACTATTCATCCTAGAGTCCCACATGTTCTCCAAAGCAGCATCACCATCATCATCATCATCATCATCATCATCATCATTATTTTATTATTATTAAAAATATTTCTTGGCTGCCTTTCAGAGAAGGAGCTCTCCGAAGGCGGCATACAAGAATAACACATGTAATAAAAATGATATAGCGATAAAAACAGTAAAAACACAATAAAAACAGCCACAGCCACAAAATAAATTCTAAAAATCATTCAAACACCAGCGTACAATAAAGTCTACAACAGACAACTGCAACTACATCTCAGTCTGATAGGGGAGACTGAGTTGAGGGGAAGCCAGGGTAAAGTAGTAAATTTCCAGGGCCTTCTTAGAAGTCTGCAATTATGGAACCTGGCAGACCCCAGTCACAACTTATTCCAGAGGTGTGGGGCCACTGTGGAAAAGGCCCTCTCTTATGTGGATGCTTGCCTAACTGCTCTCACAGCCGACACCCAAGAGGCCTTTAACCACATGAAACAGCTCCATTGGATGATACTGAGCAGATGCAATGGCAGCAAAGAAGTAGATTTCTTCGCCACCATTACCTTCACAGAATAAGATTGCAAGTGGATTCTTACCTGTATTTGATTGTATTCATTATGAGTCCCCCATCATTTGCAATCTAGTCATTTCCTCTCCCTCAGATCCTCAGAATACCAAGGAGCTGACATGGTTCTACGGCTAGGTTAGAACATTTGGGAGCAATCATATCAAAAGCCTGAGTCATCTTCTCATCCCAGCAGTGATCAAGGCCTCAGCAGGACCATTGGCTATGCCCGCAGGAAAATCTCCAAGAGATCTCAGGATTCCATCTGGATTTATCAGCTTCTGGGACTGGACCAACAAACTTGGTTCCCGACTTTGCAGAAGTTAGAGATAGGCTGAATGTCAAAACTGCTTAGATAATGATCTGTCCATACCAATGAATTCACTACTGGCTCCACCATCCACAGATCATTTTCTTCCAATCCAGTACAGAAGGGCAGGTCCAAAGTGTGCCCTGCTACATGTGTTGGGCCAGATATTATCTGAGACAGGCCCCTGGTTGACATAGCAGCCATGAAATCCTGAACTGCCCCTGACTGCATGAATATTAAAGCCCACCACCACCACCACCAGACCACAAGCCTTGGGGTCCTCAATACTGCATTTGATACCACCTCAGTCAGCGTAGGAAGGTACTCTGTTAGGGAGTATCCTAGTCCTGTCTTGGGTCCCCAACACTAGGTCCAACACTCATAACTGGCTGACAGTTAGATGGATATCCCACCACGGAGATGGAATCCCTATAGACCAAGGCTACTCCCTCTCCAGTTGAGGTTGGTGCTGCACAAGAAGTCCTGGTGGACACATCTGGGATGGCTAAACCCCTCCCCCCTCATCCAACCCGATTTCAGTGACACAAGCCAGTTCAGCATACTCTTCAGCTATCAAGTCTGAGGTGCTACAATCTTTCCCATTTCCAACCTTTGTGCTTCTATTTTGGCAGCTGCTGCAATTTCTTTTAATGGACAAGAAACAAGATTTCTAAACACGGTTTAACCGGAAAGCCTAGCTTCACAATAGGCAGTATCTGAAAGCATGGTTGTAGAGTCAAATAAGAAAATGGGCACATCATTGCAAAGCTGGATGTGATAATTGCCATTGTTTCTATTTTTTAAAAAATTAATTAATTAATTAATTTAAAAAATGAAATGCAAATGCTCTGTATTTTCCCAGGCTCTTTATTTCCCTGCCTGTAATCCAACTAATTCGCCTTCTGTGAAACTGGACCCTTCGTTGCTTCATGTTTTATTCAGCATTTATCCTAAGGTGCTTAATTTACCCCAAAGGCCAACACAAGGACTCAGAGTGCCCTGTGCAAGGAAAGATGCCTTTAAGGCTATTATATATGCCCTTTGATCTTGGCACTTTCACTGGAGGAACTTTTGATTCTGTGCCTAGTTAGAGATTGCTATTGTCACTTGTACAGATTGCACTAAATGTGAACAAAAGCCCAAACTCCTCTGAGAATGCCTCGGCACTTCAGTATCCGCCATTTGCATAACGATTCTAAAGATCTGTTAGCGTTTCCCAGTTAGTGCCATTCATTTCTGTTACGGAACACAGGTATTAGATATTGTGGACCTGGGGCTGTATATGATGGCTTGGTTTTTCATCCCTGCTGTGCTAAACAAAGGCTACTTGGCCACAAGCTCCAGTAACTTAAAAGACACATACTTCCAATTAAATAAGTTACAATCCTGGCAATTTGGGAGCAGTGTAAAATAGAACTAAAGAGGCAAAAATATTAGTTCTTTTGTTTCTTCTTTGAGATCCATCCTTTTTCATTTTTTGAAAGTGTGATACTTTGATCTCGAAGGAAAAGCAGCCACAGTGCGCTGTTCCAATGCCATGCTCCTGGTCATGATTCGGCCCTCATGCTGTTACCCACAAACCCTTCTCCAGCTCCTGCTCACCCAGAATGGACTCAGGCCTTTGCTAGATGAGCGTTTAGTCCGGGCTGATTCCACTCCCTAGATCCTTTAGCTTGTATTTGCCCCAGAAGAGATACAGGGCTTGTCTAGATGGAGTGATATCCCAGGGATCGTCCCTGTGCATCCAGATTATGCACAGGGATTCCGAGGGGCAGGGAGGGATGTTCCCTCCCTTTCCCCGGGATAGCCAAGATGCCTTTAATTCTGGTTTTCCCCAAGGATGATCCTGAGACCCTGGGACATATGGGCAGCCATCCCGGTTTGTTCCCAGCTCTTCATGAGTAATCACAAGGAGCCAGGAGCCAGCCAATCAGGACTGTGGTGTGGGGAGTGGGAGGGTTTTTTTTAAAAAAGAAAAAAATACCTTGTCGCTGGAGCACACCTGCGCTCATTTTCGATTAAAAAAATGGCGGACATGACATCCTCTTCCTCCCAGGACGCTGCACGCCACATGAAGACTGAGGGGGAGGATCTTACGATCAGCATATTGAGAGATCCTCCCCCTCCACCCCCTGGTCTAAACATGCCCACAGTGGAGGCTGGTGGCTCTTATGTCAGTGAGGCGATGAATCCGCTCCGGGTTTCAGTCAGAACTCTAAAGGAGCTTCACACCTTGGATAGCTCCTTTACAGTTCTGACTGAAACCCAGAGTGGATTCACCACCCCACTGACATCAGAGCCACCAGCCTCCACTGAAGAGGTGCCATTAACACTAGTGCTGTGCCAAAAATTCCGACCGTTCCATTTTCGGCATTTTGTGTGTGTGTGTGGGGGGGGTTTGGAAACAAAGACTCTGTCAAAAGAGGCTGGGAGAGCTGAGAATTTCAGAGAATTTTCTCCTTGGGGAGGGGAACAGGTTTTCCACATACCTTTTTTAAATGTAGCCAGTTGTTGAGGGGTCTTCTTCTTTCTATTTTTTTTAAAACACCCCCGGAGCCCAGGAGTGCTTACTGGATGCTTATTGGAGAGGGTGAGGTCACATGGTCTAAGAACTGCTGGACTCCTCCAAATGCTGGAGGTGGGGGGTGGAGTTTTTTGCGTTTGTTTTAAAAAAAGCACTAAAAAATAGGAAGAAGGGCCCTCAGCAACTGGCTACACTTAAATGTGGAAATCAGTTTCCCTATTCTACCATGTGAAATGCAAATTGCTCTCTAGGCACCACCACACCATCCCAATTTGTATATAACTCAGAATTCTAGCAAACAAAACAGGCAAGCAATTCCTTCCAAAGAGAGCACGTTAGAGCTGGCTAGGAAATAGCTGAAATTCTTATCAGCTCATCTTTGAAGCTGCGTGCAGATTCCAAACCAACTGTAGTACTGTCAATATCAGTGATCCGACTGGAATATTTCTAGTGAGAGTTCATTTCAGATGATATTCTCAATAGGGCACGTTAGGCCATATGAAGAAAACATCATTTTTGTTGTCATGATGCTACAGGCAGGCAGTGTACAGATTTGGTTGACACCATTAGCTGTCACAGTTCAATGGCCAAGAAGGCATGCCCTGGGTGTCTGGGTTGATTACAACCCAAATAAAATTTCTAGAGGGAAGGTGATAAGATATCAGTCATTCATCTTCTGGTACTGCGGTTTTTCTCTGAACATTGGCACACAGCTATTGACCTACTACCTCCTTACTATTTCTGGCTATACACACTGAAAATGGAAATAGTTGTATTGAATAGTAAGGGACATTATTAATTAATTAATTTGCGATAGTGATATACTGCCAAATATAATAAAATCCCTAAGCAGTTCACTGATCAATATTAAAATCACATTTAAAATACAATATTAAAAGCACAATATTAAAAACAACAACAATCCCAATTGCAATAATAGTACGGAGCAATATCATAGAATCATAGAATAGCAGAGTTGGAAGGGGCCTACAAGGCCATCAAGTCCAACCCCCTGCTCAATGCAGGAATCCACCCTAAAGCATCCCTGACAGATGGTTGTCCAGCTGCCTCTTGAATGCCTCTAGTGTGGGAGAGACCACAACCTCCCTAGATAACTGGTTCCACTGTCGTACTGTACTAACAATCAGAAAGTTTTTCCTGATGTCCAGCCGGAATCTGGCTTCCTGTAACTTGAGCCCATTATTCCGTGTCCTGCACTCTGGGAGGATCAGGGAATAGTAGTAAGATGGAGCAGCATGATTAATTCAATTACAAGCCAGGGAAATCCTGGGTGGAAAACTGCATTTCAGAAGGCATTTAAAATATGCCACATTTTCTGCCTTGCGAACTGCACAGTGGAGGATTTCCAAAGGGGTGGGTGCCATTACTGAGAAGGCCCTGCCATCGAGGTATTACATGGTGACATTCCATGTAATTTTGGAATGGCCAGGAAGACCTCCTCCAACAATCTTAAAGCTTGGCCGGGTACGTGTAAGGGAAGGCAATCTGCTAGATATCCTGGTCCCAAGTTATTTAGGGCCTTGCAAGGCAATAACACAACCTTGAACCTGGCTCAGTAGAAAATAGGCAGGCAGTGCAGCTCTTTTAACACAGATCTAACACAAGCATACCTGGGAGTCCCAGTGAGTCCTTTAGCTGCTTCATTCTGCATCAGCCGCAGCTTCTGAACCAGAGACAAGGGTGGCCCCAAATACAGCACATTACAGTAGTCTAATCCTGAGGTTACCAGTACATACATCACTATGGCTAGGCTATCCCTATCCTGGAATGGGCATAGTTGGCTTACCAACCAAAGTTAGTAACGGGTGTTCTGGGCCACTGAGGTCAACTGGGCCTCCAGTGACAGAGATGAATCTAGGAGAACCCCCTTGAAGTCCTGCTTGCTTTGGTCCAGTGATGTATTAAATGGCTGGATTGTTCATAATTTTCACATTGAAAGGTGGCAACTGTATTACTATGGGCGTTGCTAGACCTACCGGGTGTTCCGTCGTTGAGGAGCGGTGAAAGCGGATTTTCCCGTTCAGCCGTGACGCCTCATGATCCACACCTGCCTTCGATTTGTGGCGGAAGTTTGCGCCGGTTGTGCTGCTGCCGCCGCGAGCACGGTTGCGCAGCCACACCGGCCTGATTGCCGCGGCTTTTTTTTTCGCTCGCTGCACGGTTTGCGCACGTCCGAAAGACCGCAAACTTGCGCAGCCGTCAGCGATGCCGCCGCCGGCCCTGGCGGCCGCAGCGGCGGCAGTGCCAGCTGAAGTGCTGCTGGTGCTGTTGAGGGTCAACATTGATGCGCTCACTTCCTGATGGGGGTCGTGGTGGGTGTCATATGACCCGAGGTCAATCGTCTGCATGGCCACTCTGTGCCTACATCTCCCATCATGCCTCTGAGGTGTCGGCGGCGATGACCGCCTCTGTGCCCTGTGCCCCATCCCAAGGAGCCAACCCACATCTGGCCGTAGCCATGGCAGCAGCCCACAAACAGCTCTGCCCTCTGCCAGCCTGGTACCCACACTAACAGGCAGCGTACAGCACCGCCATTATGCAGCCACGGTAGCTGCCCACCGCAAGGAGTCACCAGCCACTTTTCCGGTCCTCCGGTCCTGCGCAAACTGTCACTGGGGAAATAAAAAAAAACCCACTAGAACAGGCGCACATCCCCCACCCATCCCCCACACACCCCAGCAGCACACTAGCCACTTTTCCGTTCCTCCGTTCCTGCGCAAACTGTCACTGGGGGAATAAAAAAAAAAAGACGCTCCGCCGCGCTGCCCCAGCTGGCGGACTGCGCGCAAATGGCGGAGGCGGCTTGACCGAAGCCGCTGACCACTCCCCCTTAGCACGCCTTTTCCTGCCCAGTGCGGACCGCAGTGACCTCACATCCTCCCACACGTACTCCAAATTACCGCGGGACGGCAGGAAAAGGCGCCCTAAAACTCACTTTTTTAAAGTCGGGAGAAAGAGGCTTCACCGCAGGATAACGGCGGATCCTCGTGAACGTCATCTGGAAGCCTCGACGTGACTGCGGAAGGTAACGCGCGCTAGAGCCTCATCTAGTAACGCCCTATATCTCAGTAATACTTGTTGGTACAATACAGAGAAAGGAACTTTTTAAAATCTTTCTCTCTCCCATACCTCTCTGTTATTCTCATTTCAAGAAAACAGAGATTGATCATACAAAAGGACATTTATGAAGGACACATCTAGCAATAGCTGTTAAGCTAGGACAGCTCGGTAGAATCTTCATGTTTAGGGGCAGTGTAACTTTGAATATCAGGTGGTTGGTACAGACAACGTGGGAGTGCTTGTGGTATTCCCAAAAGCTTCTGCTTGATCACCATTGAAAAGAGGATGGTCGACTAGATGGACCTTTCTTCTGATCCAGCCATGACCTTCTTATGCACATTCTGGTTGGATGGCCAATTTTGGATGTATATACAGAGGCCTTGTTCCTTTACATTCAGAAAAACCCAAGCAGAATGAGATTAATCCTACATATGCAGTGGGCTCTAGGCAATAATGTAATATAAATTAGGGGGATGGGGGAAGTTGCATTATTGAACAAATTTGAATTATTAGTAGAGACATGTGGAATTGCCCACCTAAAAAAATGAAATGCACATTTTACAGAATCGAATCTTAAATATACATTCAGAACATTCCAGGAAGTATTTCATGGAGGCTGTCATTAAAGTAAATCCCTAAAGGAAGGGCATTTACAAATCAAAAGCTATAATGAAAATTACATGTTGTAATACAAGCCAAAGACAGGAAACACGGAATTCCGATGACACGGCATCCTCAGACTTGAGCCTTTTGTGCTTTTATCCACAGTGCTAGGAGCCTTGGGATGCACATCAGCTTTGATCAGCCTTAATTCACTCTGAATTCTGCCCGGTGTGTGTGCAAATTGTTTATAATAGATTGGCTGCACCCAAAGAGCCAAGCCAATATGTTCAGCAAAAAATAGTGCAAACAAATGTGACTCACTAGATGAGTGTTGTGCCAATTGCATTCCCCAAACCCTAAATAAATCTCATGAGCTTGGATGTATTGAGATTATTTTTCAAAATGAAAACCTTCCAAGTTAATATTTACAGCGCTGCCATCTGTGTGCAGTGCTCCTGCCCAAATGAGAGTTGCACAGTCCTCTGCATTGCTAGGGTGTGACAAACAGCTGATCCAGGGCCTGGCTGACAACTATTGCAAACCCTTATTTGTTTTAGTAGCTGCCAGTGTGTTAGTGGGTGGTTTCCTAAGCTGGCAACATCTCGAGCTTCTTTGGCTTGAGACTATTGCTAGATGATTCATCAGGGCTAAGACAGCAGTGTTCCATTGGTAAAGTCTTCTAACTTTCTCAGCATGTATATTTTGACTCATCCTTTCCTAAAACATTTTTTTTGCCACCTCTCCTATTAATACAGCCACGTGCAGGGTAAATCCAGACTCCTTCATTCCAATTTCAGTTTGGAGTGTAGAAAGAGATTGCAGTACAGATGAATGATTCTCAGCAATATCAAAGACACACCTTTAATTATATTGCTGACAATGTTATCCTATGTCCCTCCCACATATTGCAAAATAAATAAATAAATCCCTGTATTTCAACAATATGTGCTGTGGGTTCTTCTTTCTGTACTGTATAACAACTGAGGCAATTTTATCAATATGGGTCAAAGAATAACACTTCTTCTTTTCTTTTCTTTTTTTAAAAAGCAAAGATGTTTAACCCTTTTAAGGTACAATCGTATTTGTACCTTAAGGAGGAGGGCTTTCTCCGCTGTGGCACCCCGGCTGTGGAACGAGCTCCCCAGAGGGGTCTGCCTGGCACCTACACTGTACTCTTTTCATCATCAGCTGAAGACCTTATTATTTTCTCAGCATTTTAACACGTAATTATAACTTAAATTTAAATTTTACTGTTCTAACTCTGTATTTTAATCTTATATCAATTTTGCTGCGTGGTTTTATCCTGGTTGTGTTTTTGATACTGTATTTTGTATTTGTGTTTTTTTATCCTCTTGGTTGTTTTATTATGGTTTTAATTTTTGTGAACCGCCCAGAGAGCTTCGGCTATTGGGTGGTATAAAAATGTAATAAATAAATAAATAAATAAATGTTCAGACAGAAAAAGTCCAACTCCTAGTGTTCCGCAGCCAGCTATGCTGGTAGTTGTAGGCCTTTTCCCTGTCTAAACATGCATAGGATTGTGCCCTAAATTCTTCATAACAATAGTAACTCAGGGCTCATCTACACCAAGCAGGATATTCCACTATGAAAGTAGTGTGAAAGCGGTATATAAAAGACAGGAGCTACACTACTGCTTTAGGGCCTTGTTAGACCCGGCTGGATAAGCCGGCAGGGAGGCGGGGCGACGGCGCGCTAACTTTAGCGCGTACCACCCAGCCTCCTAGACGGCTGACGCGTAGGGACTACGGAAGCCCTGCAGCGTCGGCCATTTTTTTTTAAAGGGGCCACGTGCGGCCCAAAGACTCCGGAGAAGGTAAGGGTTTTTTTTTTACTTAACCCCCCCCATCTGCCCTCCCTCCCCGTCCCCATCGTCGCCCTCCACCATCCCCTGTGTTGCCCTCCGCCAACCCTCGCCCTCCCATGTGTCGCCCTCCGCCCCCCTCGCCTCGCCGTCATGTGTGTCACCCTCCGCCCCCCCTCGCCTCGCCGTCGCGTATGTCGCCCTCCCGTGTGTCGCCCTCCGCCCCCCTATCTCCCCTCCCCTGGGATCCCCCCGGCCCAATGGGCACAGCGCTCGTAGCGCTGTGCCCAATCCATGGCTTTTCCCGACTACTCGTGAGTAAGCGAGTAGCCGCAAAAAGCCATGGACCTTCCTAGATGTTCCGCAGCCCCGGCCTGAGGCCGGAGCTGCGGAAAAGGCGTGCCATAAGCAACTTCGCTTATGGCGCGCTAAGGGAGGCTTCAGTGCGCCTTGAGCCCGGATTCCCCTGTGCATCATCTGGACACACAGCAGGGAAACCGGGTCTCAAAGCGCACTAAGGCCTCATCTAGCAAGGCCCTTAGAGTGGTATTGAAGAGCACTGACAACTGTTGGGACCCACGGACCCATGCCATATACCGCTTTCATACCACTTTCATAGTGTTATATCCTGCTTGGTGTAGATGAGCCCTCAGAGTGCAATCCTAGGCATATTTACTTGGAAGTAAGTGCCATTTTTAAATGGGCCTTCCTCCCAGAAATGTGCACAGGATTGTAGCTTTGACATATATAACCAAAGAGTTCACTGGGCAAAGAAAAATAGCTGCAGTAGACCTGAAACAAAGGTGGATGGGACAGAGTGCCCTCCCTCCTAACTAAATGACATCTCTAACTAGTCTTACACTTCACTAAAAAGAGGAAATGCCTCATCAAAAAAGGGACACAGATTTGCATGAAATTTGCATAAATTAATTTCTATGCCTAGGTGCAAATTGAGAAATAATTAAGCAAAACTTGATCTTGTCAAGGTTCCCTGAATTTCACGTCAAAGCTCATGTTCATATCAGATTGCGAGATGTTCTTTCTTTTCCCACACAAATTTATGTGGATTTTTGTGTGCATTTCCCAAATGCTTGCCTAAGGATGTTGTGCGCACCAGACTGGGTCCAGGAATCTGGTGTCCACCTCCCTCGGACCCCGCTGGGCACTCTTGGTGCGAGGGTGGACCTCGCTCGAGCACTCACGAAACTGCTGGAGCAGTCAGCAGCTGCCATTGATGCCGCGTCAGGAAGTGGGCAACTTTGGCAGGAGGGAGGGTGTCTGTTGAGTGCTCGCCGGGCCACACTGAACCTCAGAAGTGGCTCACACAGCCTGGTGAGTGGGGGTGGATGGCGCTGGTGACGGGGCGAGCATCCGCCGCGGCGAACATCTGCTGAGGTGAGTGCCAGTGAGTTTGCCCACCCCATTTCAGCAGAGCACATGTTTAAATGTCTACATTCCCCCCATTGTTTTCAGCATGTATGTCCACATTTTTCAAAAGAGCAGATTTTTAATGTACATTTTTCAAATGAACACCATTTTTGAACAACTCTCTCTCCCCCACCCCGATGAATCACATCACAAGCTTGGAAATGTACCACAGATTGTGTTTGTTTCCAGGAGGTGTGGACTGGGTAAAATTCTGGTCAAAAATTGAACTAAAACAAATTCCTCCTACTTCCCTAGCATCTGCTCTCCAGGTGCTAAGTGCTGATGGACAACTTCAAGGCTCCTGCTGCTCTCCCTTCTACAGGTTCTTCATCTTTCGTTCAGACTTGGACTGGACAGAACTTCAAGTAAAGGACTGTCATCTGTGAAGCAGAAGACATGAGCACCTTGCTCTTAAATAGCCTGGAGAGATGTTATACTCAAGGTCATGAGTAGACATATAGGATGAGACATGTGAGATTATAGAAAGAGATAGATAGATAGATAGATAGATAGATAGATAGATAGATAGATAGATGAAAAATAGGACTCACATCCCCATGGAATGGGAATTTGGGGTACAGTACAGAGAACATACCTTTTAGATCATATGGTTGGGAACAAGAGAGGTGTCAGAAATCACACATTCCACAGGTTCTTTCTTCCTGTACGGAAATGGCTTCTGAGAGCAAGGCATCCCAGTGTACAAGCAGAACTTACAAAACTAGGAATGGGAAGAATTTCAATCCAAACCCATCACAAAAATCCCAGTCTCCTCATTTCAACACATCTATAGTGCTTTTGTTTTTGTGCAGCCAAAAGCAAAAGAACTACAGACAGCAGAAAGCCCAAATCTATAACATTTTAAAAGCAGCAGACTCTGTCCTCCTGTATACCAACTAAGGTACCAGTTTTTCCTTTTGTCCTTACTGTGCATTTATGCTGGTTTTATTTTGCCTTAACGTAAAGTACTCTACAGCAGTTTTCAGTGACTGATGAAGGCAGGGGAAAGGAATGTGTGGTGCCCCAGATGCTGTTGGACTACAACTTCCATCATGCCTCACCACTGGTTATGCTGGCTAGGACTGCTGTGAGTTGCAGTCCAACAACATATAGAAGTCCACGTTCCCCGTGCCTGGGCTAAGGAATCAGTGATATAGGCCTGGTCTAGCCAAACAGCGAATTACATACAAAAACACTGATGTTCTGTACCACATCAGATTGTTAGTGGGCTGTTGATGGAAGGTTGGGTTAAAATTCCTATCCCTAACAACTGGTTTTCTGTATGCAGGGAATCCTTTTATGTGGCAGCATTCAAGCATACAAACCTGCATTCTCAAGTAGGAAAGTCCAGGAGCGGTTTTACTAGGTGATTTGCTGTTTGCCAAGACCTGGCCTTACTTTCCATCCAGAAAATAAATGGGACATATCTTTTATTTATGTCATAACACTACTGTGCAGTTGGAATGAATATATATATGGTGTGTGTGTGTGTGTGTGTGTGTGTGTGTGTGTGTGTATATATATATATATATATATATATATATATATATATATATATGGTAAAGAGGACTTCCCTTACACCACAGTTCCAGAACCTGCTCGAAAGCAGTGGTGTATTTGTCATGAGGCACAGTGCATTATTAGTCACAAGACTCATTTCATTCCATGATTAATCACTGTCACACATGTGGAAATAAAGATGCACAACAACCTATCTTTCATTTCAAATTATGGCTGTGTCATCACCTATATTCCCCGCCTCCTGCATTAAGTATTCCCTTTAAATGGTTGGGCTTTCAGGATCTGTGTGCACAATGCACAAACCTTTTCCTGAATGGGAATATAGCAATAACAAATATTGTTAAAAGGTTAAATTTTGAATGATATAAATGTGTATGTGTGTGTGTGTGTGTGTGTGTGTGTGTGTGTGTGTGTTTAAGAATAAGCTGTATGTGTTACCACTTAAGCAGGTATTGTCAATAAACCAATTCCATCTCCAGTAAGGGGGAAAATGTAGAGAATTTGCAAATGAGTTGATTGCCCCAGGATGTCTCTCTCAAGATGGATTAAGGACACCCAATGGGACATTTCTTTTCCCAATTGCAACAAAAGCACAATTTGAGTTACAAATGTTTGCCCCTCTAATCATGTTATTGAAGAACCAAACAACAGATTTTCTGCCTGTCTCTTTCTGCTTTTCTTATTAGGCTTGCCAGAGATAAGTAGTAACTTCAAGAGAGCCAGATGTATTGGGAAGGTTCAATCCTTCCAACACACACACACACATACACACACACACACACACACACAGAGAGAGAGAGAGAGAGAGAGAGAGAGAGAGAGAGAGAGAGAGAGAAGTCTTTCAAGTATTCCATCACAGAGCCCACACAAGCCAAACATTAGAGGTGAACATAAATGTTAAATAAAGGACTGTGGATCTAAACTGCACAATAAGGAAGAAATTTCACCCAAGGCCGATGAATTCCACTTAAGGTTTTAACAGTACTCTGTCATTTTGCTGTGGTTAGCTCCACTTGTATATTTCATTGCAGGCAAAAATGTGCATTGAGGACAGCTTTAGGTCAAACATGCACAAACAGAATCTCCTAACTGTGGTTAGGGAGGGACAGTTTTTTTTTTCTGTTGAGCCCAATCAGGAATGAGCATTAAATGCCAGCTCTTGAATGTTCAGCAAGAATCAAGGAGGGAGGGGTTTTGTGCCCATACCTAGAATAAAGAGGGAAGACACTTGTACTGGGTTAACTAGAGCTGCAACTTTATTAAGATCATCAGAGAAGAATAATGTCAGTTGTGTGGAAACTGGCTGAGGGACGAGCCCTCGTCTGACCCTTCCTACTTGTCTAACTAAGGGCAAGCTTGACCCTGCCCTGAGCTAGGAGGAGAGTACAGCCTCTACCCTATCTGGTGACACCTTTTCTATGTGGATGGAGGCTGTCTGAGTTACTACGCCACCCAAACTCCAAGACTCTGGGGCCTTAGCTAGACCTAAGGTTTATCCCAGGATCGTCCCGGGGTCATCCCTATTCATGTAAATGACACACAGGATATCCTGGGAGCAGGCAGGGACAATCCCAGGATAAACCTTAGGTCTAGCTAAGACCTGGGTGTTTGATCCAGGCAAGTCCTAAAAGGATTCCTTTCTTGTCCCCAGGGCGAAAGCCAAATTCCTGGTTGAAAGTACCTTATTTCAGAAGTGGGATTGCTGACAGAAGTGTTCTCATTGTGTTCTATTCAAATGAACAATATTCTGTCCAGGAGGTTAGGACAGAAGCTGGTGGTGCATAGCACTGATAGGCTGGTGCCAGTGTTATCATGCTTCCACGTTCCTCATCCCCATAGTAAGGATGCCTGAGAATTCTGTTCGGTCTGCATTTTGAAATAAACTGGTCAAATACACACCATCCAAATGAAGTGTGAATCGGAATAAATTTGGTTTCATTCTTCCGATTTTGCACTTCCCCGTGAATTTTCCAATACAGTTTTTGGCTGTAATTCCCCCCCCCCTCAAAAAAAATACTCATAAAAATGCATATTTACAATAAAATGTGGATCCAAATGCATACAAATTTCCATGTGTATTTCTCCCTGAAATAAATGATGATTCATGTTAACTGGGATGGAATGGATTTTTGAACAAGCACATTTGAAACTGACACAGTCCCCAAATAGACTGATACGAGAAGAATTTTCCAACTCTTTTGAAATCAATCCTGCTTTTAAAGAAATGTGTAAGGTGATTATTTATTGTTTAATATAATGCACAGTTTAGAAAATAAACTGGTAGACAGCCTGCCTGAAGCAAGAGGAAGGGGAAAGCAAGACCGATACCGGAATCAGGCATTTGAATTGTCCCTGTGTACAGTTACATAGTGGAGCCTGGAAGAAGCTGGGCTTAACTTGTCAAGAGGAAAACACACAGAGAGACTGTATTTTTACCATTATGTTTCTATATAGCCTTATTCTCTGGGCTCATGGAGTCTGAACAGCCAAGAGACATTTAAAAAAGTAAATGATTAATTGCAGAGTTAAAGGCTTTAAAGGCATGGTGCATTCATTATTATTTTTCTCATTACACACTTCTAGTGGAGTGAAGTAAACCACTATAAAAAAGAGGGTTTTTGTGGTAAAATACCACAAAATCATTTTTCACATTTCTCAAACCAAAAAAAGGAAAAAGTTTGCTTGAGGTTGAATATAAACATCTTGAAAGAAATAAGAATGCATTTACAATCTGAAATGTGTGGCCACGCTTTGCCCAGGAAAACACAAAGTAAAGCATTCCTTTTGCTGTTTTGCTGAATCACTTTCTTTATTATTAAGCACAAGAATGTTGCTATCAACCCACAGCCTCCAGTGATGCTCTTTTCCCCTGAGATGGAAACACTGACAGACCCTGAATTCAAATTAAAGGACAGTGCATCAATCCAAGGACCACTGTAAGAGCTTCTCTTGAGCAAAAGTGTTCTGGAAAAGCAGGAGTTGCAGTCTATGGGGCTGTAGAATTTGGAACCCAGGGATAATCTTTGGAAATATGTGACATCTCTCAACATGAGAAACATCTGGTAACACCGGCAAGAATAATTTTAAGCCAGGCACATTTCTCAGAAATACGACAGTGATGAGTTTGTCAGTGTGCTGCTTTTATCCAGTGTGCTGATTAAGATTTTCACACCAACACCCAAAATGATGAGGTTGGTGGTGCCAAAAACTCTCTTCTATGGACATATTTTCCCTGTCCTTGCTATTCACTTCCCTCTGACCTCCTCATCTTTCAGTAGCAACACAATTTCCTTCCATAGTGCATCATGCACTGAGAAGAACCAAGAAACTGAGTAACAGGCACAAATGTAAATGTCAGATCCAGGTTTTGGAGGGGGCGTGGGCAAGACCCCCTCAAACCTACCTACCTCAGTTAATCTATCTCCTCATTGCCATGGTCACCAGCTGCTATGGTGCTATCATTACTGCCCTTGCTTGCTTGGCAGACAGAGAGCCAGTGAGCAAGTAGACAGTGGTGTCTACTTTTCCTTCTCACCACCACTGTTGTCTGGCCCAGAATGCAAGGCAGGTGAGGAAGCAAGTTATAATGGCGAAGGAGAGGACCAAGGCCAGGGGAGGCCCTCCTGTCAGTGCCCCCCTTCTGCGGTAAGGGCCCTTGGTCAGTAGCTGGCCATGCCTACCCTTGACGCCAGCCCTGATAAAGGTTTTATGCTCGCAAAGAGCAACAGAACCTGGAGATTTTAATTTGTCATTTGTTCTAGCACTTTATTGCCTAAGCATGACAGCATAAGGGGTCAACCACAAGTGTCTTCTGTCCGTCCCATTAAGTATAAAGCATGGGATGGGATAGCCTAAAATTATCAGGCTGCTCTAGGACACTTGTCTATGATAGTGTGCAAGTGAGATGCTGAATGTGAGCCAAGTGAGTTGTTGAATATACAAGAAGGTGGGGCCAGCAGTAGGCACAATTCCATGAGCCTCCCAAGCACATTCTGTCATCGTACACACATTGTCTGAAAGGGTTTATACATGTTTTATGAAATAATACTCTCCTTGATCTAAGTAGTAGGATCAGAACAGAGAAAAAGAAGTGCTATTTCACTGTAACCCAATTTCTAGTTTTATGAAAGAGGGAGGAAAAAATATCTCTTTCTCTCTATCCATTCTTCTCATACTTGTTGCCATACACAGAATGTGTCCCCTCCAGTCATTTCAATTCCTCTTTTCTAGACTTTTTCCAGTACTACGATATTCCTTTTGAGATGGGGACAACCAAAACTGAACCCCATTCTGATTCTGTACCCAAATATGGTTGCATTCTAAGTTTATATAAAATTGGTTGACTGGCATTTGAATATTCAATCACTCTCCCATAAATTCTAAACACCAAGTCTTGCAGAACAATTGGATTGCTAGAATTCCTGCAAGAGTGAGATTGCTTTCCAGACTAGTATTTGGAAAAAAAGTGTAGGCCGAGTTACCACTTCTGAGAAGTTGAAAAGTTTGGTGAGACATTACTTTTAGTGTTTAGAGATGGATGAACTGGCTCAAATAAAACACAGCAACCAGACAGCTAAAACTCAAGAAGAGTACATTTTTTTTCCTGGGGTCTAATTGAGTTCACTTCTGAAAACAATACAATACAAAACAAAACCGTTCATGTAACTTTTCCTGGTTTGTGGTGAGCCAGGGCCAGGAAGACAAAATGTCACTTGGGTAAACGATTCTTATGCCATTCCTAAAGCCACCAACCTATCCCTATGGTAAAACTCCAGAGACCAGATCTTTTGAAAAAGAGGCAGGTCTGATTAAAAAAAAAAAAAAAAAAAAAACAGATTTGTTTTCAGAAGCGGAATGCTCCAAACCTGAAATACATGCCTGGCCATGGACTTGTGAGTAATTCAACATATGCCAAAAATCATTTTAAAAGTGGGTAGGATAAATGTCCCCAAACATCTATCAAACATCTATTAAACCATTCGCGCAGAACCAAAACCAAAGGAGTAATAGCAAATCTGTCTTATAATATAAATAGAGCAAGCAGATGCATGCTGACAATTTACCAGATAAATAACACTTGAAAGCAAATACGAACATAATAAGACCTGTGCTGGTACCGAACAAAGGCCTATCTTCTCCAGCAACTTCCCCCCCCCACACACACAATGGCCAACCACATGCCTGTAGGAAGTTCACAACAGGACATGAATGCAATGCCCCGCTCGTGCTCTTCGCTCCTCTGATGCCATGTTTCTCGCCTGCCCAAGGGCCTCTACTTCCCTTGCTCGGCTCCGTCCATTTTCTTCTGCTGCCCCTTACGCCTGGAACGCTCTTCCAGAACATTTGAGAACTACAACTTCAATCGCAGCTTTTAAAGCTCAACTAAAAACTTTTCTTTTTCCTAAAGCTTTTCAAACTTGATGTTGTGCAGACTTTATACTGTTAGTTTTACCCTACCCTGTGCCTGCTTACCCTACCCTGTGCCTGTTTGCATTCTCTTCCCCTCCTTATTGTTTTACTATGATTTTATTAGATTGTAAGCCTATGCGGCAGAGTCTTGCTATTTACTCTTTTACTCTGTACAGCACCATGTACATTGATGGTGCTATATAAATAAATAATAATAATAATAATAATAATAATAATAATAATAATAATAATAATACCTTTCCACTTATGTATCCCAGCAACTGGAATAAAGAGGCAGACTGTCTCTGATTCAGGAGATTTTATATATATATATATATATATATATATATATATATATATCCATCATGACTAGTAACCATTGATAGCCCCATTTCCCATGAATCAGATAATGCATCATCTGCCATATCAACATTTCAATCCTTATTCATCTTTATTCACAAATAAATCTGAAGCCAAGTATACTTCCTATTGCTTTTAAATGGCCCTTAAATGGTTTAATGTTTTACTGTTTTTATGGTTTTTTTCTTTAAAAAAGAATGTTTTAAGGGTTTATTGTTTAAAATTGTTGTGTAGTTCCTTGACGACTTTTTAGCAAATCAGGTGGAATGCACATTTTAATCATACATAAATCAATTAGATTTACCTTTTTTAAAAATTTCAGTTTGCTTTTAATTGATGCTACTACTCTGGAACTTAAAATGGGTGCCTAACTGCAATGTCTTTTTGGTACCAAGCAAAACTTTTTAAAAAATTCTTCTAGGTTTTAAAAACGGTTGTGTATTCCCAATGGCTGATTCGTATCTTAAACGGATTTTATCTCTGTGAACCCCTTTTAGATCTTTTAGTGGTTGCTGCCTGTGATGTTTTAGTCTCTGCTAGCTTTTTGTGCTGCTTTTGATGTTGATTTTATTAGATTTTTATTTTTATTTTATCTGTATTTATGTAAGATTCCCTGAGAACAGTTTGTTATAAGGCAACTAATAAACTAACTAAATCAATAAATAAACATTTAATGCCTTGAATTTACACTTTTTGTAGGAGACACATGTACCTGATTTAGCCTGAAATCCTGTACTCAGTTTCTTGGGATTAAGACCAATTGCACTCAGTGGGACTTACTTTTAAATAGCTATTTATGGGATTTCATTTTTAGCCTATAAACATCTTTGTTCTTCTGAGAACTTTTATATTTGTAACCTGTTTATAAGAAACACAAAAATAAGTTGTCAAATATTCATTTAAAAGTAGACAATGACACAAATGCAGAGGCTGATAAAGACATTCTGAAGAATTAAAGTCAGGCAAACATGCCAATTGTTGGGATATGGGATGTTAGCTATAACTAAGACTCTTCTCACTTCCAAGAATTGATTTTGATTTCTGCCTACTCCACCCCCCAAATGCTGTCAAAAAGAGCCACAGTGAAATGGCATTCTTGAAAGCTGACACCTACTATAATATCTCAATCCATCATGCTACTGCTAAATGTTGCTCGGGCAAACCAAGAAACGTGAGGCACATTTGAGGTCAGGTCTCACACAACACCAATGCAAATATTGCAGACTTTAGCCAATTAATCAGTTTGATTAATCGTCTGAAATCTTTTGATTGACTAAAAGGTGCCCCAATAAATCAGGCAGCAGGAGCACTCATTGCCAACTTCAGTTGGTTCGCCAGCTACACCTGTTCCTGGACAGGGAGAGCCTAGCCACGGTCATTCACGCACTTGTAACCTCACGGTTAGACTACTGTAATGAACTCTCTGTGGGGCTACCCATGTGTGTGGTTCAGAAGCTGCAGCTTGTGCAGAGCGCAGCAACTAGGGTGCTCACGGGGACACCTAGCTCGGCCCACATAAAGCCCATGTAAAAAGACTGCACTGGCTACTGTTAGCTACTGAACCATGTACAAGGGCATGCTATGATCTTATAAAGCTCTAAACAACTTGGGACCAGGATACCTGGCAGACTGCCTTCCCTTATATACATCCACCTATCAGTACCCATGAAAATGGAACACCAGAAAGCCCTTACATGTTTAAGGTTTGAACAAATGGATACTATGATGAAATGGGGGAGATGTACATTGATGGTGCTATATAAATAAATAAATAAATAAATAAATAAATAAATAATAATAATAATAATAATAATAATAATAATTCCATGGCATACCAGTAGAAGACAGGTCGTGAGTTTGTGGAGAGCCAGTTCCAGAGGACATAGCACACTATGTATTTGACCGCAGAGCGGTAAAGCAGCAGTTTCTGCAGACGAAACTCTCCCCACAGCCTGAGTTCGATCCCAGCGGAAGCTGGTTTCAGGCAGCCGGCTCGGGTCGACTCAGCCTTCCATCCGCCCGAGGTCAGTAATATGAGTACCCAGTTAGCTGGGGGAAAGGTAATAATGGCCGGGGAAGGCAACGGCAAACCACCCCGCTATAAGGCCTGCCAAGAAAACGTCAGCGAAAGCTGGCGTCCCTCCAAGAGTCAGTAATGACTCAGTGCTTGCATGAGAGGTTCCTTTCCTTTCCTATATATAAGAAAAAGTTATTTGGAGCCTTTTTAAAAGAAAGTGAAATACTGGGGTGCTAAGGAAAACCTGAGTTATTTTTTACATTCAACCAACCCATATGTGATACAAAGGGTTTGCAGTGAACGCTAATAGATGTAGAGCAAAGTTTTTAGATACTATCGGTGTGTGTTGTTATAAAGACTCAGAGATATAAATGAAATGTCATTGAGAAGCAATTAAAGGTTTCTGTATGTCCGCTGTGCTCCCATCTTACTATCCTTTCAGTAATGCATGTTACGTATTTGACAGCTCTGTAATTTTTAACCATATGTAATTTTTACCATATGTAGTATAGCAAAATGTCAAGTTTGCATGTGTTGCAATGATCTGTGGACTGAGCAATAAACGTGTTGTTGTTGTTATATGCATCCAGGTGACATTTCCGATCTTTAGAGGAGGTCCTGCTTGTCATTCTGAGATGAAGGACGTAGCTAGACCTAAGGTTTATCCCAGGATTGTCCTGGGGTCAAACCTGTTCATCTAAGTCCCACACAGGGCATCCAGCACTCAGGCAGGGATGAACCCGGGATGATCCTGGGATAAACCTTAGGTCTAGCTACAGCCGAAGAGAATGTCATCGTGAAGAACCTCAACAGCAGGCCTTCTCTGTAGTGGCACCCACCCTCTGGAAAACACTCCCTCATGCGGTTTGGGAGGCGGAAAATGTAATATCTTTTAAATGCCTCCTAAAAGCATATATTTTTAAACAAGCCTTCCCTGGACTGTAACTTATTCTGCTTTTATGTGATTTTAAAGTTCTAAATTGGATTTTATGGGTTTAGTTGTAGAGAGCCAGAGAGCCTAGCCTGTTGGGCAATATAAATATGTAGTAAATAAATAAATAAATTGAAATGAAATTCTCATCCACCTGCAATGGTCAGAGTCAACAGGTACAGCTGTTCTCAGCATTGAATAGGCCATGTTGTACCTGCTTGTCATATAGCTGTTAAAGGTTAGAAGCTTGTCAGCAAAAAAAGGTGGCAAACCTAATTCAACACTAACATGGCTGAATACACGGGGATTTAAAGCCAGACTTTAAAGCACTCAAAGCCCTTGTCCTTGATGGACAAATCTGTTCATTTCAGTTCCCCCTTTAATAAAATCTCAAGTTCTTTTTCTCTCGGATATGAAGAACTTTCATATTTTGTTAAATTCTCATAAAATCTGAACTGAATTTCTCATCCCAATGAAAAGCACAGCGGATAGGTAATTGGGATATATCTATTTATATATATCAGGGTCTCCAGGGGAAAGGCTATCATCTCACGATGAGGTAGAGAATCAAGGAGCCAGGTTACTTTCTGCTCGCCCCCCAAGTATTTTCAATCATTTTTATTTTCTTTTTAATCCTACATGGGTAATATTAGGGTGAATGCTATACCATTGTATTTATTTATAGATTATAGTGGCCTTTGGCTATGAATAAGCTTGTATGTAGAGTTAGGCAAGCTACCTGAAAAGTTTAGATAATTTTAACCTTGCCAGTTCAAGGGGCTCAGAAAAATTATCTCGCTGTAACTATGGTCATGTCTAGACGATGTCTTATTCCGGGGATCACCCTGGAATCATCCCTGTGCGTCCACATGATGCACAGGGGATCCCAGGAGCAGGGAGGGATGATCCCTCCATTTCCCTGGGATTACCCGGACGGCTTTTAGCTCGATTTTTCCTATGGTCTTGGGATCATCCCGAGACAGGGGGAGGTGAGGGCAGCCATCCCGGTTTCATCCCAGCTCCTCATAAGTAAACATGAGGAGCCGGGAACCAGGCATGGGGCACAGAGCTCTTCAGGTATGGGAAGTGGATGGAGCGGGGAGCGGGTTTTCTGCTTTTTTTTACCTTTTAATTTTTGCTGGAATGTTCTTGTTTTGTTTTGTTTTAAAATGGCCACTGCGACTGAGGAGGAGGATCTTGTGATGAGCATATCGTGAGATCCTCCCCTCCCGTGGTGTAGACATGACCTCTGTCCCACTCACCCCTCTTATTTTTTCAATGCTCCACCCCTTGAGTTTCAGAAACTGAGCCTCAGGGGACCTGTGTTATATGTTATTTTTATTTATTTCTATAGATTTATATGTTTATTTATAGAGGGTGACCATATGAACAGGAGGACCGGGCTCCTGTATCTTTAACAGTTATATTGAAAAGGTAATTTCAGCAGGTGTCATTTGTACGTATGGAGAACCTGGTGAAATTCCCTCTTCATCACAACAGTTAAAGCTGCAGGTGCTCTGCCCTTTTTTAAATCTGGTCACTCTAGTAGAGCTCCTGCAGCTTTAACTGTTGTCATGAAGAGGGAATTTCACCAGGTTCTCCATATATACAAATAACACCTGCTGAAATTCCCTTTTCTATGCAACTGTTAAAGATACAGGAGCCCTGTCCTCTTTTTCATATGGTCACCCTAATTTATATAGATTACAAGGAAGGAAAAGTAAATTACTAGAAAGACTCCAATAGACAAAATCTCCACCAATGACTCTGAGCAGACTAAACGTTCTTGGAATCTTTTCTGCTTGTACCCATGTTTCTCTCAGCATCTGGTTGTCACTCTTTCTTAAAGGCAATTCCAATTATATTTTATTGGAAGCAATCTCTTCTTTTTACAGTTTGAGAATCCTTTTGACTTGGACAATAAAAAAGAAAGGGAAAAAATCCCCTAGTAACTGAGGTTAGAACCTTTACATGTGTTTGAGTTATAGCAGGATGAGATCAGAAGGAGCAACAGAGATGGGCCGTGATTAAAATATTTACTACAGTCTTCATGGTTTCAAACTAAAGGCCTGAGAGGAAGAAAAAGAGAAGCTATGATCAAGCTTTTTCACCCTGCCTCTGCAATAGAAGGGTTGCATTTTGAAAAGAGAAAAGGAAATTTTGCATGTTTGGGAACATATTTAAAAATAACTTCTGCTTTCATTTCACAAGCTGAATATGAGTAGAGTGACCATATGAAAAGGAGGACAGGGCTCCTGTATCTTTAACAGTTGCATAGAAAAGGGAATTTCAGCAGGGGTCATTTGAATGCATGTAGCAGCTGGTGAAATTTTGTCTTCATCATAAGAGTTAAAGCTGCGGGGGTCCTGCCCTCTGGACCAGATACAAAAGAGAGGAGGGCACCTGCACCTTTAACTATTGCTATGACAAGGGAATTTCCCCAGATGTTGTCTGCATACAAATGACACCTGCTGAAAATCCTTTTTCTCTACAACTGTTAAAGCTACAGGAGCCCTGTCCTCCTTTTCATATGGTCACCCTAAATATGAGCCAACAGTGTGATATGGCTGCAAGAAAGGCAAATGCTGTTTTGGGCTGCATTAATAGAAGTATAGCTTCCAAATCACGTGAGGTACTGGTTCCTCTCTATTCGGCCCAGGTTAGGCCTCATCTAGAGTATTGAGCCCAGTTCTGGGCTCCACAATTCAAGAAGGATGCAGGCAAGCTGGAGCGTGTTCAGAGGAGGGCAACCAGGATGATCAGGGGTCTGGAAACAAAGCCCTATGAAGAGAGACTGAAAGAACTGGGCATGTTTAGCCTGGAGAAGAGAAGATTGAGGGGAGACATGAGAGCACTCTTCAAATACTTCAAAGGTTGTCACACAGAGGAGGGCCAGGATCTCTTCTCGATCCTCCCAGAGTGCAGGACACGGAATAACGGGCTCAAGTTAAAGGAAGCCAGATTCCAGCTGGACATCAGGAAAAACTTCCTGACTGTTAGAACAGTACGACAATGGAATCAGTTACCTAGGGAGGTTGTGGGCTCTCCCACACTAGAGGCCTTCAAGAGGCAGCTGGACAACCATCTGTCAGGGATGCTTTAGGGTGGATTCCTGCTTTGAGCAGGGGGTTGGACTCGATGGCCTTGTAGGCCCTTTCCAACTCTGCTATTCTATGATTCTATGATTTTATCCCATGACCCAGCAGGGCTCTATGCACCACAAGCAATTTCCCACTTTCTTCAGGGTATGTCAGAAAGAATTGTCCTAAAGTATAATTGTGGAACAACAGAAGGGCTGTGGCCAATAGGCCTGGTGTCAAGGGTAGACACCTGGCTGGCTACCTGTTGAGGTCCCACGTCATGGCAGAGGCCCACTGAGAAGAGCCTACCGGAATTCCTCCTCCCCCTCCTCATTGCAATCTGCTTCCTCACCTGCCTCTTGCTCTGGCTGAGACAACATTTCCCCCCTTCATTGACAAAATTGACTTAGTAAGCTCCTGGGAGACATTTTTCCAAATTTCTGGAAAATTTCTGGCCTCCTCCAGAGCATGTCCCTCTTGTTGGACACACCCTGAAGCAGCACCGGCCTGCCTTGTTGCCAATGTAAAGCGTCACATGCATTGATGACGCTACGTTAATACTTCTACATAGAGGAGAAATAATTCATGGGTTGAACCCAATGGCATACAACAGGATGATTTAGTAATGGTACCTCCTGTTAGAAAGGCAATTAGCAGAGAAAAACAAAAGGCAAATCAGAAAGGGCATTGACCAGTCCCACATGCACCCAGGGCTAACTTAGAATAAAAGGAGACCACAGCATTCTTCGGTGAAGAAAAGCTAAAACGTTTTTCTCACAGTATTTTTGCATATAAAATGGAGGTACAATGTACATATTTTTTGTTTATTTATTTCGGTCATAGACCAGCACAGCAGAAAACATCATCACAATAATATTTTAAAAAACCCAACATACAATAAAATACATACATAAAATACAAAAAACACGACAGTCTCAGCCTAAGTCTAAGGTACAATAAAATTCTTCAACATCAATTTCCGTCAGCTTATGGCAGCCGCACAAAAACTGGCCACTTTTCGAGTAACCTGAGGATTCTGATCTGATAGAAGGCCCATTCTGCCATGCCCGGCAAAGCCTGGGCATGGGGAGGGTTTTGTGGGCGGAGCACGGATGAGACGTGGCTATCCTGCATTGGCAGGATTTCCCGCCACTGGGGCTGGGAGGGGTTCAGCCTTTTTAAATGTTGGTGTCTGACCCCTCCAAGCCCTCTTGCTTCAGCGGCTCACGAGGTCAAGTGGCTTGACGCCCCCTGTGGCAGGTAGGGAATGGGCATCCAGAGGGAATATAATGGCGAGCTTCCAAGGCACTGTTACAGTGATAGGTGACTCCCGAGGGCCCCCGGTGTTGAGCCTTGTGGCCAGGCTGGGGGATAGGGACCACCTTTGAGACTGACCTCACTCACCCACCTTGAGCCCGGGGGGCATGGGTTGGGGGTGACAAGGGAAGGTCTCCCTACCCCACGAAGGGGATGGACAGCTGGGCAGCGAAACTGAGCGCCACCCGCTGGGCCAGGAAAGCTCTCCCCTTCACTTAGTAAGGCCTGAACGCAGGCCAGGCTGGATGCCCGATGGGAACCCTTTGCAGATCTTGAATAAATGTGGCCCAGTTTAATTCCAGCACTTGTGTCGTCCCTTATTTCTTGCATCCGTCCCACAAGATGTTTTATGTAATATTCATCTGATCTACCGGGAGTTCACTGCAAGATAGAGGTTATAAACGTTTGGCGCAAATCTTGGTAAAAGGAACAATACAGCAGAACATGGCCTACTGTTTCCACTTTACCCATCTCACAGGGACATTCCCGTTCTTGGTAGGGTATATTTCCAAACCTTCCATCCAAAAGGGCTGAAGGCAGAACGTTAAACCTGGCCAGAGTGAAAGCTTTCCTGAATTTAGGAATATTCAAGTCCACCAGATATTTTGCATCAATAGTTTATTCATCCATTTTCTGTTCTATTACACAAGCAGGAGCAAGAGAGGTCACTGAGGCGGGTGGGGACAGCTGTCGAGGAGCAAAAGGGGGGGGAACCCACTACATCGTAGGCTATAGAGACCCCCAAATTCCCATGCATTAACGAATTTCATCACTGCCCCCTTCCAGTAACTTGCAGATGATGTTGCAATGTTCCCCACAGCGTAGTGGTAAACGTTAAAGTGCAGGCACTCATCAGACAGTTCCCATAGCCCTGCTCTCAAAGGGAATCCCCAAAATGCAGGCAGTGGTGTTGCTCCATATCTCCAAACCAGGTCTAGCATTTTTCATTTCTATCAGGAGCAGATGTTTTGTAAAGCTAATGAGTCTTAATTGTCCATTCAAGACCAGGCCACCCCAAAATACTTTGCATCACAACAGGAGCAATATATTGTTGCTAGGAAACACCCCTTCCCCCTCCCAGCTACTGTGAAGATTGCAGCTAAGCTTGGAAGGGAACAGGCAATGCTGAGGTGTGCCGGTGGTGGTGCATTATGTCAGCCTCCCTGCTAAACGAAAAGTGCTGGTATTGCATCCCTGTGAGTTCTGGCTCTGCTACATCCCTGGGTGCACCTGTAAATTAACGGAAATTCAACCCGTAAGCCTGTCTTACAGTCTTGCACATGAGTTGAAATGGAGGTGGGCTGCAATCTTTCAGCCCGTTTCCTATCTCGAATCCTCACCAAATTCAATGGGGTTGACTCCCAACTGAGCATGCGTTGGATATTTTCAGTTACTTCTTGTTTTAAGAGCGTAATTGAAAGAAAAGAAACGTTGCGGGACGTTTGGCGCCTCCGTGTTCCATTTCAACCAGGTTCCCCATAGAACCAGTTTATCTCAATAGCTAAGCTGTGATGGGATTTTTTTTTAGCTAAGGGAGGAACATGAGCTTCCTTCTTGGAGTTTCTTTGCTCGAGTCTGTGTGCCTGCATAATATCTTAAGTGATGGTATCACTTTGCAAGCTTGCGATACTCCCCCAAAGGGTCAGTCTTCTGCTGAGCTGGCAATATAACAGAAGCTCTGTTACCATTTCTTCTACAGAGGCAGAGATCTCTGGAAGTGTAGAGTGAAGAGAAATGTAAAACTGGCTCTGGGTAGGAATAAAAAATAATTATTATGGCAATCAAGGGAACTCTTCACGTTCTTCACGCAAAGTGTCACAGCTAAACTGTCATGACTGGCCTTGGAGTGACCGGGATCTTATGTTGCGGGGTGGGATTTTGTCCTCCATAAGGCTGAATTCTTTTTCTTCTCCTCCTTCTCTAAAAATGGAAGTAGCATAAACAGCTTTCACTTCAAGTGAGAACACTGCCATATTATGGCTCTAAATGGAGGCTTTATTGAATTCCCTCCAGACCCTTAGCTGTTAGGCAGAAAGGCGAGGAGGGGGGGAATACATCAAAGAGCGTTGTGTAAAAGGTGGAATGTTTAAAGGGAGAATAAAATGGAAGTTCTTTTAATTCTATAAACAAGAACTGACAGGGTGTTTATTGAAACTTGTCTGTCTGAAAAACGGCTGCAGCTTCACTAAAGATAACCCCTCCCGAAGGCTTACACGTTTAATTTTATCATTAGGTAAAATTGCTAGAGACTGTAGGGCATAGTGATATCTGAATTATCTGATGCTGAAGCAATTTTGGACTCTGCTTAGAAATACTCTGGATCATTCATCGTGAAATATTTCTTGTGAACCTTTTCCATTACAAGAGCTGAATCTTTCAAAGGTTTGTGAGAGATTTTTTTTTTAAATTCCCAGTGAGGGTATTTAACTTGTTGAAACATGTTACAAAGACGAGGTGCTAAGTTAGTTTTTCTTTCTTTCTTTCTTTTTTTGGACTTGCAAAAAAAAAAAAAAGTGCAATGAGATGTTTGATTTAAAGCATGGGTGGGCAGAAGGTAGATCTCCAGATGTTTGTGACTTCAACACCAACGTGGCCAATGGTCAGCAGGGAGTTGGAGTCCAAAACATCTGGAAATCTACCTTCTGCTCACCCCTGGTCTAAAGGGATTGCAAAATCCCCCCCTCCACCCAAGGAATTCCAATCAATAGTCCAAAGAAGAAATATCATTATAGGAGCAATCTTGCTAAAAATGATGGCCATGCAACTAATTTCTCTGTAACTTGCGTTGCATCCTGATTTCTTGGTACCCCTCCTTTCCCTGCAGTATACCACCTAGTGATGTGTATTGAAGGAACTCTGAATCCTAAGACAGCAAGACATGAGTACGGAGACAGCAAGTTCTGTGAGACTAGTCTAGTTCTTATTGAGCTGGTAAATCCATTTCTTCGCTGTACCACTTCAGACTGTGGGTTGGAGCTCACGTGACGAAATGCTCCTCCTCAGTACGAAAACATAGCCTGCACACAGAGAACTAGAATGTCATGGAGAGGACTGGGATAGAATCCTTCTCCTTGAAATTTAGCTTTCTTTATGCAGGGAATGGTTTGATTTGCATGGAGGAACATTCAGTCATATCAGCCTCCTTCTGCAATCCAAAATGGTACAGCCTAAAGGTAGGTTTGGCTGCTCAGTGAAAACTGGCCATCCTTGGTGTGGAGGGGGTGGGGCAAAGGAGATCCAGACATGTGGGCCACAGCTAGACTGAAGGTTTATCCTGGGATCATCCAGCGTTCGCCCCTGCCTGAGCACTGGATCCCCTGGGTGTCACCTAGATGAACAGGTTTGACCCCTGGACGATCCAGGGATACACCTTAGGTCTAGCTATGGCCATTGTTACTGTTTTCCAGTTGCAGACTCATATTTAGCATCCAGTTTCTGCAAAAATTGGGGAGGGCATAAACTTCAGCAAATGTTGTCTATCCTCAGGCTTCCTTTCACTCAAGGATGAAGATTAAGGGGTTAAGCCAAAGTCTTCGCAAAAAAGGTGGGGGTTTAAGGGAGGATTTAAAGGAAGACATTGAAGCCCACAACAAAAAAGTCCCATTAATTTTAATGGATTACAGCCTAGGTTTAAGCCATTTTTGGGCAATGGTTTGTGGATTGCACTGAAAGACAGGCATGGCTGTATGACTGCTTTCATTTATGTTAACATACTTTAACCTCTATTTAACCTCCTGCCTACTGTTTGCAGTAAAGCAAAAGTTACTTTGATGATCACCTCCACTGCAGCAATAGCAGTAAACCCTTTTTGTATTGTAATCCTCCTTGCTTTCAAGAAAGAGGATTGATGGCTATTACAAAGTGGTTTTTGTTTTGTAACTGAAAATGGGCAGTTTGATTCTTTACCCCCTTCTTTTTCCTCTATATATGTGTGAAGAAGGCTGACTGTATCATTCTGATAGGTGGGTGGAGATCTCTTCTAGCCACAGTGGGTCACAGCGTTGGGGTGATTTCTGGAGGGCAACTTGCAAAGCAAAACAAGAAGCAACTCTAGGATTTAGAAACCCCAAATAGAAGTTACTGAAGATAGTTTTTTTGACTGGGTGCATTCAAAGAAGGGAGAATCTCCATTCCTGTACACCACTTCACAAAAATGGCCAAGGATTACATTACATTTGGATGACTGGGTAGTTAGTTCCAAGTATAAATTCCAGTATGAGTAAGCAATATTTTAAAATCCAAATAGGAAAAAAATGGTGTGTGTGTGTTTGGAAAATATTTGACCTTCCAGATCAAAACATCTGCTTCAAAAGAATTCAAATTTATGTCTGTCATAAAAAGTGTAATGTTGGACATACTGTACGCTGCGGAACTGAAGCTGGAATATGCTGTATTGCAGTGCAGCAATGACAGGTTCCCTCTAGCATGACATGCAATGGAATGCAAAATGCAGGTTTCCGTCTCCAGTTCAAAGAGGCCTTGTAACCATATAGGCCTTCAAGACCCAGGCAAGACAATGACATATGGTTAACATCTTTTGGTTGTATTTTTAAACACAGTGATATCAATATACAGCATTTTGAACTCTAAAATAGATAAACTTGTTGTTTAGGGTGACCATATGAAAAGGAGGACAGGGCTCTTGTATCTTTAACAGTTGCATAGAAAAGGGAATTTCACCAGGTGTCATTTGTATGCATGCAGAACCTGGTGGAATTCCCTCTTCATCACAACAGTTAAAGCTACAGGAGTCCTGCCCTCTTTTGCATCTGGTCAATAGGGCAGGGTTTCTGCAGCTTTAACTGTGGTGATGAAAAGGGAATTTCACCAGGTGCTGCATGCGTACAAATGGCACCTGCTGAAATCCCCCTTTCTATGCAACTGTTAAAGATACAGGAGCCCAGTCCTCCTTTTCATATGGTCACCCTATGGTTTTTTTTAAATCCACTTTTCCCAGAATAGATTCATAAATCTGATATTATGTGCCTCCACCCCAATTGACTGATTTCAGAAATGTCTATATTACAAGTCTCTTTCTATATTGGCAGTATGTAGATTAACTGACTACATGATCAAGTGTGCTGAATCTACAGCCATGAACAGTGCCATCATCAAGGAGTTGATGGTGGGAAACCTAGGGAGACCCTATGAAAAGGAGGACAGGGCTCCTGTATCTTTAACAGTTGTATTGAAAAGGGAATTTCTGCAGGTGTCATTTGTATATATGGAGAACCTGGTGAAATTTCCTCTTCATCACAGCAGTTAAAGCTGCAGGTGCCCTGCCCTCTTTTAAATCTGGTCACTCTAGTATAGCTCCTGCAGCTTTAACTGTGGTGATGAAGAGGGAATTTCACCAGGTTCTCCATATATACAAATGACACCTGCTGAAATTTCCTTTTCTATGCAACTGTTAAAGATACAGGAGCCCTGTCCTCCTTTTCATAGGGTCACCCATAGCGAAACCTCTTCTAGGCTGAGGGCTGAATTCAGTTTTTGGAGATACTCTCAGAACTAAAGCACCCCTTCACCTGTCTACTAGAAATCTTATATTCACCCACCCCTTGTGCACCTCCATGAAACTGCTGCATACAACCCAAATCCCTGTGTGCATATACAGTGTTCAGTTTAGTCTAAGCTGAACCGATAGACATTTTATTTCTTTTTTAAGCTTCAGTTCAAGAGAGTATCCTTGTTGGTGGCAAGCATTAAGTAAATGATTAAATATACTTGCATTTTTAATTGGAGCATAACTAAATAGGGGTCCTGAGAGAATGTCTGGCACGAACATATTTGAGAGCATGAACCCTAAAATGTACTGTGTGCAGCACAACTGCCTTTTCCTTTGTGTTTGCTTGGGTATTTCCCAGCCCCAGCAGGAAGGTATTTGGCATTCCTAGTTACATGCATCTGTAGTTTCTACAATATTTATGAATCAAGCTATAACAAGGAAGAACCAATTTCTACGTAGCCCATTCCTTAAGCCTGAAAAGCCAACCTCCCTAAATCACTAAAACATGTCTTTAAACAAATGTAATAAATGTCAAATAAGCATCAGCGGACAGGATCACAAGAAGAAGAAGAAGAAGAAGAAGAAGAAGAAGAAGAAGAAGGCAAATTCTTCCAATATTCTTTGTGGATGGCCTATCTGAAATCCAGTGGATGTCTGTATAGACTACTACGTGTTTTTTAGAGGAAATTATCTTAGCATAAATTGTATTTATGCTAAGATAATTAATTGATTTAACTGGGCATATACATCCCCTTTGGATTTTCTTCATTATAATTTGTTGTTGTTTATTCATTCAGTCGCTTCCGACTCTTCGTGACTTCATGGACCAGCCCACGCCAGAGCTTTCTGTCGGCCGTTGCCACCCCTAGCTCCCCCAAGGTCAAGTCTGTCACCTCCAGAATATCATCCACCCATCTTGCCCTTGGTCGGCCCCTCTTCCTTTTGCCTTCCACTTTCCCTAGCATCAGCATCTTCTCCAGGGTGTCCTGTCTTCTCATTATATGGCCAAAGTACTTCAGTTTTGCCTTTAATACCATTCCCTCAAGTGAGCAGTCTGGCTTTATTTCCTGGAGTATGGACTGGTTTGATCTTCTTGCAGTCCAAGGCACTCTCAGAATTTTCCTCCAGCACCACAGTTCAAAAGCATCTATCTTCCTTCGCTCAGCTTTCCTTATGGCCCAGCTCTCGCAGCCGTAGGTTACTACGGGGAATACCATTGCTTTAACTATGCGGACCTTTGTTGTCAGTGATTGAAAATTCCTGTCATTTCCCTTTGGCATTTATTATGACATTCAGACACTATCTGCAGGTCTGTATCAGTACAACTCAGTGTAACACGTGCCCTTGTTAAACATGTGCATGTAAAAATAAGCTGAGTATGCATAGCAAACTCAAAGGCCATAGCTAGACCTAAGGTTTATCCCTAGATCGTCCAGGGCTCAAACCTGTTCATC
Organism: Elgaria multicarinata webbii; assembly: GCF_023053635.1. NCBI lineage: Eukaryota > Metazoa > Chordata > Lepidosauria > Squamata > Anguidae > Elgaria > Elgaria multicarinata. The sequence goes on along the minus strand of NC_086179.1, from coordinate 89,768,925 downwards.
TAGGTGACACACAGGGGATCCAGTGCTCAGGCAGGGGCGAACCCTGGACGATCCCAGGATAAACCTTCAGTCTAGCTGTGGCCTAAATCTACGCAGGCTAGAAAACAGCCTGTCACCTTGATTCTGGTCCTTTCCCCTGAGATTTTAGTGCTTGCTTTGGAAACCCTGAGAAGAAGGTTAAAACTGTGGAATGTCTGATCAACTGCTGAGATCTGGTAGCCTAGATCAGTCATTCTGAAGAAATTTTTGGAAAGTTAAAAGTAGCAGTAACAAAACTGACCAGAGATAAGCTTTTAGCAGAACTTTCAGTTAGAACAGAAAGGCCATGTGAGAAGGGTACATCAAGAAAACGCCAGATGAAGTGACGACAGAAAAATGAAATAAAAAACATACAAACCATACAACAGCTCACCTGCGGGACTCTATGCTACTCCATGTACTGGTGGCCAAATGTATCAGAGTTAATAAAAGGAGACCAATTTAGTCATTTCCTATGTGGTGAACTCAAAATTTTATATTGTATTTTGTATTCATTTTTTTTTAATTGTTGGTTGTTTTTATGCTCTTCATGGTTTTAATTTTTGTGAACCAGCCAGAGAGCTTCGGCTATTGGGCGCTATAAAAATGTAATAAATAAATAAATAAATTGAGCACCTTATGAATGCCTCAGGTTGTGGCCTGTCAAAGACAGGCTGTACTCTTCATTGTAAAACTTGGCTGAAGAACAGTAACATTTCAAAACTTAGGGAGATCGTTGCTCCACAACTGTATTATTATTATTATTATTATTGTTATTATTATTATTTGCAAAACCTACAGAAGAAAAATTTAAGGCCCCAGACTGAATGTCTCATGACAACCTGCTATACAATAACTACATTTTGTTCTCCTTGCCTAGAAATTTGTTAGAATATAGGTAAACCCATCCTCTGCTCCATTCTTCTCTTTGACTCAGAACTGGCTGTTTTAATTAGGGATGTGCTCCGCTTCTAATTGGACCGGCGAATTAGAAGCAGAGCGGGGGGCTTCGCCTGCCCTTAATGCGGAGGCGAAGAGGATTGGGGGGCCGGCAGAGTGTGGCGAAGAGGATCGAGGTGAAGGCGGATCCTTCGGCTCGATCCGGAGCTCCGCCGGAAAGGTAAGTGGGATTTACCGGGCCCTGCCGCTGTCGCCCATGCGGCGACAGCGGCAGGGCCCTGTAAACCCCCCCTCCTCTCCCTTACCTGCGTCCATCCGCGGTCCGTTGGCTTCTTCAATTGAGCCCGCGGTTCAGTCAGGAAGTCTAGGCCACACTTGCGGCCCAGACTTCCTGGTTGAACCGCGGGCTCAATTGAAGAAGCTGACGGACCGCGGACAGAGGCAGGTAAGGCCCCCCTCCCCCTTGGTCCCTTACTGGGCTCTGCCGCCATTGCCGCCCGTGCGGCGACGGCGGCAGGGCCCGGTAACGCCCCCACCCTCCTCTCCCTTACCTGCCTCCGTCCGCGGCCCGTCGGCTTCTTCAATTGAGCCCCCCCGCCCTCCTCTTCCGGCCTTACCTGGCGCCACTCTCTCCACTGCGGAGCTCCAATTCGGAGCCGGAGCTCCGCGGAGAAGAGGAGCGGGGTATGGGCGGAGCGGGGGGTCCGTGCACACCCCTAGTTTTAATGCTATCTTGATCCATTTCAAATTCAGCCAAACAATTAATCACAAGTAGAACATGCTCTTCTGTTTCAATGCGTTCTTTTCTCTTACAAACTAGGTCATTAACCTTTAGCAAGTGGCTTGCCCCCAATTTAAGTAGGGAAGTTGGGAAAAATGTTTTGGGGAGTGGAGTTTGGTAAGTTTTCCTAGGAAAATCCTGGAACTTAATTCTGGTTCCCACTGCAGTAAATTGGCAAGTTTGCAGATTTACAACGCATTCTTGTTCAGGTTCTGCAATTTGCCCAAATTTGCCCTGCAATTTGCCCAAATGTCTGAACAATTTGTGAAAATTGCTCAGAAATTTGCACAAATTCAGGAACCTTCAGGGGGGGGGGCATAAAAATTCCCAGAGTTTGTGGAAGAATCTGCAGCTTGGCTTGCAAATGTAAATCAAGTTTTATGAACCATGGAACACCATTGAGTAAAAAAACAGAACCAGATTTCCCAGCAACGGACTTGCCTAAACTTAAGGCAGATTGTGCCCGCACCCTCATTTCCTTTTAAAATTATTTTTTAAAAAATGATGAAAGGGAGGGGGGATGAGGAGAAAAAGAAGAAGGTTATGATAGTAAAATAAAACCAAGCATGATGAGTCCTGGGTCTGGAAAGGCTGAAGGCTACTAAAGTGAATAGAATCAGTAGCATCAATATCATTTCTTGGGGCGGGAGAGGGGGGGGTTAATTTTTTCTTTTTGTAAAATTACATAAAATAAAATGGGAGAATGATGGGGAAAAATCGAAATACATTCACACAGAATGTGTGTGTGAGAGAGTTACCAGATGTGAAGGACATTGCACGCAAAACGAAATATAAGAAGGGATGCCTCTTTATGGCAAGCTGTACCTGCCAAAATGCTGTCCTTTGAATTGTGCCACCTTTGAGAGAGAGGAAAAAGACAATGGCCTATAAAATAACACCATTAAAAGTGGACCATGTGCTGCAGCTTTGGGCGGAGGATGGGTCCTGGCTCTGAAAAGGCTGATGACTGGTGGTCTGGATGATGTTCAAAGTCCTGAATACGTTCCCAATCAGCTGTAATGCCACGTGCTATTTGGACAAGCGAATACAGATGAAGACGGCAAAGTGCTGAAGTTCCAAGGAAGCAATGTAGAGTGTAATGATGTCAGCACCGCCAACACAAGGTTTTGACTGCATCTGTTGCCCCCCTTTTTAGAGACACCTCAAATCTCACAGCACTGTCTGCTGTGTTGTGACTTGGCCGCTCCAGAAGGCACACTGTTTTGAAGCTGCAGCTTGATAAGTCGAGCAGCTGTTCCCATTTCGGCATCCCTGTGCCCTTCCTTTCCAACCTCGATCTCTGTGTCTAGCCTGTCAACACTCCTTAGCCCAGGGTCACTGAGGAATCTGTTCCACCTCTCTTATCACGTGCACTCATATGTAGCACTTCATTTACTGAGGGGATTTTTTTTTTTCTGGCTGGGAGCTGTGGACGATAACTCAGCCCTCAGAAGTTTGGGAGAGTGCGTCTTCATACTCCTGAGGGTCAGCTGCTGCTTGCTTAGTGGTGTCATTTCATTACAGGCACCTCACTCCCCTCGCAAAATGGACATCTGATGATTGATGCCTACTGAAGGAGATTCCTATTGAACTTAATTATTTTCCCTCCATGCAAGACTTCAAAGAAAAGAGAACGAGTAACCCAACCACCAGATTAATTTACTGTATGGCAAGAAGTCCACAATCCTTCTGTTGAATATAATAATGCAATGTAACTTCTTAAAACATTGAGGTAGCCCAGGATTCGAAATCACATGCACAGTTTTGAACACATATAATGTGCTATGTATAGCGAGTCAAAGTATGCACTTTTGAACCGTTGTTCAGTGCCATAAAGTTGTTCTGAGCATGACAGCTACATACCAAATAGACATGTCTACGTGAAACCACTGGGGGAAGTCAAAGATGTCAGCGGTATGCAGAAAGCACCCAGCTTTTATCTCTCATTTTCCTCAGATGCAGATGAAGCTGTGGCTCTCTTGAATCAGTGCTTAGGCAGAGGAACGGATTGATGAGGGCAAACGAACTGAGACCCAATCCAGACAGGATGGAGGTATCATTAGATGGAGATAGCATGACTACAATGACTGAGAACCTTCTTTTTGACTATTGCAATGCATTGTACATGGGGTTGCCCTTAAGAACAGTTTAGAAACTACACTTGGTCCAAAACAGGACCACTAGATTACTCACTGGAACTAAGCGGTTTGATCATAGTGTTAGCTGCTGTTTCCAGACACAATTTAAAGTGCTGGTTTTAACCTTTTACGTTCCAAACGGCTTGGGATTAGGTTATCAGAAAGACTGCCTTTTCCATTATTTCTCCCTGCCTGTCTTACGGTGTGAAGTAGGCAAAAAAGCTCATAACCAATGAAACATTATGAGCAAAACATTCCTACTCGGCCTCCTAAAGGACGACCAGCGAGTCCACATTGCCAACAGGGAGGGAGGGAGCCATGCTTTGAAGAGGAGGAGGGGAGGGGCGAGAGCCAACATATAGGCTCAGGCTCAGATTTTCCCCTCCCCTCTCCAGTAGTGCCACAGGGAGGCTGCCTATGGCAGTTATCCCCACCTCGTGTCCCACCCCCACCAACAATAGCCTCCCCACACCCAGGCTGCTCCGGGCATGGTCATAAGGCATTTCTTGCAGGACTACACAGAGGTTTCCCTTTGCCTTCCAAACTTCGGGAAAATGAAGAGTGAACCCTAGGTTCAGGATTCACCCTTCTTTTTCTTTTTTTAAGAAAAGATTTTTTAAAAAAGCTATTTTAACTTCTGGGGAGTTACCCTTTTTGTCGCAAGCCTAGCTTGCATGTAATGTGAATCCCTCAAAACCCTGGAAAGTCTTCCTCATCCTTACAATTATCTATAACAATATAGTAGAAAGGTACAATACACTTATTTCTACTGACATAGGTGTAGACAATGCTGTATGTTCTTACTGCTAGTAAGAGCTACATTCTGGATTGCTCTGGAATTGCTCCCACCCCATCACTACAACTGACAAATTTTGAGGCCCAAAGAACACATTATATATCCTAGTCGACATTTTGACCTTTTGCATAACAAACGGCCAACTCGCCAAAGAAAGTCCATTAAATAAGGGTAACTCCTTGGGAGTTCTGATTAACATCAGGAAGCATCCCAAACTGCTGGCAAACTGGAGGCATCACTGGAGAATTACATATAATGTAGGACCCAATTACCCTTTTTATTGCTGAAAGTGCAATGAGAAGTGTTTCCCCTGGTAACCTATAGACCCATTTTTGGCTCAAGGTCATAGACTTGCAGCATCCTGGAAGGTTGGTAACAGAGGGATTATAATTTAAGTGCAGCAGAGTCAATTCTTTATTTACACGTTGATAAAACTAGAGGACTTCCTTTCCCTAGTGTAAAATATTTCTGAAAGCGTCCGTGCGCCCTTATGAAATGGTGCATTATTCTTCACAAGTCACAGTGGAAATTAATGTAATAAGGATACAATTCTCCTGGAAACTCTGCGGAGGAAATGTGATCTCCGTTCCATGCCTCGAGACATCCATAAACAATTATCACTGCACCCGCCCCCATCCTTAGATAAGTACAATCCAATAAGGAATGTTGCACCATTTGACTTATATATGTTCCACTTGTATGGAAAGTTGTCATCCTGTGAAAATAACAGCCGTAAAACGGAGGTTTGAAAACCTGCTATTTCTTGAAGCCCACCAAATGAATATGAATAAAAGCCCTTCATTGACGCCCCTGTCCTCACAGTTACGTTCGAAACAGGAAAGTCATCATACTGTTTTCTGACTGTATGCATGAATATTTCCTTCATAAGCAGCATGAGATGAACCCAAGTCTTGTTCTATACATTAGTAATATAAGGTGTAAATTAAGTAGTAGAAATGGAGTATATCACTGCAGCCAGCAGACGGAGTGGTGGAATAACATTTTTTAATATTCCCCATTAAAAACAAATGCCCTGCAATTAGAAAACTAGTGGAGCAGGGAACAGCCTGTGGTAGAATCCTTTCTCCACAATGTGCTGGTTCCTTATTTGCCAGGAGGGCCATTAAACTAAACCCTGCCTACCCACCACCACATTTTGAAATAGTATATGCTAAAACATTAGAATTCTATGACCACATTTTGCTGCATGGTTTCAGAAAGTGACGTTTCTATACTTAGAAGATCTGAGCTCAAATTATGACCCAGTTATGAAGTTTGTTGGATGCATTTGTGTCCAGTGGCCAGATATAAGCAGGCTATGACACTTTGAAAACATTTTGAAAACTGTATGTGGAGTGTGACTTGTCACTACTGTTATAAATCTTTTTAAAGCAGTAGTGTAGATCTTGCCTTGGAGGTTTTGAAGATGAAATGGGATTATCTCCGTGTATTCCACACTGAGCAAGGAAAAGCGGGATGTAAATGTCCTATGCAAGCCAACAAGCAAGTACACACGTCTATGTTTTTACAATTCCGGTAAAACCTTGAAAACTAAGGGAAATATCTAGAAGACATCATGGCTAGATCTACACCAAGCAGGATATGACACTTTGTAAACGGTTTAAAAACTGTGTATGGAGTGTGTCCTGGAGTGTGTCCACAACAGTTGTCACTACAGTTGTAAACCATTTTAAAGCAGTAGTGTAGATGTGTCCAAGTGTCTCCACTCCAGGTCCAACTACTAGACTACATTGAATCTGTGATCTGGCACAAGTGTTGGTTGTTTAAAGAAAACAAGTAAAAATCCCCACAGGGCATGCTCAGACCTTTGACACGCCTACAGTAGCTCTTTGTATCATTGCCTTTGTTAGTAGCAGCATAAAATCATAGGAAGTAGCTGGTTTTCTTTTAGTGTAAAGGGGATCTGGTAACCAAAAACTTAACAATAGCATCATTTACTGACTGCAACTTTTATTTGTATAAACTTTCTCCTTCTATGCTATCCAGATTTAGTAACCTAACCATGAAGCTGGCATATGTATCTAGATGGGAAAAAAGAAACTTGTTTCATCATTTTCCGTTTCATAGGGTGACCATATGAAAAGGAGGACGGGGCTCCTGTATCTTTAACAGTTGCATAGAAAAGGGAATTTCAGCAGGTGTCATTTGTATATATGGAGAACCTAATGGAATTCCATCTTAATCACAACAGTTAAAGCTGCAGGAGCTATACTAGAGTGATCAGATTTAAAAGCGGGCAGGGCAACTGCATTGAGCAGGGGTTGGACTTGATGGCCTTGTAGGTCCCTTCCAACTCTGCTATTCTATGATTCTATGACCTGCAGCTTTAACTGGTGTGATGAAGAGGAAATTTCACCAGATTCTCCATATATACAAATGACACCTGCTGAAATTCCCTTTTCAATACAACTGTTAAAGATACAGGAGCCCTGTCCTCCTTTTCATATGGTCACCCTACCGTTTCAGTATGTCTCAAAGGTTCAAACAAACACCACTTCTTTATTTATTTATTTATTTATTTATTTTTGCATTTATATCCCACCTTTTTTCCTCCAAGGAACCCAAGGCGGCGTACATAATCCTCCTCTTCCTCCTCCTCCTCCTCCTCCTCTCTATTTTATCTTCACAACAACAACCCTGTGATGTAGGGAGTGTGTGACTGGCCCAAAGTCACCCAGTGGGTTTCCATGGCTGAGTGGGGACTAGAACCCGGATCTCCTGACTCCCAGTCCAACACCTTAGCCACTACACCACACTTGCTCGATCACCATAACTTGAACTGTTCATTCATGTTTTCCACACCCATGCACACCACATAGCTCTGTATGAGGCTACAGAAATATTTAAATGTCTACCTTGAAGATCTGCAGATTTGGAGCCTGCAGAGAGAGAGAGATAGAAGACAGAGCAAGATAACATTTCTATAAACTGACAAAAGGGGGGGGGAATCTAAGCATTGGGTACCATCAGGTCAATCCGTACTTAGGGTTGGATCTTGACTTAGTTGATTTTAGTCCCTATTTAGAAACAATGGGACATGAGTTCAGTCATCACTAACAAGTCCCATTGATTTCAATGGGAATTAAGTTCAACTAACTTAGTTTGGCTCCAGCCCCGAATGTTCATATAACCTTTTTTTTTAATGCCTTGAATTTAGTTTTAATAAATCAAGAACCTTAGTTGGATCAATGCCAAACTCATACATCTTAGGCTCATACTGAAGCTGCCAGTAACTTCGATTACATGTTTTCACCTGTTCAAGAAGATGATGTTGGGGTATTCTACTTTTCTCAAAACATTCCCTAGAAAAAGGAGGCTGCTTTGCAGAATTTTCTCTGAATATTTCACACCATTTTGTTGAGTCAGGCTTCTTCCCGCCACCCAAGAATGGTCCAGAACAATGCTAGGCCCACGGCCTTATAGCGGATGCAAAACGAGACCGGGGCTCACAGCACCAGCCAAAATAAAAACTGTAGGGAATAAACAAGAAGGTTGTGATACTGCCACTACTTACGGCCCTCCCTCCCCACCAAATGATTGGAGAATTCCTCCTACCCTGGACAAATTTAGTAAAATGGTAGCTCTCTGCTACCATTTCTCTACTCAGAAGAAGGATGGAGAATTTCAAGAAGCTATTTGTTCAGTGCTCAAGTTTGAAGGCTTCTGTGAGGGCGGATGGGAGGGAGAGGAAAAATCCAAACTGGGGAAGAATTCAGGAGTCATACATTACCTTGTGTTTAATGCCAAGGGCAGGAGTCTACAGGGTTCATATTCCAATGCAAGGATTATGACTTATAGCAACATCTTGTAAGTGAGACCTCCCCCACCCCCCACCCCCCACCTAAGCAGCATAAGAGCTTCATAAATAGACAGGTATGAAACTTCCCATCCCATCCTGGAGAAATTTTTGTTAGCATTCAGCTACTCTCAGAATCACTCTCACTCTTGCTTGAGATACTCCAATTGTGCTTTAAACTTCACTTTGTGTAGAACAGGAACAATCTATGGCCATGGCTAGACCAGGGGGGGATCTACACTACTGCTTTTAAAGCACTTTAAAGCACTTTGAAAACGTTTTGAAACCTGTATATGCAGTGTGTCCTGGGCCCCAACAGTTGTCAAAACTGTAATAAAGCGCTTTAAAGCAGTAGTGTAGATCCCCCCCTCCCCGGGCCTACTGTATATCCCAGGATCATCCTGGGATCATCCCTGTGCATCCAAATGACACACAGGGAATCCCGGGAGCAGGCAGGGATGACCCCTCCATTTGCCTGGGATAATCCTTAGGTCTAGATAAGGCCTCTAGCTCAGAGGCCAATTTGTGGTGTCCTGCCCACCTGTGTCATCTTGGCTTCACCCACAAGCTACCTGACAGGCCTATCCACACCACTATCACTCAGGACTACTCAATCCCCCCTGTGCTGATGATGTTTGTGAGGGTTTTGGCCTCCTGCTCCTGCTCCTGTCTCAACTATATTCCTTAGGCCCCACAGCTCAGCAACCTAGCCCTCAATTCCCATTCCACTGCAACCATTAATTGTTCTCTTCTCAGTCACTCCTCCACAGACCACACCAGTTGTTTGAAAGTAATTAGCATTTATTAACGTAAGTAAGTGCATGTGCATAAGCTTATTAATTTCCTCTGTTCAATACCTGACGGAACGCCTCTCCTGACATGAACCTACCCGTACACTTCGCTCAACATCTAAGGTCCTCCTCCTAGTGCCTACTCCGAGGGAAGCTCAGAGGATGGCAACAAGGGAGAGGGCCTTTTCAGTGGTGGCCCCCCAATTATGGAATGATCTCCCCGACGAGGCTCACCTGGCACCAACATTGTTATCTTTTCAGCACGAGGTCAAGACTTTTCTCTTCTCCCAGGCAGTTAACAACATAAGCTGAGTTTTTAACTGACCCCAGAATAGTTGTTTTAAATGGATATTGTTGTTTTTTATGCTTTTGTTGGTTTTACTTTTTTGTATATTTGTTTTTGTATATTTGTTCACTGTTTTTGAAGAGCCTTGTGTGGCGCAGAGCGGTAAAGCAGCAGTTTCTGCAACTGAAACTCTCCCCACGGCCTGAGTTCAATCCCAGCAGAAGCTGGTTTCAGGCAGCCGGCTTGGGTCGACTCAGCCTTCCATCCACCCGAGGTCGGTAAAATGAGTACCCAGTTAGCTGGGGGAAAGGTAATAACGGCCGGGGAAGGCAACGGCAAACCACCCCACTATAAGGCCTGCCAAGAAAATGTCAGCGAAAGCTGGCGTCCCTCCAAGAGTCAGTAATGACTCAGTGCTTGCACGAGAGGTTCCTTTCCTTTCCTTCATTGTTTTTAACCTTTGTTGCCCAGAGAGCTTCGGCTACAGGGTGGTATATAAATGTAATAAATAAAATAAATAAATATGTGGTTACAAGGTTCTAAGCGTATTGGTTTCTGTCAGTTCTTTCTTACATGTTCCACCATAGAATACTACTATCTATTCTAAAGCACAATAACCCACACCAAACCTTCCTATTCAGTATCTGCCTCTCACAAAATCATCCACTTTAACTCTCTTATAATCATCCACTTCTACCCTTCATTTCACAGAATCATAACCCACAGCCTTCTGTCTCAAATCATACCCCTTACTTAACTGCCTTGCTGACAACTCAGACTCTCTCTATAAAGCAACATTTCTCCAGTTCCTCCAACTTTCACACAGCCAATCCAAGCACTCCCCCACCATCATCCAATCAGCACTCAGGCATTCAACCACCCCCCCCTTATGAACCCAACCCGTAGATACAAATCATATGTACATTGAGGCCTACTTACTTCCTAGAACTTTTATGCATAATATAAACACTAACTTGACAAATATTTACATTTAATGCATAATAGGCAGCTGAACATCACACAATTGTCTCCCATCCACCCCCTGAATGCTTTACCTCTGCCGCTGCTCCTGGATTCCCACCCCTGTACTCTTTACTCCCTTTCCCAGAGATCCCGACACAGACTACTCTTTCCTGCCACTCACTACTAGCAACAGGACTGCTGATCTCTGTGCATGTGTGCAAGTGTGCGTACATCAGCGTCCCCCAGCCATTATCTCATGCAGCCCTCTCGGATGAGAAAGTTCTGCACCTCTGGTGTAGAAGTTGGTACGTATCACTAGTCTTACCTAATTTCTTCTTAGCTTCTTCGTAAGTTTCTCCCAAGGAGGAACCCACTATTTTGCCTGAATTTCTGGATGAAATTCAGAAATTCATCCAGTTTCATCCAATTCATCCAATTTCTGGATGAAATTCACTGTCAACATTAATCCCAGGTTTTCTCAACATCATACATGGCATGGAGAGTGTTTTACTGAGCTCCAAACTTCCAACATTCCTGGTGACATCCATTAACATTGTTTTGTATCTGAGTTAGGGAAGTGTATCGCCCTGTTGAGAAATGTTCATAGCCATATCAAAACTGGTTGTTATTGTTGTTGTGTTTCCTTCCCTGAGTTCCTTGCGCGCTTTGCTCAAGCAAGAATGTCCGAATTAGCTTAAATTTTTGTTTTAGATGAAATTGGGGTAGCAATTCCACTAGTTAGAGCCTTCAGAAAGGAAACGACATACCTCAGTTCTTTTGACACCACTTTCCCCAGTGCTGTGGGACATGACGAAATTACTTTCTTCCTATCACAAAGTCTTCTAGTTTCCTATATAATACTTTTCATATATATATTTAGGGATTTCTGTTCAGTACCAATGTTTTCTGTGCTTTGGCATGAAAATACGGCCACAGAATTGTCACTAGCATGAAAGAAACCACTCACTGCTATGCGTTAGGAAGACTTGTCAATTAATTCTGGGTGGGTTTAGTGGCTAGAACAAAGGATCAGGAGTCAAGCAGTTGCTGGAGGTTGAATCTCAATGCAGGCATTGACTCACAGTGACCTTGGGATAGTCATTTGACCTCTCCGTGTGCCTTCTTAAAGACCGTCAAAGAACCATATAAGAAAACAAGCCAGATTTCACGAAAACAAGCTGGACATTGCATGCTTCATCTGCACGGAGCTTTACTAGCTAAATCACTCCCATCCTCTCTCCATCACCCCCACCCCCACCACTAAAATTAATCTGGAAATATTTCCAAGATGATTCACATTCTCCATTTGATGTGCTCCTTCAGGAATGAGAATGACCAGGAAGTGACAAAGAAGCTGAATGAACTTTCCTTCATTCACAGTGGGTGGGCTACACTTGCTCCATGCATTTCTGCTAACTATCCAAATGAGACTGCCAAAAGTTATGATTGCCAATTGAGAAAAAGAAAGAAACCGCTGGCAGGGCAGAGGGCATAGACTGGAACACCTGTGGGCATGACGTACAACAGCTGTACATTGGCTGTTGTGGCAGCATGCATGCCAAGCATTTGGCCCTGGTTGAGTTTTAGGTCAAAAGAGAATGAACCAAAAGAGAACAGCCAATTAGTATCTCTGGATGCTTACCAAAGCACATAGTGTTGCATTGACTCCCCCCTCCCTGGAAATAGAGGCAAAAAGACATATGGATAGGAGGCAAAATTAGAAGGCATAAGGAGATTTGAAAGATGTGGCACAATGAATTTCACATGTTGATTCAAAATAACCACCCAATTTTTGATTGCATGTTTCCAGCATTCTGTATTTTCATGTCTGATATGCCTTGAGGTTACCCACAAAATGGTAAAATCTACCATTACCTAGAATTTAGAATGAATTATTTGGTTTCGTCCCAAAATAATAAAATGCTCATCTTCTCTGTGAGTGCCACAAATATCCATGATTTTCTGCACCAAACACTCTTGCTAGAAAGCTGAAATTTCGTAGACCTAGTTGCCTTGATTATCAGAAAAGTCTGAAAGCCAAGAAGATGTTCATCTCTCCTTTGAAGCAGAAACAAAAAAGAGGAACCCTCACTGTAAGATAATGAAAAGAAAGGGAACAGACCCACCAACACGCCTGAAGTTGAGTGCACTATATCTAGGGAGCCCAGTGTGTTTAACAAGGACAAAAACATGTCATCAACATGAAAGAATACAAACAAAGGAGAATGTATAAATGTAATATTAAACGATGACTCCGAAGTTGGAAATGGTGCATACAATCCGGAGTCATCATTTAATATTACATGTATACGTTTTCCCTTGTTTGCATTCTTTCATGTTTATGATTATTATTATTATTATTTATTTATATAGCACCATCGATGTACATGGTGCTGCACAGACCACACAGTAAATAGCAAGACCCTGCCGCATAGGCTTACCATCTAATAAAGTTGTAGTAAACAATAAGGAGGGAAAGAGAATGCAAACAGGCACAGGGAAGTGTTAAACAGGCACCGGGTAGGGTGAAGCTAACAGTATAGAGTCAGAACAAACTCAAAGTTTAAAAGCTATAGGGAAAAGAAAAGTTTTTAGCTGAGTTTTAAAAGCTGTGATTGAGTTGGTAGTTCTCAAGTGTTCTGGAAGAGCGTTCCAGGCATGAGGGGCAGCAGAGGAAAAAGGACGAAGCCGAGTAAGGGAAGTGGAGGTCCTTGGGCAGGCGAGAAGCATGGCATCAGAGGAGCGAAGAGCACGAGCGGGGCAATAGTGTGAGATGAGAGAGGAGAGATAGGCAGGAGCTAGACCGTGAAAAGCTTGTCCTTGTTAATCACCAGTAACTATGCTATATGTTTATTAAATGTTTGCAAAATGTCTAGTGACACTTATTATATGGTTGCTGGTTTGGATAAATTGCATTGAGGCTTTTGGTATGTGCACAGCACAACACACTGGGCTTCCTAGATATAGTGCACTCAACTTCAGGAGAGTTGGTGGATCCTTCCCCCCCTTTTTTTTTCATCATCTCTCCTTTGAAGCAGGGATCAGAGGTGCACCCACAATTGGATGCAAAGGTTCCACACCACTCAACTATTTGAACTTTGGTGCACGCACTGCCCAAAAAACTAGTGACATCGAAGCCCTGGGCAGCCATTCCTACAGCGTGTAAGCTCTACATGCAAGGAGGGTGAGCAGACAAGAACATGCAAGCTCCACCCATTCCCTCCCCTTTCTTGTCACCCTCCACATACAGAGAGTGACTGTCTGTAGTGGAGAGCCTCCTCTATTCATGGAGTCTCTCTGCACAATTGAGATCCCTGGAAAATCAGGGTGAACGTATGGAGAGAAATGAGAATAGGGATAGGGAATGGGGGGAGTTGGGGAGCAGAACCAGCATGCTCTTGCCACCCCTTTCCTTGCACACTGAGCTTACACACTTTAGGAATGACTGCACAGGGCTTCAGCTTCCTTCAAAACAGGTGGCAGCCTTCTAGTGCAAAATAAGCAAACTTGATGATGATGATGAATTGTATTTCTGTACTGCCTTTCTGAAGCCAACCAGTTTTCAAAATGTCAAGGAATTCAAAATGATGTTCAGATCAAAACAGTAAAACATTAAAAACAACACGAGAAACCACAACAATTTTTTTTAAAAAAAACACCAACCAAGTTTAAACAGATGTGTTGTGTTCTGACCCCTTTCCTGAATGGGCAGAGGGGACACCAGTCGCAGATACAAAGAGAGCGAATTCCAGCGTTTGGGAGCAGCTCAGGTGAAAGCTCAGTGATCAAGAAAGAGGCAGAATGTTTGCCCTGTGGGAGTTCTGTTCCTCCCTTCAATCAATCTTTCCAGTAGCAGCAAGGAATGTATATTTATCCTTGCCAACTGTGAGCTGAATTTGCTAATATATATTAAAATATTCAGCAATAGAACATATAGAGAGTGGGGGGGGGGAGGGGGGAGTGTGTGTGTGTGTGTTGATCTCAGTTGAAACTTATTCAAGATTCTTTCAGTTTTCCTTGAGATGATAGGTAGGATAAAAAAAAACAGCTGCAAATGTAGCAAAAACAGGGTGTTGTATTTTTCCCCCCTTATCTCTTGTAAAGATACTGTATGCCTCTCTAGTTAGAAATGGGGTAGTATGGAACAAAGTGAAAAAATGAAACTTAAAATTCAATGCAGATCCCCCACCCACCCACCTACAAAGTTCTATAGCTTTTTAAAAGGCTGACACAAGACATTTTGCTGCCAGAGAGCAAGGTCAAGACCCCCCAACAAAATTCCATGTACAGAAGGTGCCTCCAGTGACAGCTGAATATTACTTCAACACGGAAAAAAGGGACAGCTTCCTCCACCACTTCTTGAGAGCAGTAGGCTAGCTCAGGAAGTAGAAGGAAGGCCATGTGGTGGCACAGTCTTACCTACCCTTTAACACCTGTCAGTTCTTTCAAATGAACTCGCAAACAATTTTTGAATCTGTACTCTGAGACGACTCAGTGGCAACTCCACTCATTGTGAAACCATGCTGCTCATACCAGTGACCGTTATACTTGGGGCATGGCTAGATGGGTGATATCCCTGGGATCGTCCCGGGATCATCCCTGTGTGTCCACATGGTGCACAGGGCATCCCGGGAGCAGGGAGGGATGATTCCTCCCTTTCCTTGGGATATGAACCTACACATTTTGGGGGGGGGGGGTTCCCGCAGTCCTGGGATGATCCTGGGACCACGGGACATGAGGGCAGCCATCCCGGTATAGTCCTGGCTCCTCGCAAGTAAACACAAGGAGCCGGGCACAGGGGATGGAGCTCTGCAAGTGCTCCGTGCCCATCGGGGATGGGAAGAGCAGGGTCACCCAACAACACAGTAACCTTTGCACTGGAGCGCTAGCATTGGCGTGCGCACAGCGGGTGCAGAGGGTTCCATTGAACCCCCTAATGTGCTGCGGCCCAGGCCTGAGGAGGCAAACTTCCAAGCGACGCCACTCTGAAAATCGTTGGCTTTCAGTTTAGTGCCGGAGCTGGCTCTCCTCTCTTCACTTTTTACCTCTTTGGCCCCCTTTCGGATTGAGGCAGTTGCCGTGGCGAAGCCACACGGTGTAGGTTAATAGCAGGTGGGAGCCAATTGCCGAGCAGCCATGGCGTGGAGTGAGTGAGTGACTGTCCCCGCCCCTGCCCGGGGAGGCGAGGCTTCTTGACCCGGTGGTCTGCGTGGGGGAAACAGGGCGCCAAGTGGGCGCTGCTGCTGCTGTCCTTGTGCAGGAGCTCATCACCAGCGTCAAGTTCGACCTGCAGGCTGGAGAAGCAACAGCGGTGAAGCAACAGCTCAGGGTACAGCCGCTGCCCTTCCCAGCCATGGACAGTATGGTCATAAGGGGACGAAGGAAGGAGGGAGGGAAGGGAGAGCCAAGGCACAGACTGACCCATGCGCCAATCCACTACCCTACCAGGCTTGGGAACCACTTTCCTTGCCTTTTAATGATTAATGTTATGATTCTCTTCCTTTCGTTCATTTAGGGCGCGATCCTATGTCGGTTTAGACAGGAAAGAAAGCCCTACTACAGCTCCCAGCATGCCCCAGCCAGCATGTTTACTTCTGAGTAGCCATGCATAGGGCTGCACTGGAGGTGGCCCTTTGGTCTCATGCAGCAGGGCTCTTCTTAGGGTTAAGGTTAGAACTAGGCCCAAGAGCTTGTGCTTTTGTGAAGTCAGCTTGAGTTAGGGTGCAGTCCTATAGAAAGAAAAAAGTCCTACAGTTCCCAGCATGTCCCAGCCAGCATAGAAGCCTGGGGCATGCTGGAAGTATTAGGACTTTTTTCTGTCTAAACAGGCATAGGATTGAATAAAAGAGGATGTATTAAAAAGGGGAAGAGTGAATGAAGAGTGGCATGAAGATTGCAACCCTAGTCATAATTTACTGTTACTTAATGTATATATTTATATGGCCTATATAGTTTGGTCTCAAGGTGTCTTAAATCTGCACAAAAATGAAACATAGAATATCAAAGGGTAATTGGCACCAAATTTACAACAACAAAAAAACACCAAAATACAGAATCCAGAGAGGGGATAAAGTCTCATTGAACTTGGTTGGGCTTTCTTCTGAGGAAGCAGGTGTAGGATCACTCTATAAATCTTTGCAGTGAAATCCTGGAGTTGTCTAGTAATCCCCAATGATTTCAATGAAACTTAATCCCAGGTAAATGTGCATAGGGTGTTCCATGTTGCCATCATGACTAGCAGCTGTTCACAGATGTCTTCTCTTCCATAAATAAACCCTAGGCCGGCCAGCGGTGGGGCTTACAGTCAGGGGCCTACACTGTTCCTAGCTCTACAATATTTATTTTTCAAGCCATTCTTTTGGTAAATATGGTATGTGTGTCTCTTGTGTCACTTTAAAACAGAGCTGCAGCACGATCCTATGTATGTCTACTCAGAAGTAAGCCCCACTGAGATCAATCAAACTTACTCTGAGGTAAATGTGCACCGGATGCAGCCTGAAAGTGAAGCGAGGATGAAGAAAGGACAGGAGAAAAAGAATTGTAGAAATAGAATAGCAAGGTAACTGTGGGATATTTAACCATATTTAAAGACAATAAGTACATCCCACACTGGGATAGTTAACCATATTTAAAGACAATAAGTACAGCAAAATTAGTGCCCCTCTACTTCAGTCCCAATCAAATAATTACAACAGTGAACCAGCCAGGTCTTCCATAGGAAAACTCTGTACCAGGTGATAGTTATTTTTAAATTTTAATTAAAAATATATTATCCTTTCCTATAACAAAATGGTACTTACTCCTAAGTAAGTGTGTCCCACTGAAGAAGGAAATCCTATTTGATTCCTGTATTCCTGTTAGTGTGACATGATAAGTTAAAGGCACAATTTTATGCATGTTTAGACAGAAAAAAGTCCTTCAACTCCTAGAATCCCCTAGCCAGCATGGCTGGCTGGGGTATGCTGAGAATTGTAGGACTTCTTATACAGTATGTGGGTATGTGGTGTGGTTTGGCTTGAATTGCTTGTGTCTGGATTTCCTTTCTGGACTGGACTTGCTGGTTACATGACCCACAAGGCCAGGTTGTGGTATAGTCCTCTTCTTCTTTTGTGTTCAAAAGCTGTAAAGTATCCTGTGAGATCTGGAAGACTCACAACTTTATTATGGCCTAATAAGCTGTTGGCCACTGGCCTCAAGTGCCAAAATGACTTTACTGGCTTGGCACTGTGAGTTTGGGGGGTGGGGTGGGGGGTCATGTCATTTGCTATTCCGCTTTGGGCAGCAAAATGTCTTGGACCAGCCCTGGCAAGAGCTGACTATATTTTAGATACTGAACAATATGCATTGGGTTTCCTAGGTGTACAGGGCCCAGGTGTCTCAGGCAGGATCTACACTACTGTTTTCATAGAATCATAGAATCATAGAGTTGGAAGAGGTCTATAAGGCCATCAAGTCCTGCTCAATGCAGGAATCCACCTTAAAGCATCTCTGACAGGTGGTTGTCCAGCTGCTTCTTGAATGCCTCTAGTGTGGGAGAGCCCACAACCTTCCTAGGTAACTGGTTCTACTGTCATACTGCTCTAACAGTCAGGAGGTTTTTCCTGATGTCCAGCTGGAATCTGACTTCCTGTAACTTGAGCCCATTATTCCGTGTCCTGCACTCTGGGATGATCGAGAAGAGATCCTGGCCCTCCTGTGTGTGTCAATCTTTCAAGTATTTGAGGAGTGTTATCATGTCTCCCCTCAGGCTTCTCCTCAAGGCTAAACATTACCTCTGTTTCCTCTCCCCTCTGGGACACTCATACCTCTCCTGTCTGCACCCTTTCTCCCTCTTCTACCCCACACATAGGGGCATTTCTCTCTCTTCTTTCCCCAGGGCTCCCCCTACGCCAATCCTCTTCTTTTGCCCTTATTTTATTTAGAGTATTTTTATTTAGAGTATTTTTATCCCGCACCTCAGCCTAAAAGTTTCCCGGAGCGGCTTACAATTGATCATTAAAGAATAGTGATGTGCCCTTGTGACGGTTTCCCATCCTCTCTTTTCTCCTTCATCTCCTGTCTTCTGCCAATAGCCCCTTCGCGGCCTTCCAGAGATGCCCCTAGTTCCAGATCTCCTACACTCCCCCAAGTTCTCCAAATCTTGCTAGCTAGCCCTCTCTTATGCTAGGCTCGCAGCCACCCCTCGTCCTCACTATATTCACCCCAGAAGTCTCTCTCCTGGACCTCATTCCAAATTCTTTGCTCAGCAGCACACAGGGCAATTTTTTAAAATCATTATTAGGGCATTTTATGTATGGTGTATTCTCTGTATGGTGCTGGAACTTAAGATGACACTCATTGTTGTTAATGTGATAGAATCTGTTTTAAATGTGAATCTGTTTTAGTAAGTTTGGATTAGGTCATTATCTGATTAAATTTAAAGATGGTGAAAATTGACTGTATCTTTATATATGCCTGGTTATTACTACAGCAAAAAAAAAGTATTCAGAGTCTCTGTTTCAAAATGTGTATTTTTAAAGTACAGATTACTTGTAAATAACAAAAATACAGTTTACTTCAGTTTTCGTTTATTTCGTTTGTTTGATGAGTGAAAAAAGTCCTTTATTACTGTATATTCAATCAATGTTTACCTTAAAAAAAACAACCCCTGGCTGAACCCCCTAATGAAATGTGCTGTGCACGCCTATGAGCGCTAGCGTGCTCTAGCTCCTGTGCCTTTAAAAAAAAAAAGGCAGGCGCGACGTCCTCTTCCTCCTGGGATGTCGCATGCCACATGTGGACTGAGGGGGATGACCTTGCGATCAGAAAATCACGAGATCATCCCCCTCCATCCACCTCGCCTAGCCATGCCCTTTACTGTTGAGAACCTAGATGTGACATGGCTAGGGTGACCATATTTGGGAAACCAAAAAAGAGGACACCTAGTGTGTGTGTGTGTGGGGAAGCAGCTTTCTGAGTCCTGCAGAAAGTATGTTATTCCCCCGCCACCTTAAAGAACCCAATTGGAGTGGAGGAGGGGAAAGGATTTAATTCCACTCCAATTGGGGCCTTTTCTATAATGTCCACGAATGACCCACTTTCCCCTTTAAGACCGCAATTGGAGCTCAGGGTGGGGGAATGATGTGCCTCAAGAAAGCATGTCATTCCCTCCTGCCATGCTAATGGCAGCCTTAAAGAGGAAGGTGTGTCATTCCAGGACATTATTGAAAATTATAGAAAATCCCCCGACACCATGGAAAGAACAAAAACCAGGACAAATCCGGGGAAATCCTGACAGTTGGTCACCCTAGACATGGCATACCATACAATCAAGCCACAATGCACTGCAGAGAATGGATGATCAGTTCTGCATTGCAGACACCCACCTTGCCAGCGCACAGCTTCTTTTCCATCTCCCTCCGGCCCACCCAATAACCAGCTATCTAGTTAGTTAAATGATGCTGAACGTGTTTATAAACATTGCAGCTATTCTGTAATCTGCACAACCAAGGCCAGATCTACTCCAAGCAGGATGTAACACTTTGTAAATGTTTTGAAAGCCGAATATGGAATGTGTCCTGGGCCTGAACAGTTGTCAAAACCGTTATAAACCAATTTAAAGCAGTAGTGTAGATCCTGCCCAGGTCCACTGAGCTGTTACACATTCTATTAGAAACTCTTAAATTAGGAAAAATAATAAAAAAGGGAAACCACGATGATCAGTGTACTGACACACCTTGCTTCACAAGCCAATGCTAAACTAGCTTGTGTGGCATAAATCTCAGCAAGTTATGTTAGTCAGAAGACATCAGCAAAGTGTAACAGGCGAGAGAGAAGCAGTTAAGGCAGTTATCCATGTACAAATAAGATTGCGATACTATATATACCTAGCAGTAAGCCTGATGGCACTCAGTGGGCCTTACTTCTGAGTAGGCTTCTGATTAGTATGGTGCAATATAAGTGTTACAAACAATACAAATGCCCTCTATTAAACTTTGGAAAGATGAAGGGTGCGTTCTTTAAAGAAACAACACAGCATATGTTTGTTAAATGCTGTTAAATGCCTGGGAGAAGAGAAAGGTGTTGACCTGACACTGAAAAGATAATGTTGGTGCCAGGCGAGCCTCGTCGGGGAGATCATTCTGTAATTGGGGGGGCCACCACTGAAAAGGCCCTCTCCCTTGTTGCCATCCTCTGAGCTTCCCTATCTGAGCATTACAACAGATCCACATGAAAGAGTTGACACGGGGGCGGACGCCTGAAGCCAGTTTGGATGACACGCTTATCAACGGTTGTTTCCCATTCTGTTCCTGTTACCGCCCAGTTGATTAGCGTGTCGTCCGAACTCAGCCCATGATGTGTCAGCTGTTTCCATTTGGCAAGGCACTTCCCTGCAGCAACTGGCCACAAAACACATGTTTATTTTTTCCTTTCCACCACAGCCTCCCCACATGAACCATTTCATCTTCCCCAAATCTTTTAGTATAAATCACAACTCAACGAAACCTGCCATAAATATTGGTTTCAGAGAGGGGGGGGGGAGCGAAATCACATTCTCTGGGAAATGTCCTTAAGTTACCTGCATTTTCAGAGGAAACCTAAAACCCTAACCCTGGCCACTTAGTAGCTATTAAGGGTCCCATGGCATTTGCCACATGAGTAGGGGTGTTAACCCCCTAACCAGATGCTTAAGTTGGTAATTATGTTGTGCTTACCTAAATTCCCCATGAAGTTTCAATTGGATAAGCCATTTTTCAGTTCTGTTTCTGTAGTATTCTTATAGGATATTGCTAGAGGGGGGAAAAGCAAACAAAATATTCCAGTCTAGACATGACTACCTTTCTCGTGTTGAGTTTTGCTTCATGCAGCCATTTCATTTAGTGTTATAAATTGCCAAATATTCTTTAAAAATCACTCCAGAAAGATCATATCATATGCTCTGTATGCAAGTGTAAAAGAGAAGAAGAAGAAAAAAAACAGGAGAAGAAGCTTGCAGTAAAATATATCACCACACTGTAATTGTCCTATGAAGTTTGTACAATGGGCAATTCTAAGCAAGAGTCACATTTAGAAGCAGAGGCCTCTAGCTGCTCCAGAGGAGATGATAGATGTGATTTGGTTTTGCAAACCCTTCTCACCTGGCACTCGGCCTGTGACTGTTGGGCTAATTCAGGGTGTTGGCAGTGAGAACAGATTTATGCTTCAAAGGCTATACAGTTCCACTCAGGCTCTTAACACAAAAACACAACTTTTTGCATTGCACATTGGGCTGAAAAGAGCAGAAAGAAAGAAGCAATTGAGTATCAAGAGAATAGTACCAGATGCTGCCCTTTTGACTCCAGCCAGTGGGCCATAGCTGAGCACTTCCTTAGCATAGCAAACTTTCAATCAGTACAACACCATCGCCAGAGAGCTTATATTGAAAACAACATTGACAATACTAAGGCACTCATAGACCTTATTAAAATGAGAAAAAATTAAGAAAAATAGGAATTTAGCACACAGGAGGCGGTGGGGTGTCTATTGGTATAAATAATCCCAATAGGATTTCGGTTGTTGTAGATGTTTTTATTTCTTGTGCAACATCTGTACATGGCATTTTGCAGGGCAATGTTAGCCAAAATGAGCCCTAACATTTACCGTATTTCTTCGATTGGAAGACACCATCGATTGTAAGACGCACACTAATTTCAGTACCCCCAGCAGAAAAAAAGCTTTGATTCTGAGAATAATAAATGCACCCGTGATTCTAAGACGCACCCCGTTTTTAGAGATGTTTATATGGGGTGGGTGGGGTGAAAGTGCATCTTAGGATCAAAGAAATATGGTATTTGTCCTGACTTATTTCTTTTAAAACAGCAATGAGAGGTGGTCAGTTTGAGAGAAGGAACTGTAAGGGGTTTGCTTAACCCTTCCCTCTTGGTATTTATCCACTCAAAATTGCTGTCCCCAAACCACTTTTCTCTCCACAGGGGTGAAGGTATTGCGATTCTGCATATATATATATATATATAGAGAGAGAGAGAGAGAGAGAGAGAGAGAGGGAGAGAGAGAGAGAATGATATTTGGATCCTGCATATAGGGTAGATTTTGACTGCAGAATGGAACGGCATATGTAACAGCTCTTCTTACTATTTTCCATGCACAATTGCAGCCTTTCAGGGTAATTTTCAGTTTTAAAAAAGTTGGGAGACTGTTCACCCTTCTTCTGCGTTAGAAAGAGTTGGCCATTACATGCTCTCTTCTGTATTATATTTACTATCTCTGGAATGCTTTTAGGAGTCCTGGGGTAGTATAGAAAACCCGCAGCAGGACAGCAGTGAGTCAGCAAAGGTTTACTCATATAAAACTCAGTTATCACCATTGGCTAATGTAAGCCTGGGGATTTTGATTGAAGTGTACAGAAATGTAAAACTTCCTCACATCCGTCTTTTCATACGCAGAGGCCTTATGAAGCAGAGCGGCATAAAACATTCATTCATACGGTAAGATTGTCATTCGGTACAAGACGGATTTGTCGGTATTTCTTTAAACTGAACAGAAGGCCGTGCAGTTCTATTGAAAATGTAAATGTTCGGATTTTCATAAGGGCCTTTTAAAATACTTTTTTTAAAAAAGAGAGAAGGTTGAATTAACATTTGAAAGTGTGCACAACACTCAGCTATTATTCTATATGTTTCAATCCAATTCAGAATGTAAAAATATACAGTATTTAAAAATATACAGTAAGTATTGCTAAGTTCCCAAGTAGAGTGTTTCGGGGGAGGGCAACATGAAGTTTATTATGGGTTTTCATGTAGCATTTTATAAAGAAACATTTTAGTTTAATCAGCAAAGCACATTCCAATCTAATGCACAGGATAAAATAGCAGGTGTTTTGAGTTCCTGGGAGAAGCATTAAACAAGGCAAATTTAAAACAGTCCTGATTAATAGGCTACATTGAATCTTTCCTTTAAAAAATCCAGAACATGTTAGTAGTTGCATATCACAGAATCATAGAATAGCAGAGTTGGAAGGTGATGCTGTACTGTTATCACTTTCTAGAATTGGGTTAAAACGATTACTCTCTGCATTTGGGACCTATTGCTGTGAGAATAGTTTGACTATCAATTATAGTAAGTCGAAAGTTTTGGTGTTCTCTAAAGCTCGGAAGCAACACAGATGGACTTTAAATGGTAATATCATTGAGCAAGTTGCCCGTATAAAATATCTAGGCATACAAATGCAGAGCACTGGAGCGTCGTCTGAACAAAGAAGGCAGACAATTAATTCAGCAAATTCTAGTCAGCAGCTGATCCTAAGATTCTTTTTCAGACAAGGTGGTCAATTCATCCCTTCTGCAATTCAGATTTACAAAGCTAAGACTCTGGCCCAACTTACTTACGTTATCCCTATTTGGATACTGGGATTTAATGCCCAAATTGAAAGAGTCCAATCTGTATTTCTTAGAAAACTACTGGGCCTCCCTTCCTGTGTGGGGAACACAGCTATTTATCTGGAAGGGGGTATTAGATCAGTTGAATGCAAGGCATGGATCGAGGCCTTTAAATGGTGGCTACGGCTACACGTCCTTGCAGCTCCTGGTAGCTATCTCTCTTTACTGCTCTCAGGTTCCTATGTCACTCGTTGGATGAGAGAGATGGAGAAGAAGCTACTTAGGCTGAGCTTCTCTGTGGAAGCGGTAGGCAACTATGGGCTCCAGAAGGCCCAATTTCTTGTTTTTCAAAGACTAATAGATCTAAATCTACAGCATTTAAGAACTGCTGCTAACAAATCTTGCTCTCCACTGCTCTACAATAATTTTAATAACTATGGGCTCACTGCAGCTTCATATCTGTATGCTTTAACCATTCTCAAGTATAGGAGAGCATTGACCCTTGCTCGCTTTAATGTGTTGCCATCAGCATTACTAGAAGGACGATTTAGTAAAATCCTGGTTAATGAACGGATCTGTCCCTGTGGTTCTGGAGCAACAGAATCTGTTGAATATGTCATTTTGCATTGTAACATGTATGAGGAATTTAGAAAAAAAGTTAATCTTTCCCTTATTAACAGTCTTTTCTGGATGTAACCCCACAACATTGGTATTAATTTGTTTAAGGGATGTGTCCTCCCATATTACTGAAAGGGTCTCTAAGTTTCTCATGACCTCAATGCAAACTAGAAAAATAACATTGCAATCCTTCTGAGAGAAGCAACTCACCGAGCTGTATTTTGTTTTTATGTCACCTTTTATCTATCCTTTGTATGTTTTGGTGTTGATTTTGCTGGTCTGTGACTGTAATAAAGAACAATGATGATGAGAGTTGGATGGGGCCTACAAGGCCATCGAATCCAACCCCCCGCTCAATGCAGGAATCCACCTTAAAGCATCCCCGAAAGAGGCTTGTCCAGCTGCCTCTTGAATGCCTCTAGTGTGGGAGAGCCTACAACCTCCCTAGGTAACTGATTCCATTGTCGTACTGCTCTAACAATCAGGAAGTTTTTCCTGATGTCCAGCTGGAATCTGGCTTCCTTTAACTTGAGCCCCTTATTCCATGTCCTGCACTCTGGGAGGATCGAGAAGAGATCCTGGCCATCCTTTGTGTGACAACCTTTTTCACCTAAGTGTTTTTTTTAAAGTAATTTAGTATATTTTAATAGAGTAAGAAACATTATATTGAATTTCTTCCAAGTGAAATGTTCCAGTGCAAGCATGTTGTAACAATAACAGGAATAACTTTACAGTGAGGAACAAGCAAAATGTATGTTACTTGGATATAGCCTGCATTAATCTTCGCCGAATTAAAAACAGCTTTGTTGAAAAAACCACCGTATTAATATGAGTGTGTGAATGTATGTGTATGTATCGACGTATATCACAAGAGTGGAATTTTCCCTACAAAATGAAGGGTTCGTGTTCCATTTAGGACAGTCAACTTACTTTATGACAACCCTTTGGATCAATTAAAAAAGTGCCCCCAATTAATCAGACAGCAGAATTAAAAATAAAATTAACTGCATATGGCAGGCATCATCTTAGAAGAGAAATTCCTTCTGCCTGCTCTCCACCCTTCCAAACAAGGCATTTAACAGCATTTAACAATGCTAAGTTTGTTTGTTTTTTAACGGACCCCAGAACTGTTGTTTTAAATGGATACCATTGTTTTTATACTGTTTATGTTTTGGGTGGTTTTAAATTTTGTATACTTTTTAATGTTCACTGTTTTTAACTTTTGTAAACCGCCCAGAGAGCTTCGGCTATGGGGTGGTATATAAATGTAATAAGTCAAATCAAATTTAAAATAGTAAGCACCTACCTATGAATTTATGAAGTGTATATGCAGCCAGACCACTGGGCCCTTAAGTTTAGTATTATCAACACTGATTGGCAGTGACTTTTCAGAGTCTCATGCCTGGGATTGAAATTAAGACCTTCTGCATATGAAGTGTGTGCTGTATCATTGAGCTACAGTCCCTGTCTGTAGCTCAGGTCCTAAGGAGGAGCTGATTTTTAAGTAGGTTTTTTTTCTTTAGAGCTATTATTTTCATTCACATGCAAACTCACAGATTTGGTTGATCTATTACAGCCCTATGATTAATCAACACAGCTTTCTTTATTCTGATGTCAGAATTAGATGAACAGAAGGAAGAGAAATGCATACGGTTGGAAACAAATATTAAATGGCAGCACGAAGGTAAAGATGCTGTTTTACATTACATCTACAAATAAAGAACACAATCCAGGCACATTAAACAATATTAAGTGGATTGAATTTGGAGAGATGAATTTGTGCTTAAATCTCTCCCACTGAAATCACTGGGACTTTAAATGTACTCTCCTTTGGCTGAATAATTTCCCAAGAATTTACAGGTGCAAAGAAGGCGGCATAGGTCTTTATGCTGGCTGATGGTATTCTCATTACACTGGTACCACAAACCTTTCATATGGCTTAAACTGGCACAGAAACCATGGGTTTCTTCTGATTTTATCTCAGCAGCATGGGGGCTACTGCAGAAGGTCTTCTTGCCCCACTGCTCCAGTTAAGCCATCAGCCTGAAGTCATGTTGAAGGAACCCACTATGACATGCCTTCTGTGTCAGACTTCTCCAACCTGGTGCCCTCCAGATGTTTTGGACTACAATTCTCAGCAATCCTGATCATTGGCCATGTTGGCTGGACATGCTGGGAGTTGAAGTTCCAGCAGCGCTGGTAAGTAAGTAAGTTGAAGTAAGGGAAGATAGAAGAGATGTGCACAAAATTATGCATGGTGTGGAGAAAATGAATATGGCGACATTTTCCTCCCTCTCTCAAAATACTAAAACCCGGGGTCAACCCATGAAACTGATTGGTGGGAGATTCAGGACAGATAAAAGGATGTACTTCTTCACATAGTTAAACTATGGAATTCGCTACAACAAGATGTAGTGATGGCCACCAATTTGGATGGCTTTAAAAGGGGTTAGACAAATTCCTGAGGCTATCAATGCCTACTAGTCCTGGTGGCTAAATGCTACATCCAGTATCAGAGACAGTATGTCTATGCATACTGCTGTGGAACATGGGTGGGAGGATTCTCTTGTACTCCTGCTTGTGGGTTTTCCAGGGGTAGCTGGTTGGCCATTATATGAACAGAATGCTGGACAAAATGGACCCTTGGTCTGATCTTATGTTCTTATGAAGTCCAAAACATCCTGCAGGCCCCAGGGTGGGGAGGACTGTCCTTGTTATTATGGTCACAGATCCCTAGAAAGGCAACACTGGCATGGGAAGGAGACGGGTTGCCTGCCATGGGTTCACATCATCTCTGGAGGCCCTTCGATGACTGCCTCCACCTTCAGAGGTAAGACAGAAGCCAGCAGGGAAAACCCTGAAAATGGAACACAGGAATGAAAAGGATTGTAAGGCAGGGTTTGAGAACCTAAAATCTGAGATCAAACAATGCACATGTTTAAGTAGCTGGTGGCTTCAGCAGTAATACTGACCTGTCTCACTCAGAGGCTTACTGAGATGAGTACTTTGAGCACGCAAATAGGCCATTTAAATTATAAGTAGCATTACTCTATGTGGGACCTGAAACAAAATGTGGCAGAGTGGAGTGATCCTGAGCAGGACACCCCATTACGTCTGCAACCCCCCCTCCCCAGTTAGTCAGCATTTCGTGGCCACAGAACACACTCCATCCAGATTGGGCTGTTTCGGGTATCCCTCTCATGTAGGGTTTATTTTCTAAATCACAGTTTGTATTTCTGTATCCCTTGGGGCACCCTCAAGCCTGCTCAAACTTCCCTCTTTTGGGTAGATGCTGCTGTCTGAGTTGCATAAGGACAGGCTCTCAGAAAACTGAGCTGAGCATGAGTGCATACAATGAGGCTTGACCTATACGAGTGTGTTTTATTGGTATTTATTGGTATGGAAGTGCACTGATAACTTTGGGATGCATTACACATGCTGTATAGCACTTTCCTAGTGCTATTTCCTGCATTTTATTCCATATTATTCAAAATACTGCAACAGATGCAATTGTATAAATGCACAAGAGGAATATAGTGTCACCATGATGGGATCAAATCAAATCAATATGATGCCAGTTGTAGATATGGTTTTCGTCTTATTATACCCTGCTTTAAATATATTGTGCTTTATATGGTGCTTAAGTATTCTGTTCCCCATGTTCCCCATCCTGCAGTTAGCAGACTGGGGCCTTAGCTAGACCTAAGGTTTGTCCCGGGATCGTCCAGGGTCATCCCTGCCTGCTCCTGGGATATCCTGTGTGTCATTTACATGAACAGGGTTGACCCCAGGACGATACCAGGATAAACCTTAGGTCTAGCTGAGGCCTAGGTCTGCTGAGGCCTAACTCTGACACTCTGAAATCCAACATACAGCATGAGAATTCAAGCAGAGCAGTTCTCCCATGTGATCCCTGCTTGAATCCTTCTGAGCAAAACTGATGAAGGTGCAGTCAGCTGCAATTAGGCTGTGCCTGCCTTGCCCTCTTGCCCTTCTACCACATTCTTGTGCTCCAGGACACACAGAACTATCTTTCAGGACCAGAGATGAAGCAGCAGGCAGTAGAGAGCTTCCTCACAGTTGCCCTGAGGATGGTGAACTACAAGCCCCATGATTCCTGAGAGCCAAACTAAATGTTTTCCAAATTGGATTTTTTTAAACTTCAGTATAAACATGCATGGCTCTATATCAGATTGGGACTGTGGCATTCTGGGAGAGGGGTTAAGTTTCTTCCCCAAATTCCATCCCCACATAGGGGGAGGTGTAAAAAAAGAAAAGAAAATCTGTGTGAGGGGTGGAAGGAAGTTTAAATCCCCCAATTGGAGCACTGCAATTCCAATCTGGATCTGGGTCAGGGCTGGGCACACTTAAACTGAAGTAAATAAGCCCAACTTTGAAGAATGTTGAGTTTGGCCTAGAGAGAAAATGATACCAGTGTTTTTGACCACTCAAAGTGGCCTGTTCATTGTGGGGGCAAGCATGGGGTTGCTTCCCTCTGTCTAATCCATATGGATAAAATAGTGCCTGCCTTAGCACAAGCATGCTGACAAATGCTTCCTCCCAGTGGTGATTCACTTGAGCATGGCAACCAAGAATTTACTAATGGTGTGATTTGCCGCCAGGTAGCAGTGCTCTCAAGGTAGTTGTGATAAGCCAAATGTCACTCCTTGTCTTGGCCAACCTGATGCTCTCCAAATTTTGTATACCTCAATACCCTCTAGCCCCAGCCAGCATGGCCAATGGTTAGGGATGTTGGGTGTTATAGTCTGGAACAGCTGGAGGACACCAGGCTGCCATATATGGCTGCATCCATTAGGATGTTCCTCATGGAGATCTTTAGAATATGGGCTCATCTACAACAAGCAGGATATTCCACTATGAAAGTGGTATGAAAGCGGTATATAAAAGGCAGGAGCCACACGACTGCTTTATAGTGGTACTGAAGTGCACTGACAACTGTTGGGGCCCATTGACACCTCTACACCAAGCAGGATATAACACTATGAAAGCGGTATGAAAATGACATAGGGTATGTCATTTCATACCCTATCAACAGTTGTCAGTGCACTTCAATACCGCCGTAAAGCAGTATTGTGGCTCCTGTCTTTTATATATTGCTTTCATACCACTTTCATAGTGGAATATCCTGCTTCGTGTAGATGAGCCCTATGAGAACCAGGTTCTGGTGGGTTTGTGGCTGAAGCAAGAACATTTTTCTAAGGTCACACTTTTAGCCGCTACATCCCATTAGGGCTCTTTAAAGTGTACCTAAAGTGTTTTCACCCCTTTTTAAAGGGCGGGGATATACATCCCCTCTGAAGTCATCCCAATCATCACCGATAATTGCATTTATTCATTAGAAGCCATATTTTACCTAACCCAATTTCCCTCCCTATAAAGAGCCACTTTCATTTCCCAGGCTCAGAAAACCCCCCAAAGCAAAACAGGAGCCAGTGTTGCCTACAGCCTACTGATATTCCCCACGCCCACCCCTTTTTCTTTTTTGCTAACTGGAAGGCAGGAAATTGCACCTCACTTCTAATTTGCTATGCAATAATCACAAAGTGTCATTTCGTTTATTAACCAGATGTTGACGTTTGATTGCAATCTCAGAAAAGAGGGGCTGCAAACTCCAAATGCAACAAGCCTTCGCAGATTAGACCCAATTCAAAGGACGTACATGGCCACAGTGAAAACAGGTGCAGTCCCATTCAGCTGCCAAGTTTGCCCCCCTGCCACCATAAAGGCCAGCCTGGAGCTGTACCAATTTTAACAGGGCCAGGTGATCTCTTGAATTCTCAGGTTCTGTTCTCAATAAAAATCAATGTCTTCTCAAAAGAATTATAAACCGCCTCTTCTTATTCTCCCCCGATATCCTCCCTATGGCCAGTTAAGACGTAGTATTTACTGCTACCAATAAGATTATCACTTGCTACTAATAATTAAGCATCTGAAACCAGACTTTAATTACGGGAGTCCTCCTAAGTGCTCAGTGACAGTCAGATCACTCAAGGTGCAAGGAGAGCATCACACACACTCTGGAACGCAACATGCCAAAAAAAAAAAAAGAGTGCAAAAGAAGTATGGTGTAGTGGCTAAGGTGTTGGACTGGGAGTTGGGAGATCCAGGTTCTAGTCCCCACTCAGCCATGGAAACCCACTGGGTGACTTTGGGCCAGTCATAAACTCTCAGCCCAACCTATCTCACAGGGTTGTTGTTGTGAAGATAAAATGGAGAAGAGGAGGATGTATGCCACCTTGGAGGAAAAAATGGTGGGATATAAATGCAATAAAATAATAATAATAATAATAATAATAATAATAATAATAATAATAGAAATTACTTCTTTTTCAGTCTCTCCCTGCTCCTCCCCTGCCCACTGGCACCTCACATGCATTTCAGAGTGCCACAAACTGGAACCAGCCCAATGTGAAGGTGTTCAATTTGGCACTGGGCAGATGGCAGAGCAGACCTGTGTGGCCTCAGCTGCTGCAGCAGTGCAACATCAGTGACTGGCATTGCTTTACAGGCATCCATGCAAAGTGGCATGGAATTGGATAGGTGTGCTAAATATATTTGCACCTGTTTTGGAGAGGGAAGGCTGGGCATAAGGCAGATGATATTCCTTACACTGGTTTAATTAAAATTCCAAGGGGGTATTTATTTATTTATTTATTTATTTATTTATTTATTGTATCCTTCCTTTCCTTTAAGAGGAAGAGGGAACTATCCTATTTCATCCTTATACCCATTTTTTTTATCTTCTCTACCTCAAATATGTTGATACATATATAACTTATGTTTTGGGCTTTGTCTCTCCACAACCACCCTATATTAAGGGCGGCCAGGCTGGGAGATGGTTTCTTGTCCAGTCTAAACTTAATCAACGGGGGCTTTTCTCAGGGGCAGCCCATGGTATTTTGCTGCCTGAAGTGAAGAGAGAAATTGTGTCTCCCTCCTCCTCCTTCAACACTGGCTGCTTCTACCACAGGTGAGAGAAGCACGCTAGCTTAGAGGTCATGGGTCAGGTCATGTGACGCACGTACAGCTTTGTCCTCCAACACCTCGCCACCACTCTTCACCCCCACCCTCAGATCTGCCGCCTGAGGTGGGCTGCCTCATTTTAGGGCCAGCCCTCAGTTTTCTGCATCACTGTTGTAAAACATAAAGTGCAAAGAGGGTATTTAAACATCTTTTTCTCCCTTACATCCTGCCTGAGGAAGAGTCCTGTAAAACTCAAAAAATGACACAACAAAGATATGGTTTTTCATTCCTTCTTTAATCTTATTATATGCAACCAAAGGCAAATATGGTAAGCTTTCAGTAAGGGCCAATTTCCACCACCATAATTCTTTTATGGCCTGGTCCAGGGGAGGCTTGTGGGTCCAATTTCAGCAGAGCTGTGAATTCATTCTGGGTTTTAGTCAGCCAGAACATGAAAGGAGCTATCCAAAGTGCTGAAACATGTCCCCAAAATGGGCTCAGCACCCTTGGTAGCTCCTTTAGAGTTCTGACTGGTTCTGGCTAAACCCCCAAATGGGTTCCGTGCTCCACCAAAATCGGAGCCATCAGCACCCACTGTATTGGTCATATAGGCCACTAATCTGACTGGTATCAGTTCTTCTCAGGCAAAAGGATGCATTCCAAACCCTGCGTCCTGAGACTCTTCTAAGTGGAACTGGTGGGTTATTTTTTAAGTAGAGATGATGATCTGGAACTTCGTGCCTGGACCTGTTTGGGGGATAGGGTTCAGCACCTTGGACAATCCTCTAGAGTTCTTTGACTAAAGAAGTTCTTTGACTGGTTTTGATTAAAACCCAGAATGTATCCACAGCCCTGCTGAAATTGGACCCACAAGCCTCCCCTGCAGGGTAGCTGAAGTGTAGTATTTGGATTTAAGGTGATACAGGCTTCAGTTCTAAGTTCAGTTACTTGCAGGATGCTCAGCTTTTACTGAAATGAGTAGAACATCCTTGCAAGTAAAGGCAGTGCTTGCTCCATCGTTATTTTATTTAGATTTAAATTATTTATTTATTTATTTATTTAATTACATTTATATACCGCCCCACAGCCGAAGCTCTCTGGGCGGTTTACAACATTAGTCTAAAGTGAAGAACACTGTTTGAGGAAGTTTTTGGAGCGGGTCGCTGAAATGTTTATTTCCTAGAATGAAATGATCCAGCACACTTTTATGGATGGTAAAATGAGAGCAGAAGACACAGAGGGGAGGAAATCATTCAAGCCATACCAGTGCTCCGTGGTCACTGAAGTATATGCCTGGCACATTACGGCACATTAGGTTGGCATTGATCTCACCAGTTTACTTTATGAGGTCTCTTGCAGCCCTGAATGCCTTTCTGTTGAAAAACCTTTGGAGCAGAAATTGCTACTTTGGGTAATCCATTTTCAAATTACTGTCCAATTGTGACTGATGACCTCACTCCAAAATCAGCTTACCTAACTGCAGCACTCAATAAGGAAAGAGAAATCGATCTTTATTTCCTTTCGCTTTGTGCTTTCCGCTTAATCCCTTCTTCATGTCCTTTGTAACCTTCCATGCCACTGCAGTTCGGATGACAAACTTCATAAGTAAAATGAATGCTGCTTTCATTTGACTCTTATTGTTGGAGGAAGGTGAAAGGGATAGCTGGAAAGCAGGCTCAGAATTGGGGCGGTATGTAATTCATGATTCTGCCATAGTGCAAGACAAACACAGAATTTGGAAACAGGCATAGAATGCAGCATCCTAATGTATTTCATTTAAAATGCTTAAAGTATTACACACAACTACACACCAACACACACCAACCATACAGCAGGACTGACCCAAGGTGAGAGGAGCGCTTTCACAAATACTATTGCTTCCACTTAAAGCACCAATCACTTCTGGTGATGTTTAGGGATATTTGAAAGAATGCAAAAGTGTTCATGCATGCAGGAGGCAGGGGGACAATACAGTGCAGAAAGTAGCTCCGTGAATAGAAAATGCTCATGTTTGCAGAAAATTTAATTGGCTAGGTGGTGGTGTGGTTTGTTCATATTCTGCGTGATCCCCAACTGGCTTAAAGAGAGGCCAGGGAGATCCAAGAAGCAGTGCCCCCTACTCAGCAATCACTTCTTTTGCTCTCAGCGACAGCCACATCTGATTGGCTATTTATTTATTTATTTATTTATTTATTACATTTCTATACTGCCCAATAGCCGGAGCGCTCTGGGCGGTTCACAAAAATTAAAAACATTCAAAGTATAAAACAACAGTATAAAACCATAATATAAAATACAATATAAAAGCTCAACCAGATAAAAACGGCAGCAATGCAAAATTACAAATTTAAAACACCAGTTAAAATGCTGGGAGAATAAAAAGGTCTTCACCTGGCATCTAAAAGCATATAATGTAGGTGCCAAGCGAACCTCCTTCGGGAGCTCATTCCACAGCCGGGGTGCCACAGCAGAGAAGACCCTCCTCCTGGTAGCCACCTGCCTTACTTCCTTTGGCAGGGGCTTGCGGAGAAGGACCCCTGAGGATGACCTTAGGGTCCGGGCAGGTACATACGGGAGGAGGCGTTCCTTCAGATACACTATGCAATTCCAAAGACTAAGATGACAAAGAAGAAGGAATAAAAGCTGGTGTTGAAGTAGCAGCTGATCATTACTGAACCTTGTTTACTACAAACAAGGTAAAGAAGAGGAAGTGGGAGTACACTTGGAAGTGGAGGGTCAAAAGCAATACATTCACACACACACACACCAAAAATGTTCACAGTAGAACATTATATATTTCTAACCATTATGACTATTCTAACCCCATGAAGTTGAATTCATGGAAGGCAAGCAGGTCCAACTTACAGCCTTGAGATGACGAACAGAAGATAAATGGGTAGAAACAGTCCCCCTATCCTTGAACCAGAAAACAAGAGCAAGTCCTTCAGGACCTTGGACAGATCATAGAAAGCAGGCCACTTGCTCCATCTGGTTCTTCGCTCCAGCTGAGCCTTTAGTTCCTTCATGGGTGAGCCCACTCTTTCACCTTCATAATGCATGGAGAGCTTTAAAGGTGATATCCTGCAGCCTATACCTTAGCACTCTTTTGACTCTCTGTTAATCCCTGCCTATTGCATTGCCTGTGTTGATGAGCAGACACTGGGGAGTGCAAGGCCAAAGGTGTAGAGAGGTTGGTCCTTTGGCTCAGTTGTGCTATCTCTGTGGTCCCCAGTTTTTAGGCCCAAGAATATCCTAGATGTTGTCTGACTCCTGGTCCCCGTTTGAGGTTGCAATCACGATGTGGACAAAACGAGACGTGATACTTGATGTGGTGATGTCCTCAAGATGACAGCCTGACGTCGAATTCTTCCCCTCCACTATAATGTTTAGAACAACTCTGCTGAGAGAGCAACAATGAGAGTGACCTAGGCAGATTTGCCTGAAAGTTAACAGGAAATGAAGGTAAACTCAACCTGGGGCAATTGTTTTTTTGTTTTCAGAGGCAATCCTAAATCCAGCATCACATCTAGTTCCACTTTCAGGACAGATGCTTGAAAGTAATATCTTGGAAGTCAGGGCTTATATAGGGCATCTGTGGAGGACCCCATGGAGCTGTGTTTCAGTGTGATAAAATAAATAAAAATGCAAAATATGCAAACTTGCTTAAGTTGGATATGCCAGAGCATTCAGCTTTTAGTTAATTTAGAATTTGGGTAGGGATGTGAGAATCAGTGAGGCTTGCTAAGTCCCTCTGAATTCCACCTTGAAACCCAGGCTGCCTCACTCCCATTCCTGAATGCAAGCTTTTGTTGTTGTTGAAATGGGGAAAGTGTGCATTTGGGTACACAGGGTTGTGGTGGCGGTATTTTGTTTTGTTTTTTTGAGTGCACACCTTAGTGTTCATTTCCCTTTATTGACTAACATGTGAAAATGTGCATCCCTCCTCCAAATGCACATTTTTAAAGTGCAGATTTTTTCTAATGGATACATTTTGTGAATGCAAGCTCAGGAATACGCTAGGTTTCCCCCCACCACCACCACCAATGCTTTTGCATTTGGGACGAGTGGATGAACAGGTCAAATTCTGGTCAAAAATGAATCAAAATGCAACATTCCTGAATTTGGGTGCTTCATTTTGATTTCTTTAATGCCGGGTGTGCACAGCCCTGCTTATAACTTCAATGGAGACTGTCCAACGCAGGAGCAAGCTACAAACTGCTTGACCTTGGCGAACACAGTTTTTGCTTTTACTGTCTGGCACTTGAGGAAACAGCAACAAATGAAACATTATAGACTGCAGGCCCATTCTGGCCTGTTCATGAAGCTTTGACATGAACAAAACTAGATCGTATACATGATACAAACCAAGTAGGCCTGGCAAGTTTCAAGCCTTTTCTGTTGCAATTGGAATTAACAGGAGAATGAACTTCAAACACATTTCTTGTGAGATATCCTTCTGCTTCACATTCTGCTAAAAAAAATGGCTACAAGAACTGACTTCCTTCAAAACTTTCTTTCCTTACCAATGTTGGACATAATGAGAAAATGAAATTAGATAATTCTGTGTTGGATGGCTATACTCCTAGGATATTTTACTTCATTTTCAAAACCATGGTTTACTGCTTTCTATTTGTCTGACTGGCTTATTTATGCCTATATGTAATTTCATATCCAAATGGCATTTTGGGAATATAAATGCAAATATATCGTCAAGATAAGTCCTCTGAATATTGAATTCCTGAAGTGTTTTGTTTTGTTTGTACTTTTCTCAATGGCTGGGATCCAAAGAAATTGGAAGACCTTGAGTGAGCTCAAGGGGATTTTAGATTTGAGACTGTATCTAATGCCAATGGGTCTACTCTAAGTAGGTCTAACATTGGATAGAATTCTTGATTTCTTTACTCAAAAAGTAGTTTGTTATGCCACAAGGAGAACTGCTTTTGAAAGTGAATGGAGTTTCAAAGGAGTTTGTGATATAGCACCCACCAAGTAGTCAATTAAACCTTTAGTGGAACTATCTGCCAGTTAAAGCCCCCATTTTATTTTATAAATAAGTTTAAAATAGGGATGGGTGAATTTGCCTGGGTCCACTTTGTGCACTGCTTGATGGACCCCCACTGGCCACCAGACCCTGTTTGATGTGGGGAAGGGAGTCTGATGGATATCTACCTGCTCACCCCCATGGATTGGAGTCTGCAAACCCCCCAGCCACCCAACCCTGTCTGGTGCACTGCCCAACCTGTCCACAGGTCCACGGGCATCCAGCAAGAGGCACACTACTGCCTGCTCCCTCCCTGAGCCGCCATTTTGAGGAAACTGTCAGCTCATTTTGATTTTGCATAATGGGGCTTTTAACACAAATGCACTATTGTCAATGTGCAGCATTTCTTTCATTTGTCATATGCTTTTTTAATATTTTAAATGTTTTAATATTATAGATGGTTTAATTGTATTTCTGTAAAGCCACCTTGAATGGGGAAAAAGGCAGGATACAAATAAATATAATAATGATAATAATGATAAAATAATAATAATGGCCATAAATAACCCCATTTATGCAACATTACAAGTGTAAGTGGTCTAAGTAGTCTATTTAGGCATCCATGCAACACTCGCCAGGTGCCTACAGAATGCCTGGCAGCTTTTTCCCCATGCCAGACAAGGTCAGCCAGCTGGTAGGGTCTGCAGACTCCAGTCTAGGGGGCTGAGCAGATTGTTGTCCATCAGACTCCAACCCACCCTCCCCGGATATCCATGACATCCTTATTTTAAAAGCCCGATTTGTGGTGGGCAAAGAGCATTTTATCTAGGTTTTCCACTACTTCCCATAATCTCCATCTTAAACACTTAGAGTTTCCCTTGGATTTCCCCCTCCAAATACCACCCACCATCACAATGAATTTTGTTTCATAATTCTACAAGGAGCACTACAAAGCAAGGCCCACTTAGGAAGGAAAGGAACCTCTCGTGCAAGCACTGAGTCATTACTGACTCTTGGAGGGACGCCAGCTTTCGCTGACGTTTTCTTGGCAGGCCTTACAGCCGGGTGGTTTGCCGTTGCCTTCCCCGGCCGTTATTACCTTTCCCTCAGCTAACTGGGTACTCATTTTACCGACCTCGGTAGGATGGAAGGCTGAGTCGACCCGAGCTGGCTGCCTGAAACCAGCTTCCGCTGGGATCGAATTCAGGCCGATGGGAGAGTTTCGGCTGCAGAAACTGCTGCTTTACCGCACTGCACCACACGAGGCTCATAAGGCCCACTTAAGGGTAGGAAATTATGCCAGACTGCTCTTCTATAGCTTATGTGCACCAATTATGGATAGATAATGAATGGATCCTTATGCTGCAATACAATCTTCACTTGAGTACAGAGCTTTTATCACAGCAGTGGAGAACCTCTGACCCACAAGGCTGTGCTTACTCAGCCATGCCTCTCAGCCATCACCTCTCCCCATAAGGCGACACCCAGTCAGCTTTGGCCCTCAGCCACCCACCCCTCCCTGTTTACATGGCACTAGATTGCTGCACTTCAAGCTCCATCACACCTGGGGTTAACACACTCCCTACCTCGCATCTCTGCCCCTATTTTCCTTCCTCAAGTTACTTCCTCTTTCAAAAGAGGAAGTACAGAATGGGCACGAGGCCCATTGAGTCCGCTGTTCTAATGGCGCTGCATCTCCTGCACACAGCAGGAGAGAGCAGCAATTCTGAGTTAAAAAAAACATTGGACTTAATGAGGGTTTTTTTTTGTCATGCAAAGAAGGGCAGAAGGGGCAGAAGGGGTATGGGAGGCAGACGACGTCATGTGAGGGACTTGAGCAAACTCCGTGAGTGCCCAGTAACGAGTGTGCAATAAAAATCTCGTCGGATGGAGCTTTTCGTCTCTGCGCACTGAAAAAGGGGCAGCATTTCTGAGGGTCACAGTAATGAATGTAACCCTCAGGCTGAAAAAGGTCCCCCTTCACTGCTGTCTAAGTTCCCAAAGAAAATGCATGGATGAAGGGGGGGGGGAAACACACCATGAGATTGTTCAGGAAATAGGATAAGTCGGAGCTTATTTTCAGTCAGCTTCGGTGTCCATTTCAGATTTCAAAACATTTGGACCCCTACTGAAATAAATGTCAAGTGTATCAGGAACCAAATCATTCTTATGACCTGAGAACATTTTTTTCATTTTCTCAAGTATTACTTGGAGTCACCCAAGTCCTTTGAAGTTAACTTCAGAGTATTGTTTTATGACATTGAGAGAGCGCCCTTGTGCTTTAGCTTCTAATGCGGGGGTCACCCCTTGTTGAGCTGCCTAGCTTTTACGAGTCTAATTGAACTTAGTAATTAAGAAAGGTGTCAGCCCTTGGGACCAAATTTGTTTCTTTATAGATATCAAGTAATTCCCAGCTACTTGTTCCCTGTGAAAATAGGAAGCAGTTGTTCAGAACTATTTACTTCCTAAACATCTTTCCAGATTTGAGTTGCTACCCAAATTCTGCCTCACTGAAATTCATAGTGAATTTGGGGGTTCCTTCTGAAATGAAACACCACTGGTATATTGAAAACAAATGAAAAGTGTTTTTAGATTAGCAAAATTCCCAAAGGGATTTTGGAAATTTCTGGCTTTGTACCTGTTTTCACTTACAGCAAAATCTGAACCAAAGTTGGATGTTTTTCTTCAAGAAAACCACCTGAGAAGTGTTGAGAAAAGCCAAACATATTTCCATAAGAGTAGTGGAACTTCTCAGTGTGTGTTGTGTCTGTGTAATGGTAAGGGTGGAGTTAGAGGACATGACTTCACATAACGTTCTCTTCAGCCAGTGAAAAGTCTGCTTATCAGGAATTTGCAGGAGAAAGAAACATGAAGACAGTTTTAGCCAGGCCTTTTCACCAGTGTGAAGAACCTCTGGTCCTCCAGATGTTGTTGGACTCCAGCTCCCCTCACCCCCAGCCAGCATGGCCAATGGCCAGGGATTCTGGGAGTTATAGTCCAACAAGATCTGGAAGGCATGTTCCCACCCCTGCCTTATAGAATATTTATTTATTTATTTATTCATTTATTCATTCATTCCATTTCTATGCTGGCCGATATCCAAAGCTCTCCAGGCAATTCATAGCAAATAAAACCATAAATTACAGCACAGTAAAATATAAAAGTTTAAAACTATAGTATAAAATAGGGGTGTGCACGGACCCCCCGCTCCGCTTCACTTGCAGATCCGCCATTTTCCGGAGCGGGTCGCTCCGCTCCGCCCCCGCTCCGCCCACTTCCGCTCCGCTCCGCTCGGAGCTCCGGATCCGGAGCTCCGTTTTTGCCCCCCATAGGGTTGCATTGAAAGCTAAAAAAGTATACAACTTTTTTTCCGTTGAAGTTAGAAACCTCACGTTTGGCACCATGACACCTCATGGGCGTATACACACACACGCCAAGTTTCAAGGCAATCCCATCATCCCCTGATTTTTGGCGAATTTTTGAAAATCGGGCACCCCATTCACACCCCTTGGGATAGCTCCGTCAATTTGCATGTTAGAAACCTCAAACTCGGCACCAGGGCAGCTTATCCATGTGTCCACATGCACGCCAAGTTGCAAGCAAATCCCATCATCCCCTGATTTTTGGCGCGGCTCTACCCTCTAACGCACCACCCATAACCCTAATTCACACCCCTTTAGATAGCTCCGTCAATTTGCACGTTAGAAACCTCAAACTCAGCACCATGATAGCTTATCCACGTGTCCACATGCACGCCAAGTTTCAAGGCAATCCCATCATCCCCTGATTTTTGGCGAATTTTTGAAAATCGGGCACCCCATTCACACCCCTTGGGATAGCTCCGTCAATTTGCATGTTAGAAACCTCAAACTCGGCACCATGATAGCTTATCCATGTGTCCACATGCACGCCAAGTTGCAAGCAAATCCCATCATCCCCTGATTTTTGGCATGGCTTAACTCACCCCAAATTGTCCCATTCTACAACTACGTCAATTTGCATGTTTGAAACCTCAAAGTCGGCACCATGATAGCTTATCCACGTGTCCACATGGACGCCAAGTTTCAAGGCAATCCCATCATCCCCTGATTTTTGGGGAATTTATGAAAATCGGGCACCCCATTCACACCCCTTGGGATAGCTCCGTCAATTTGCATGTTAGAAACCTCAAACTCGGCACCATGATAGCTTATCCATGTGTCCACATGGACGCCCAGACTCAAGGCAATCCCATCATCCCCTGATTTTTGGCGCGGCTTAAACTTTTTAACTTACCCCAAATCAAGTCCCACTCTACAACTACGTCAATTTGCACATTAGAAACCTATCCTTTGGTCCCATGACAGCTTACCCATGTGTCCCCATGGACACCAAGTTTCAAGGCAATCCCATCATCCCCTGATGTTAGGGGAACTTTTGAAATTCGGACACTCCAGTATGTCAGGGATTTAAAGTTGCAATTGCAGACAGCTCAATGGGGCCAGTTCCAAGGCAATCCCAACATGCCACGAGATAACCCTAAATCTTCTTGCACATTTGAAAAAGGGATTATTGAACTTGATAAAGTCTAAGTGAGCGCAGGAAGGACTTCTCCCCTGAATCAAAGCAAGACACATCCACCATCCCTGCAAGGCGGGAAGGGGAGAAGGGAGGGAAAGCAGGCAGGCAGGCAGGCAGGCAGCATGCATTGTAGTGCCGCAAGGATGGCTTGAGCACTAACGCATAGCAAACCAACCCGTAAGCGGGCGCAAGGAGCAAGTGAGGCAAAGATGGCTGGTTCTTTCTTTCTAAGCCAGCAGTTACGCCTTGAGGGGCACAGAGGAGGACGATTGGGAGCAAACCAGGCACCAGGCGGGCAGAGAGGCAGGCAGAGTAGGCGAGGAGTCAGTCCTGGCAGATGCCCCACCACAGCAGCACCCCGGGGGAGGCGGGCAGGCGGGCAGGAAGGCAGGCAGGCAGGCTGCGGGCATTTCTGGGGGCACAAGGAAGTGATGGCTGGTTTCTAAGCCAGCATTGCAGTTAGTCACGCATTGCAAACGCAAACCATCCCAGCGAGTCGGTCACCGAGGAGGACAGGCTAGCA
This sequence comes from Elgaria multicarinata webbii, assembly GCF_023053635.1. NCBI lineage: Eukaryota > Metazoa > Chordata > Lepidosauria > Squamata > Anguidae > Elgaria > Elgaria multicarinata. The sequence continues at coordinate 89,727,414 of NC_086179.1, read as the reverse complement.
GAGGGGCAGGCAGAGTGACATGTCATAGATCTAGTATTGGGGAGGAGTCAGTCCCGGCAGATGCCCCACCACAGTAGCACCCTGGGTGGGCATTGGAAAACGCCATCTTGTGGGTCAATACTTCCCCCACCCCATGTCCTGCAGGGTTGCCTGCCTAACCCTTGTGGGGATGGGAGATGGAGAGCTTAGAGTGGCAGTGCCAGCAGCAGCCTTCGGCTTTCCCCTGGAACCAGTCGCCTTGCCCGCCTCTTTCCCCAGCAAGATCGCCTGGTGCTGCCTATGAAGATGCATCTTCATGCTGCTGGTTCCATAATGCCCTGTCGATGAACCCCTGCTTAGGCTGAGTTTGCAGTGGCGACAGACAGCAAAGCGGGGATCCTCTCCCAACTCAAAGTGGTCCCACACGATGCTTGTCTTTCGTTTCCGTGGTGACACCACCAATTGCCCGCCTGAGCTCTCTGGTGTTGCCACAGAAACAGGGGTGTGGGATGAGACTGGGGAGAGAGCCTCGGCCTGCTGCTGCTCCTCCTCAGCCCCCACATCCTGGAGGCCCACCGCCTCCTCCTCCTCCCCCCCCTCCACTGTGCTGAGGACCTCATCTAGGTCCATCAGCGGGCTCGTGGGCTGAAAGGAGAATGAAGGAGTTGGGGATACTCCTCCTCTAATGGCACTGCTGCCACGTGCCTCTTGCAAACGGGCACTTTTCCCATTCCCACCCTCAAAAAGAGAACGCCGGGCACAAGTTGCAGAAGAGAGTGGCTCTGCCTGCTGCTTGTCCTGCTTCTGTTTTGGAGCAGTCAGCCAAGGAGTTGCCCGTTTGAGTTTCACAGGAGGAGAGGCAGCCTGCTGGCAGCCTGAGCCTTGCTGCTTTCAGCACGCCTGCTTCCTCTTTTCATGATGACTAATAAAATATTAATACTACTAATACTATGTATAAGGTACTACTAAGAATATGTATAAGAAGAATATAATATGTTTAAATGTAGGGAAATGGGACAAGAAGAATAAAATATACTACTACTAATATGTATGAGAATATACTAATATATATATATATATATATATATATATACTAAGAATATCTAAAAGAATATAATAATATGTTTAAGAATATTACTAATAAATGTAGGGAAATGGGACAAGAAATGGGACAACCACTACTATAAGAAGAACAAAATATGAATACTACTAATAATATGTATGAGAATATATACTAATAGACTACTAAGACTATGTAAAAGAATATAATAATAATATGTTTAAGAATAGGGAAATGGTGTGTGTATGCTTTCCCCAAAATGCTCAATCTGTGGCTGCACAAAAGCAGCCCACTCCGTCCAAGTTACACAGAGAAGAAAAAGAGAATCAATTTTTTTTGGTATATTTTGGTATATAGAAGATAGAAGGAAACACAATCAGGATTTAAGAGAGGGGAGGGGGGAAAAGAACCAACCACTACTATAAGAAGAACAAAATATGAATACTACTAATATAATATTTATGAGAATATATACTAATAGACTATGTAAAAGAATATAATAAAATATGTTTAAGAATATAAATGTAGGGAAATGGGACAAAAACTGTGTGTATGCTTTCAAAAGAAAGCTTTCACAAAAGCAGAACAGTCAGGCTTTAATACAGGGAAGGGGGGGGCAACCAACCCAACCAACCCAAACACACACTCCAAAATTCAAAAATAAAGTTTATATTAAATCAAAGTAAGGGGAAAACACAGGGCAAACTAAGCTATAAGTCAGAAAGAAGCAAACAAACACACACACGCGCCAAACTAAACCTATCCTAATCTATCTCCAAAGTCCAAAGCAGGAGCACTAACTAAGTAAGTGTTCCCTCCACGAACGCCAACCCACAAAGAGACACAAAACAGAAAGTTCTCAGGGTGGGTCTGCCTTAGTCCCCCCTCCAATGCTGGGATTGGAGGAGGATGCTTTCTGAGGAGATCAATTCTCATCAGGATTGGGAGTTGAATGTGCCTGTCATCGCTTCCAAAAAAATAAAAAAATAAATAAAAAAAACCCCAAACCCCGATTTTTAACAAAATATTGCACGTGAACCACAGCACGCAGAAAGTTGAGAGTAGTCTCAAAATGACCCCCATCCACGACTCTCTGTGCACAAGAATTTTCAGAACGATAGCTTAAACCCCCCCAGTTATCCCCGATTCTTTTCCGCAATGCAATCCTATGGGCGAAAAGCCGAAACGCCGTTTGAGCCGCGCGGTTGACCCAATTTTCAAAAAAATATAGCACGCGACACGGACAACGCAGAGAGGTGAGAGTGGTCTCAAAATGACCCCCATCCACGACTCTCTGAGCACAAGAATTTCCAGAATGATAGCTTCAAAAACAACCTAGTTATGCGCGATTATTTGCCGCAATGCAATCCTATGGCGAAATGTTTTCAAGATGGCGACCGGAGCGCTCCGCCTGAACTCGGAGCTCCGAAAAATGGTCGCTTCTCTTCGCCTTGCTTCTAGGGGGTCCACGGTCCGCTCCTACTCCACCTCTGGGTAAGGCGGAGCAGGCCAATCCGCTACTGCTTCTACGCTCCTAATCGGAGCGGAGCACATCCCTAGTATAAAATAAAGATAAAGACCACAGCAGCAGTGCAAAGATGCAAAATAAAGGAATAGATGGAAAACAACCAAAACTGAAAGACAAAAATGCCTGAAAAAATAAGAACATCTTCACTTGGCTCTGAAAATAGCACAACAGGTAAGCCTCTCTGGGCCTAATAAGCAGTTGTCACATCTCCGGTTTAGTATAAAACAGGGCTACAAAACTTTTTCTGTTCAGGTTCACATTCCCTTGAGGTTAATCTGTTGAAGGCCGCTTGTCACTGCTGTGTGGGCCAGAACCAAAAGCGGACAGGCCCACCACATGTCTCTTACTTTTTCTGCCCCACTGTTCTGTCCTATCTGTCTGTCTGTCTCTCCCCCCTTCCCCCAGTCTTCCTACTTTTTGCCTCCCCCCCACTCCCATGCCATTTCTGCTGTGGGAGGGTCAGATCATTCTTGCAAGAGGTCTGAGTGGATCACATGAAGAAGGCTTTTGGAATTAGGCTAAGGGAAACATGCACCTAGGGCCACAGCTTGCCAGTGGAGGTTGGTGGCTCCGATTTCAGTGGGGCTGTGCATCCATTCTGGGTTTCCATCAGAACCAGCCAGGAGCTATCCAAGGTGCTGAATCTATTTTGGTAATAGCTCAGCAACTTTGATAGCTCCTGTAGAGTTCTTGCTGGTTCTGACTAAAACCCAGAATGGATTCACAGCCCCACCAAAATCAGAGCAACCAACCTCCACTTCAGGTTGTCCACCCCTGGTATAATAGAATGAAACGGTGGATTGTATAACCTCCAACATATAATTAATGACCAGTTCTTTTCAGATGAAGAACCATCAGAATTATGTATTTTACATTTATATTAGCGGAAGGTGGAGTACATTAAAAATATCCAGTTATTAGGTTGCAATCCTATACACACTTATCTGGGTGTAAGTCCCACTGAACTCAGTGGGCCTTAACGCTGAGTAGACATGTTTAGGATTGTACTGTTAAAGATGTATTTGGTTGATGAATCATCTGTCTTCAGAGAATGAAAATAAATTATAATATTACTAAAGCATCAACGTTAAGAAGGATGCCATTACTTACTGTTTATTAACAAAAGCTATTAATTATACGAATGAAACAAGAGTCATCTTCAAAATGTACTTTTTCATTCTCTTTCACCACATCTGCCAGAGCCATAATGACTTTTTTTTTTAAAAAAAAAGCCTTCACTTCAGTTCCACCCCGCACAATTAAACAGTAAGTTGCCCTGTTAGATCCTTTGCTCCCCTGTGGATTAATCAAGTAAACTATGTACTTACTTAAGTAATGTTTTAGTTGACTAACAGCACAGCTTAAATCCTTGTGCATAATAACTTCAAAATTACATACATGTTTTATTGTAACTGAAACATTTAATGTCCTCACTTCACAGATTTAAAGGGTTTTCTTCACAGTGACTCATCTATGCCTCTTAGCTTGTTCTAAGTCAGTGTGGGAGCACAGTATGGGATCCAAAGAACTCCACCAGCTGCTCACACCAAGGGGCTGCTCTTCAGACAACCACACTTAACTTGCAAATGTTGGGGTCAGGGATAGCCAGGCAGTACGGTTGCACCCACCACCTGGTCATTGTGTGATGCATGGAGGGGCCCATGGGTGAGTTTGCGACTTCTATGAACAATATGCAGCATTTCATTAAAGGATTAAATTTGCAAGAGGTCAGTTTTTGAGAAACATCACAAGAAGTGCTGATTTTAAAGCATTTGGTACCTTTTCCAGGGTTCAGAACTAATATGGTACTAAGATAGCATTTTCCACATTTATTCTTGTAGTGTTTGCACACAGGATATAAATTCATCCTTCATCTAATCTCAGTGAACATCTCTGCAACCTTTGCTCCTCACCAAAGATGGTTACGGTCAACCAAGCCCCACATGAATATGTGAGTATCACTCCTTCGAATAACGAACTCAGATGGTGAGTCCCACCAGGATTGCAGCTAAAATGGGGCACTGGGAAAATGGGGGGATATGTCAGTATGCTTGGGAGAATTGGGAAGTTTGCAGAATTACAAAAACATGTTTTCAAAAACCCTATGGGGGCAATCCCTCCCCATAAAACAACCCAATGAAGACTGAAAGCCCCGTCACATCTAGGTAGAAATGCGGGGCTCCCGTCGCTTCTCCGTCGTCGCTTCTCCGTCATCGCTTCCTGAAAACAGGAAGTAATGAGGCCCATTCAGTCTGGCAGGAGAGAGCAGCAACCAGACTTTTTCTGGGTTTTTTTGCAGTGCAAGGAAGGCCAGAAGGGGCAGAAGATGCACGAGAGGCAGACAATGTCATGTGAGAAATCCATGAGTGCCCAGTAACGAGCGTGCAGTAAAACGCTCGTCGGATGGAGCTTAGAGTGTGCTCAGCTCAGCAGCCCCCGAAAGGAGAGCGACAGTTGGAAAATAAATCATTAGGATGGGGCTGCTCTGTGTGGAGGAAATTGTCTGGAACTCTGAACAGGAGCACTCCGTTTAGGATGGAGGATACACTGCAACATTTTATTGCAGTTCCCACTTATATGGGCATAATAGCTACACATTAACAGCTTCCTTTGTGGGAGTTAGATTAAGAGTTACATGGTGCTGCCTGAAAATGTATGTTGACTTCATACAATAAAAAAAATAACACCAACAAAAAAAGGATGGGTGAATTGTGGTTTGCTTTTCTCCCTTTGTCTCACTTCCAGTGTGCTTTCCTAAGTGGTGGTGTGCTATGATTGGCATGTTAATAACCTCATCAGTCTACAGGGGCAATGCTAATTGTTTGCCATAATTCCCATGAGTACAATGCAGTCATTACATACTAATTTTTCAACATCTGGGAAAGGCTTTATAGCACAGCAACTCCTGATCAGCTGGACCTCGGTTCACCTTAGTTTGTACATATCCACACAAACCCCGTCGGGCAGTGTTGTTACGGCTATATCTCTAAAACAGACACGGGGGCCCAGCCGGAATGGTTAGATCTAGATCTGAAAGGAACGAAACTTCCTTTCAGAAACCTGGCCTGTTCTTTCCTGTGGGATTTAGGGACAGAGGAGAACAGACAGGGGTCAGGAGGCGTTTTATATATTCACATATAGATCCTGGCAAACAGGACTTTTTATTAGCAATGGGCAGGATGAATGGATGCAGAAGAGGACAGGACAGGACCCCAGAGTCTTTCATGGCAAAGGAGTGCATTTTAGCAGGTGCTACTTTTCTCATCGAAACATGACAATTGACACCTACTGAAATTCTCTTTTCTAAACAGACTGGGCCAGTCTGCCTTTACATCTGGTTGCCCTAGCCATGGCCAATGCCACAGATTCCCCCCAAATGCAAGAGTCATGCTCAGAAAGGACCACTTTATACCTGTATAATAGAAGACAATAAAAGAGTGGTAGAACAGCATGGCTGCATTCTTCTTTCCTTTGACTGGTGCTGAGCTAGGGTGACCATATGAAAAGGAGGACAGGGCTCCTGTATCTTTAACAGTTGTATTGAAAAAATGGAATTTCAGAAGGTATCATTTGTATATATGGGGAACCTGGTGAAATTCCCTCTTCATCACAACAGTTAAAGCTGCAGGTGCCCTGCCCTCTTTTAAATCAGGTCACAATATAGCTGCAGTATAGCTTTAACTGTTGTGATGAAGAGGAAATTTCACCAGGTGCAACATGCATACAAATGACTCCTGCTGAAATTCCCTTTTCTATGCAACTGTCAAAGATACAAGAGCCCTGTCCTCCTTTTCATATGGTCACCCTAGCTGAGCAACTGAGATCTCAGGGCCAAATCCATCTCCCTCAGATGTACCAGATTCCACCACCAACCCAATCACCATTACCAATCCAAAGATATGAGAGGTACATAGAGGAAGAGTTGGCAGCCTATTTTGAGAGATGGCCCACCGCCCTCCATTTCTATCTTCAAGATATTTCTCCTATAAAACTAGACCTTAGGCCATAGCTAGACCTAAGGTTTATCCCTGGATTGTCCAGGGGTCAAACCTGTTCATCTAGGTGACACACTGGGGATCCAGTGCTCAAGCAGGGGTGAACCCTAGATGATCCCAGGATAAACCTCAGGTCTAGCTGTGGCCTAAGTTTTAGTCTAGGGTTCTTGATCTACATACACTGTTCTTGGCTCCCAATGAACAACAAAGTGCTATTCCTTATTTCCATGACACCGTGACACTTACAGCGCAAGAAAGACATGGCTCTTTCAATGATGTCAATGATGTTACGCTTACTCCGGTCAAGGAAGCTCGTAGCCTTGGCTTTATCTTCGACTCCTCGCTCTCCTTTATTCCTCATATTGAGGCAGTAGCTAAATCTTGTCGATTTTTCCTGTATAATATTGCCAGGATTCGATCATTTTTGTCTGTCTCTTCTGCCAAGACGCTTGTTCATGCACTGGTTATTTCACGGTTGGACTACTGCAACCTTCTTCTCTCTGGCCTTCCTTCTTCTCACATCAGTCCGTTGGTTTCTGTTCACCACTCTGCCGCAAAGATCATCTTCTTAGCTCGCCGCTCCGACCATGTTACTCCGCTTCTGAAATCTCTTCATTGGCTTCCAATTCACTTCAGAATCCAATATAAACTTCTCCTGTTAACCTTCAAAGCTTTTCACGGTCTAGCTCCTTCCTATCTCTCCTCTCTCATCTCACACTATTGCCCCGCTCGTGCTCTTCGCTCCTCTGATGCCATGTTTCTCGCCTGCCCAAGGGCCTCTACTTCCCTTGCTCGGCTTCGTCCATTTTCGTCTGCTGCCCCTTACGCCTGGAACGCTCTTCCAGAACATTTGAGAACTACAAGTTCAACCACAGCTTTTAAAGCTCAACTAAAAACTTTTCTTTTTCCTAAAGCTTTTAAAACTTGATGTTGTGCAGACTTCTACTGTTACTTTCTACTGTTAGTTTTTCCCTACCCTGTGCCTGCTTACCCTACCCTGTACCTGTTTGCATTCTCTTCCCCTCCTTATTGTTTTACTATGATTTTATTAGATTGTAAGCCTATGCGGCAGGGTCTTGCTATTTACTGTTTTACTCTGTACAGCACCATGTACATTGATGGTGCTATATAAATAATAATAATAATAATAATAATAATAATAATAATAATAATCTTTATTATAGCCAGTGCCTAACTGATTGCCTATGGGAAATGATTTGGCTGTACAAAAAAATCAGATGTTTCCTCAGGATTTCTGTCTCTGCAGGCAACATTCTACAACATTCTGTTTACCTAATGCTCACAACTGTATTATTGTTGCTAAATGTATTGCTGTCTGGCACCTGCTCTTTAATCTCTCTCTCTCTCTTTCTCTCTCTTTTATCTTCCAGGTGTATTTTTAAGGGTCACAGTGACTACTAAAGTGCTCTCATCAAATTCTGGGGGAAATGACCACAGCCTTTAATAAACTGACAAGTATTTAAAGTTTTCGTGCAGGAAATTTCCTTCTTTACAATGTGACTCATTTTATTGGTACACAGGGAGCAATTTAGATGAAATAAATAAATATAGCAAAATCGTTGTTCTTAGGATACGTAAAAGTAGTTGGCAGGGGTAGTGGTAGCCTCTACCTTCTAGGGCTTAAAAATATATATATATCAGCATTCTCCAACTTTTTGCCCTTCAGATTTGTTGGACTATAATTCCCATAATTGCCAGCCATTTAACATTCTGGCTGAGGATGATGGGAGTTGAAGTCCATCATATCTGGAAAGCACCAGGTTGGGGGAGCCTGGATTATACAAAGTCATTGAGGTAACTCCATGAGAAATAGATACACCTTCCAAGTGTGGAGGCAATACAGCTTTGATTGTGACAACCTGGGGAAGGTAAGAGAGGATGGTTGTCAACATCTGCTTGCTCTTGTGAACTTTCCAGCGGAAATTGGGTTGGCCACTGTTGAGACTCTACACCAAGCAGGCTATTCCACTATGAAAGTGGTATGAAAGCAGTATATAAAAGTCAGAAGCCACACTATTGCTTTACAGCGGTATTGAATTCTGCTGCAAGATCTACACTGCTGCTTTATAGTGGTAATGAAGTGCACTGACAACTGTTGGGGCCCGTGCCACATCTACACCAAGTGGGATATAACACTATGAAAGTAGCATGAAAGCGGTATATGGTATGTGTCAATGGGCCCCAACAGTTGTCAGTGCACTTCAATACTGCTATAAAGCAGTAGTGTGATCCTGCCTTTTATAAACCACTTTCATACCACTTTCGTAGTGGAATATCCTGCTTGGTGTAGATAAACCCACAGATTGCTGGATTAGACAAGCTTTTGCTCTGGTCCAGCATAGGGAGACCTTATGTTCAGATAATTAGATAGAAAAGAATATATAAAAACAGTGTGTTCTGATTGCTGAAGCAGCAAGTTTGCAACACAGTATAGTGGCTTACCCATTAATTACCCATTGATGGATGCTAAGGTGTGTGGTAAAAGGTGAAGGCAATCTGCCAGTTAATATGTGACTGTTATCACTTACTAGCCACACACCCCTAATTCTGACAAGAGGTGAAGAAGGAACAGCATATTACAGGGTCACGTCTTGGGAAAACCTCTATGTACAAAGTCAAGATATGTTTCTCTTGTTGGGTCCCTGTCAGTGGAAATTAGGCTACTTAGTACTATAAGGGTGTGGGGGGGAGATGTTTGGCTATCAACCAAAGTACTACTTTTTCCCATAGGAGTAAACTGTAGGCATCCATCACTTATATGGGAGAAAGTAAAAAACAACTGTAATTTGGAGCAGTATTTGCCTGGGAACCACCTTCCTCCTGGGGAAAAAAACATTGCCAACTGGAGTCCATTTACTTTGTCCCATAAAAGTCAGTAGGAGCCAATGAGAATCAAGCCTACATCTACTTTACTTCACTCTTTCATTTGCATAGCTACCTCATGAATTTAATCTTTTGGAGTACATGTGGGCAGGCCTTGGAAACTTCCAGACCCTTACCACACACCATCCTCCCTACATAAAGTCCGTTCTTCCCATCCCACCAAACAGAAGTCTGGCTGGTTGCGGGGGGCGACGACGACGACACAATTGTGATATGGAGAGTGGTGCAAGAAATGGAGGCTCCGGCCGCTGCTACTGACATGTGACCCCAAGCCATCCACTCTATTTCTCCATCACAGAAATAGTCACTAGAACTGGCTTGCAAGCATATGAAATTGGATATATGTACTCACTCAGAGAACACTTTTTAGAGATGGCCCAAAAGAATGTTATCCAGGTAACTACTGGAAATGTTTCTTACCTCCAAATCATAGAATTCCTAAATAGTCAGGAAAATACAATCCAGGTTGCTTGATATCTCTTTTTCCAAACCTAAAAATAAAAGCAGTACATATTAATTGTTGGTTTCCAATTTTGTGCTATCACACACAAATTCATTAACATGAGGCATTTGTAAACATCGGCTTTAAAGCGTGACATGGATGAGGTAACATGGGCAGTTGCCATAAAATGAATACGGTTCCCTCTGAAACTTCCTAATGGTCATCAGCAATCACTTGTCAATGTTCATAGAATCATAGAATGGTAGAGTTGGAAGGGGCATACAAGGCCATCTAGTCCAACCCCCTGCTCAATGCAGGAATCCACCCTAAAGTATCCCCAACAGATGCTTGTCCAGCTGCCTCTTGATGGCCTCTAGTGTGGGAGAGCCCACGACCTCTCTAGGTAACTGGTTCCATTGTCGTACTGCTCTAACAGTCAGGAAGTTTTTCCTGATGTCCAGCCGTAACAACTAGGTTACAGTTGCTCATCTGGGACTAATTTGGACTCAGTGGTCCCAGTTTCCCAAGGGCCATGGTAAAAGGAACCAGGAAGAGAGGCCAACTGGTCAAGGGAATGGCAAGCCTAGGTGCTCTCTATTATATACTGTATAGAGCTTCCTGGTGCAACATTCCATTAAACCAAGTCAGCAGTGACTGAAGGCACTGTATTACTTGCTTACAACGGTCCTGTACCTTTAACAGCACAATCACCACACTCCCATGTGAGGTAAAGCTTCATGTATTGAATATGTTCTTTTCCCATAATTATTAGAGGCCTTGGGACCCACACCAAGCCATAAGAAGGCATCTGAAACTAGGGTCATATGGATTTTGTAAAATCCATTTAGTCTGCATTTTACAGATGGCAAGGTGCCTTTTGTTCCATCATCCACTCATTGACAGGATTGGTCCCGTCCCCCCCCGCAATTTCCTGAATTTGCACATATTCACATTTACACAAATTTGCACATGCAAGAAAGTGCAAATTCCCCAAATGTGCAATTCCCCCTCCCCCAAAAAGTGCAAATCCCCCCAAATGTGTATTTCTATTTTTTCATGCACATTTTTGGCCAATATTTTTTGTATTCTATGCATTTTTCTATGACTAAATTTGCATAAAATTCCCAAAAGTGACAACAACAAAAAACAAAACAAACAAAACAGGCCACAAGTCCACATAATCTGTGCAGCCGGTCTGCTATGGAATCTGCAGGTAAAATTCATAGAAATCTGAACTCATTCCATTCCATTGTGGATTTCTCTAACATCCCTATCTGAGACTGAGGCCACAGCTAGACCTAAGGTTTATCCCAGGATCATCCCGGGTTTGTCCCTGCCTGAGCGCTAGATGCCCTGTGTGGCACTTAGATGAACAGGTTTGACCCCAGGACAATCCTGGGATAAACCTTAGGTCTAGCTACGGACTGAGATAAAAATGATCCATGATTTCTATTGATTTAAGATAATTATTTTGAGCTTGTAATTAGATACAACTCTTTTCTGATGTTTAAGATGCCTGAATTTTAATGCGTGTTACATCTGATGCAATAATTTTTAATATGCTATATTTGATACAAGAAATTAAGTCAAATTTGCAAGGAGAAAAAGAGGCAATCCTGTTCTGCACAGCCTTTTGTAATGAAAGTACATGAGTGGCCCTTCGAGGCTTTGCACATTCATGCCAGTTTGCTTGTGGCAGCCAATAGTGAAGCATATAGTATGCACCCCTAATGATGAAGTAAGTGTACTGTCCTGGGCTTAATATCCCATGTTCTAGCATTTATTGGGATTGACTTGGGAACAGAAATCACATAGCAAGACATTGGAAAAGATTCTGATCCAACTCCTTTTCCCAAGCATCTGGTTCAGGAATAAGATAAGCAGGGACTGACAATTACTTTCAAGTGTTAATTGAGTACTGTAGAGCTGTATTGGGGAGAAGGTGGTTAATTATTATTAATGGAACACTGTCAAATTGAGAGGAAGATAAAATAGGTCCATGTTTTTTCCTTGGCCCAGTCTAGTTTATCATATTAGATTGTAAGCCTATGCGGCAGGGTCTTGCTATTTACTGTGTTATCTGTACAGCACCATGTACATTGATGGTGCTATATAAATAAATAAATAAATAATAATAATAATAATAATAATAATAATAATAATTAATGACTTGAATAGAGGCTTGGTGACTGCTCCTTAAATTAGCAGATAGAAAAACCAGGAAGAACTGAAAGCTCTTCAGAGGTAAGTTTGGGGACCTTTAGTAATTGATAATTTGGAGAATATTATTTTTATACTGTTTTTTATGTTTTTGATGGTTTTTAAATTTTGTATACTTTTAATGTTTACTATTTTTAATTGTTGTAAACCGCCCAGAGAGCTTCAGCTGTGGGGCGGTATATAAATGTAATAAAATAAATAAATAAGCAAATTAAATAAAATTATTGTAAAAACTGGAGATCATTCAGTAGCGAAAGCTGCAGCATTAAAGAGGATAAACTGATAAGTTCTAAAGCAGAGTAGCAAGATAAAGAGGGGTACTACTAGTAAAATTGGGGGGAGACAGTAAAGAACGACAAATGGAATACCATGTATGTATCAGTATGATGATCTCACAGAAATAGTCTATTTTAAGCTTCGGCTGTGGGGCAGAATTGAAATGTAATAAATAATAATGATAATAAAATTCAGGAAACTATCTTGATGATACTAATCTCTTGTTCTACAGGACCCAACCATTTTATGAATTCATTGTTTCAATTGATTTTGTTGTATGTAACCATACATAATTACTCCAGCAGTGGGTCCAAAAAACTGTGACATGCTAAATTCACTGCCTATAGGGTTTTCAAAGCCACGAATTTCCATGAAATTTTAGAATGTTTTAAGGGTGTCTTAAAGATGTTTTAATCATGTGTGGTATGTTTTTAATCACTTTTTAACATGTATTTTATATCATGTTTTTATACTGTTTGTTTTATACTTTGAATGGTTTTAGTTTTTTGTGAACCACCCAGGGAGCTTTGGCTGTTGGGCGGTATAAAAATACAAATAATAATAATAATAATAATAATAATAATAATAATAATAATAATAATAATAAATCCTACCCACTACCACAAGACTATTTATCTACATTATTAAGTATTCTGGCTTAATCCTAACACTTTTTAAGGCAATTCTACTGAGATAGTCAATGGCCTTCAGAGTTGGGGGCTGCCAAGTATAAAATGCCTCTGTGTTCCAGCTGCCCTGCATTTTCGCTAGATGGGGAGCTGGGGCACATATAGGGAACAGCATAATGCAGCTTCCTCAGACTCCAGCCCTCACTGCTCCCAGGACCATCCCATCTCCACCCTCCATTTCCAAGTGCAGAGATGTAGCTGGTGCGGAGAGAACCATGCTGGCTATGTGGGGGAAGGTGCGGAGAACATGGTTACTGGGCTCTGAGGTCGGAGCCCTAGTTCTGACCTCAGATTTATTAGGATGAATATTAACCAGCTTGATAACAAACATTTATATTGGGAATTCAATGTAGATGGAACATACTTCATGTTGTTGAAATTACAACTGTTCAATGGATATGTGGTGAAGGACTTTAACAAAAGAACACTAATGTTCCTTGATAACTGGGCATGTCTCTCAAGCCTTCGGAATATAATGACTATTGGAGCTTGGCAAAGTGACACTCTCCAGCAAAACATTAACAGTTGGGAGCCTGTTTCAAATTTATGTCAACAGAGGCCATGGGTAGACGAGGGGGGTTGAGGGTGATGATCTCACCATTTTATGATTGTGAGATCACCCCCCTCGTCTACACATGGCACGTGATGTACTAGGAGGAAGAGGACGTCACGGCTGCCATTTTGTTTTGTGTTTTTCTATCAGAGAGGAATGCAGGAGCAAAAAACCCCTGCTCCCACTCCCCCACCCCACTCCTGAGAAGCTCTACACCCCATGCCTGGGTCCCGGTTCCTCGTGGTTACTCACGAGGAGCCGGGACAAACCGTGATGCCTGGCCACTTGTTCTGCAGTCTTGGGATCAGCCCAGGACTGCAGAAAAATCAGGCTAGAAGGGTAGGGCAAAATCCCAGGGAAATGGAGAGATCAACCCTCCCTGCCCCGGGATCCCCTGTGCGTCATCTGGATGCTCAGGGATGATCCTGTGGTGATCCCCAGGATAAGCCCTTGTCTGGCCATGGCCAGAGTGTCAGCAAGAAGACATGGAGGTTTTAGATGGCATTAGGTAGAACTAGGATGGAGCCCAGGGAAGTGTGGTAAAAAAAGTGTTAAGTAACTGTCAAGTAACCAGTATTTATTTGAGTCGGTTTAACTAGGCTTAATGTGTGGATTAATTTTGAAGAAGGTTATGTTCTTGAGGATGGGCAGAGTGCATTCTGTCATACTGTCCAACCACAATTAACCTTTGAGTATTTGGGATTAGGAACAGGTCTTGCAATTCACAGTTAGGCATGGGTGAGAAATTTGTTGGGGTCACATTTTAAAGAAGTCAGATTTCCTGAATGAACACGTGAACTGAAATACAGTTACTCACACTTTTCTGAATGTTGAGATGCAGTTTTGCAAAATAAATAAATAAAATAAAATAAGAAAAATGCACAGAAAAATGCATATAATGGGGGGAGAAGGTGCCTAAAATGTGTATCTTAGGGGAGGTGTCACAAAAACACATTATATTAGGAAAATTTGCTTGTAAAATGCATGTATTAGGAGAAATACATATGCATTTTCATGCTAACTTTTAAAAAATGCAAATTATTTGGAAAGCAGTTTCCAAATGTTGGAAAAATTACAAACTGAGTGGAATCGAACTTGACAGATTTGTCCATCCGTATTCATAATATTTGTTTTTCAGACAGGCTTGATCTCTGGCAGTTCTGGCTTTCTTTCAGAATCAAACAGTGCTAACTGTGGATCATTGTTTCTTAACTAGGATTCCAGAGCATGCAATACTGAACAGATACCAGTATATATACTGAATCAAAAGGTATTTATTTCCACAATAGCAAATGTTCACACACTAAGTGCCACATAGATGATACGTTAAATGGTTGTATCAATTGAATGTGTCTGTTTTTATTTAAAAACAACCATATAGGGCACATAGGACCACACAATATGGGCAGTATATCTTTCCCTTTCTGTATTGCAGTCATAAGGATAATGATTCTCAATCATTATCAATTCATATTGATAAGTTAAATTGTAAATCGTCTTTGTGTTTCAGATACTCCCAGAGGTCAGATATCAGGGGTTAAATATAAAAGATTCAAAGCTGTAGATAAACCAATAAACACTGCCAGCTTTTCAAGAAGAATGCATGACAAATAAGACTGCATGCCCATTTTCAAATACTGTTAAATATTTATTTATTTATTTATTTAATTAATTAATTTATATACCGCCCCATAGCCAAAGCTCTCTGGGCGGTTTACAAAAGTACAAATATAAATGTTTGCCTCTTCTTTTTGCCAAATATGAGTGTTGCTGCTTGGAGACCATTTAATCTGAAATATAGTTCTACCCGCCTATTTCACTTTTACTCATCTTCAACTACAAAATGACTTTGCCTCTCTTCAAAGTCACAAGTGACTCAGAGAAATTGGGGTCTGAAAGTTGCCTCCCACTGTCATCCAAAAGCATGTGCCTCCAACCCAAAAGCTGACTTGATAAGAACTGCAAGGACACCAGGTATGATTCTGAGTTTGATCCCAGGGCTGGAGGCACGTGGTAACTCCCACAACCCCACCAGTGGGTAGAAAAAGGTAAGATGGAATTCCTGTCACTAAGGGTGGATGCACTCATTTCTTCTGATCCACCGTCATCTCTATGAAAAAGGCTTTGCAAAATTTTGTAGGGCTTCAAAAAGGGTCCTTCAAAGTCTATTCAAACAGAGATGATAAATATTGAATATTGAAATCAAATATCATAGCCAAATGACATCCTAATTTATTTTTTTTCATATTATTTGGGCCAGATCTACACCAAGCAGATTGAAACACTTTTAAAACATTTTGAAAACTGCATACGGAGTGTGTCCTGGGCCTCAAAAGTTGTCAAAACTGTTTTAAACTGTTTTAAAGCAGTAGTGTAGATGCTGCCTAAGTGTAAGTGATGTCCTAAAATATCGAGAATTTACTGAATATTTTATATCAGAGTACATAACGGAGGATTTCAAGAACAACTGGTGGTGGTGGATATTCACTTAATCACTAGCTACATGAAAAACTGTGTTCAGAAACCAGTAATATTTATCTCAGAAATAAGGCAAAGAATTTGTATTTCAAAGTAGAGTTTAGTTGCGTATGGAGTGAGTCATTCTGGAATTCTGCAATTGGGAAAATATTCTCCCAAGGCGAATGAATAGTACATATTTGGTCTCACAGTGGGAGCAAAACCAACAGTACATTTGTTTAAAGGCCTTCAATGCCACAAATCCCCCATTGAGTCTGTCTAATTCTTATATCCTTAAATGCATAGCAATTAGTATCTCAGCATCTTTTATGAGTCAGTTAAAAAAAAACCCACACACACAGTGATAAAGCAAATTCATATCAGGTCATAAAGATTACAGCTCTGGCTGAAGCTCATGTCACCATCCCCCAGCAGGGTAAGTGATAAACATCCAACAGGTAGGGAATAGTAAGAGATTCCCACAGTGTTAGGAGTGTTCGGAGAATACTTGGTATCCAAATTTAGCTTTTCAGGGGCAAAACAGATATAATATAGGAGACCTGCAACTGGATCTCCTAACATTCCCCCCCCACACACACACACTAAACTTAAATGAAACTGTGGCAGGGGGCGTAGAGGAGGCTTGGATCAGGTAGCACCATTGGAGAAAGGGGGTTTAACACTTTCCTCAGGCACAGTTTTCCCACTTAAAAATGTTCCTCAGAGCTATTTAGGGAAGTTGGGTATCTGAATTGTGTCACCGTTTCTTCCACTGGGATAATAGCAGCTTTGGGTGGAGTGGGGAGGTAAACTATGGGCATGGCTAGATGGGGCGATATCCCAGTGATCGTCCTGGGATTGTCCCTGCACATCCACATGACGCACAGGGCATCCCGGGAGCAGGGAGGGACGATCCGTCCCTCAGCCCGGGATATCGCCCTACAGTTTAATCCCAATTTTTGCGCAGTCTCGGGATCATCCCGAGACCACAGAACGTTTGGCCCACTGTCCCGTTTTCATCCCGACTCCTTGTGAGTAAATGCGAGAACCCCAGACCTGGGCATGGGGCACATTGCTCCCATTGGGGATGGGGTGGACGGAGCAGGAGTTTTTTTTGTTTTTTTGTTCTTTTTAAAA
Source organism: Elgaria multicarinata webbii (assembly GCF_023053635.1). NCBI lineage: Eukaryota > Metazoa > Chordata > Lepidosauria > Squamata > Anguidae > Elgaria > Elgaria multicarinata. The sequence goes on along the minus strand of NC_086179.1, from coordinate 89,710,174 downwards.
AACCTTACGTTTTGTGCAGGAGCACTCCTGCACTCTTTCCTGATTCAAAAAGCAAACAAAATGGTGGTCATGACGTCCTCTTCCTCCCAGGACATCACACACCACGTGTAGATGAGGGCGACGATCTCACAATCATAAAATCACGAGATTGTCGCCCTTCACCCCCCTCGTCTAGCCATGCCCTATGTGGTTGGTGTTTGAACATCTAATCTCCCAGTGTGACTCCATCAATCCAAGATTCCCACTGTGCCTATGAAGTTTTTAAACTAATGTCAGAATCTCCCATCATGGATCTCCCATATCAGTGAGGGAGGAAGCAGTCAGTGAGGGAGGAAGCAGCAGCCAGGCACCTCTCCACCGTGCCTGGGTCCAGCTCCAGCTGAGAGCCCCCTCCGTCCTGCTGTCACCTGTAACTGCTGAACTTTCCAACTAAGATTGTAGTGCCTGAATTTGCTTTCCTTTTCCCCCTCCTCCTCCTCCTTCCCAATCCCCTTTCCTTTTGTGTCATGTCTTTTAGATTGTAAGCCTGTGGGCAGGGACTGTCAAGAAATACTTTTGTAAGCCGCCGTGAGAGCCTTTTTTGGCTGAATGGCGGCATAAAAATCCTTAAATAAAATAAATAAATAAAAATCACAGGATTTTTTTGATGCTCAATGAGCTGAAGGTGCTTTGAAACAGTGTCATTGCTTGTGGTATGAGCCCTGATTCAACTTTTTCCTCTGTTAATCGGGTTTGAAATGTGTTTGTATCATTTCAAGAACCCGCCAAACCTTTGACCAGAACTACAGTAGTATAAAAGAAAATTGTGTGCACCCCAGAAATGATGCAATGTACTCTCAATATATTTTCAGATATAACACTTTGAAAATGGTTTTAAAACTATATGGAGTGTGTCATGGGCCCCAACTGTTGTTAATATATAAACCATTTTATAGCAATAGTGTAGATCCTGCCACTGTTGAAAACAGTGTTGCATGCTGTGGTCTATAGGAAGAGTTTGTGGAGTCAAGGTGAACCAGGATTGATCTGGCTTGGATCTCTCAAGTCCATTCCTATGGACTCCCTCCTTTTCCTTTCTCCAAGTCTGTCCCATGCAGACAGTTGATCTTTTTTGCGGAGAAAATCCAAATACATTTTTGTAAGCATTTTTTTTCAAATGGACCCATTAATGAATGCATGCCCTTGCCCCATTGACCCTTTCCTGATGGTCTTCTGCTGTGAAGAAGGCCTTCCTTATAAGAAAGGCCTTTGGTTGCTAATAATTTTAGCAAACTTTACTTGATGGGTGTTCTTATGGATTGGAGCTTTTCTACATGAGGCGATTATTGTGCACTCATAATTTCCTACATATGGTTGTTTACAGATTCTTTAGCCAATGTTGTGATCTGCCAGCCTTGCTTGTGTTTTTAAAGAGCACTTTCACCAAGTTTTTTAATTTTTTTAAGAGTAGGGGAAATGAGTATTGTTTCTGATGGCAAAAGAAAATGCTGGTTCCACTTGTGTATTTCTGCTACTCTGCAGTGCCACCTAGAGATTATATAGCGGAAAAGCTGGAAAGGAAATGCTTTTCATGTAGTACTTGGATCTCAATTCTGCAATGAAACCAAAAGTAGATGCAGTGGATTAAAAGCCATGTCGAAAAGCCCTTTAACTTTTTGGGCTTTGTGCTCTGATCCTTTTAAGTAAAGTTGGTTGACTGGGTATCTTGTTTGTATTTTTATTTGTATGTGTTGTATTTGTTTCTCTTTATTAGCTACCTTGTACCTCTTGGAAAGGTCATAAATAAATAAGCACAAATAGGAGTCCAATGAGTTACTATGTGTCATGCCAATCTTATGTACTTAGAAGTAGGGATGTGCTCCGTTCCGTTACGGATCCCCGGATCTGGAGCAGGCTGATCCGGACCGCCAAAGCCCGGTTCTGGAGTGGATCGGGGGAGGTCCAGATTGGCTCGAAGCAGTTCGGAATGGTATGAAGTGATTCGGACCGTTCCGAAGCTTTGGAGCCAGGTAAGTGGGGAAGGAGGGGCAAAATGGGGGCTGAATATTGATCTGGACCTCTGGATCTCGCTCCAGATTTGGTTCCGGAGCAGGTTCAGGGAGGTCCGGATCGACCCGAACCAGTTCGGGCCCAATCCGGAAGGTCCTGTTCGGGTAGGGGGTGCATAGCCCTACTTAGAAGTAACTACTTCTATGTTCAAAAGGTTAATTTTTAAGTTTCCCCACCCATATTGAAATATGGAATTCCTATTTAACTGCATCAAACATCTGCTTGCTTTGCAAACATCCAATTGCTTTGCTAAATGGAAGATTTGCTCCTCAGGATGGTGGGTGTAGGAATAAGGGTGAGTATAACGGTAATGATGAGTGGGGTATATTAGGTAATAATCAGCTACCACTGCGGACCAATAACTAAGCTGGGGGAATCTGTTGATTCCAGTACTGAGTATTGAAGGCAGCTACAGTTGTATCATCTGCTAATCAACCCAAGCACAGGCTCAGGGCCTAATAAAAAAACTTGGCAATTGTATCTGAGTATCGTTTTCATACACTGGCTCTCAAAATAATAATAACAACAAAACATCTTGTGGAATCCTCAAAACTAAGACATACATGGTTCTTAATTAGGAACATGCTAAACCAGATGGCTGCCACAACCAATTTCGTTGTTATTTTGGCTGAAACAGGCTTAACTCAGACACTTTTTGGAAATGTATCACAAAAATAAAAGGATGAAATTTCGTACTATTCCAATTTTGCAGTGCCCAAAACTTTTCTCAAAGAGCGTCATTCATTGGGATTTTGAGCCTCTCTCATTGGCTTCATCTGCTGCAGCACTGAACCCCAGAACCACATCCAGCAGCCTAACAACTTTTTACTTTGACTAGTTGGAAACTGTCCTTGAAAAAACCCTCTGCAGTTTTACTTTTTCCCTTATCGGTTTTCCAGCTATATACCTGGATCCACTATTGTAGTGAAAGACCAAGCAAGCACCTGCCCACCACCCCTGGCCATGCTCCCATTAAAAGGGATCCCATAGGAAGGTCAATGTTTCTCGGTAGACAGATATTCAATCCCCTCCCCACGCACCCACCCTACCCTTGCCATTGCAATACTGCTTCACACACTCCACTCATCACGCTGTATAAGCAGCAAATCGCTCCAACAGAATTGCCTTCTGGACTCACAAAGCCAGCTTCAGTCTTGACCAAAGAGCTGTGTCATTAAATGTCACCACATAACCCTGCCATGACTGTAAATATTACTAATTGACTGCTCTGTTCTAAAGCGAGCCTTTCTTTCTGAAGACCGTTTCCAATGTGAACTGTAAATGCAATTTCCTTCTGAAAAGTGGGTCTCAATCACTTCATTAAAAGTGATAGATACTCAAGTGCAACTCATTTCCTCCCAGAGGCAGGAAGCTGTAGGTTACATGCAAACAAGGTACATAACTCCACTTGTATACATCCCAATACCTTAAAAATTGGATTTGCTGGGGGATGGGGGAGGAGCAGATGGATTGTCAAGTAAAACAACAACAAGAAGAGTTCTCAAGAAAATACCAAATATTTTCTACCTGAAATATATAGGTGTCAGGCAATAAAAAAAATAAAGTGAGACAAGCTGAATCAAATCAACGAGAGAGGAATGTTACCTCAGCAAATGTGTCTTCCAAAACCTGAGGTAATTTCAATATGAGGAACATTTGTAAGGAGAGAATTGGAAGCCAGTCCTGTTTAACTCTTCCCTCGACAGCCAATTCTCTCCTACCAATATCCTCCCTCAGACCATTTAGTTTCCGGCCAGGGCCGGCACTACCATTAGGCCAACGAGGCAGCTGGCTAGGGCGCAGACCTCAGAGGGGCGCAGTACTGCCCTTTAAGGGTCACAGTTCGATACAAATTAGTTGTTTTAAGAAAAAATGTAATAAATGAAAATATAATAGTTCAGAAACTCTTCTTGAACAGCTGAATTAAGGTTGGCCATTTTTGTGGGGGGAAATGGCCAACCATTTGTGCCCTAGGCTCGTCTTGCCTAGGGCACAAAATAGTCTGGCACCAGCCCTGTTTCCAGATAAACTGGGCTTAGGGGGAATTGGGATAAAACAGTTGGGAAGGCATTTTCAGGGGAGAGCTGGCTGGTGGGAGAAGGGTTAAGTATGCTGAAACTCTCCTGCAAATGCTCCATCGGCCCTACATTCACATTATGGGATAAAGGGTTGGGAACCCTGTTCTTGCCTTCTAACAAGACATTTTCATCTAAAAGCAGTGGACATTAAAAGGATGATGTGATGCCAAGGTAGGGAAAGGTACCACATCTTCAATTACTGTGACGAAGGAGCAGGTACAGTTGGTCATCGAGAAATGAGAGAGTGACACCTATCTTGATCATCAATCAATCAAACAATCAATCATTATTTCTAGGTGGCCTTTAAAGGTGGAACCTGCTCAAATTTGCACATCTACATGGCTATTAAAGACATAGGTGCTCCTTACTTCTGGATACCTGAACATATGAACGTGGTTCTTTGAAGCAGAAATCATCAAGTGTGTGCATATTAATTTAATTAATTGTCATATTATAGAGCTAGCCTTGGTGAGAACTTGGAAGTAAGATCCAATGTTCTCAATAGGACTTACTTCTACAGCAAATAAGTGTCCCAAAAATGGCAGCCTCCCAGTACCCAGTATGTCCCTCTTGCATTTTACACAGAAGCAAGTTCCACTGTGTTCAGTAATGCTTAGTTCTCCGTAAGCATGCATAGGATTGCAGCCTAACACTTCAGTCCTATGCATGTCTATAAAGAAGTAAGTCCAATTGAGTTAAACTGGGCTTACTCGCAGGTATGTGTGTTATGTACAGTATGAGCCAACCAAATTTAATCATTATGAAGTCCTATTGATTTCAGTAGGAAGGAGGTCAACATCGATTAATTCTACCACTAAAATCAGGGGCAAGTAAAGTGCTGGTCTTTGGTTGGGTTGTGCCCTTAATTTATTTCATGTCAGAGTTGAAAGAACTCAATATCTGATGTGGGTTTCTCCGCAATGCTATATCTGCCATTTGTTTTAGAAAAAACAAAAAACCTGCCATCCACACATTTATTTTAAAATATGCCCTAATCATCTTGCAGAGTTCATGAGAAAATAAATTCTGGAGTTCTTGCAATGTTTAAAATATTGGGATGCCAATATATTACACTGGATAAACAGATAAAATTATCCATGGAAGAACCGTTGACTCATTTAGCAGAGATAGCTTGTTGAATTCTGGTCACCATGAGTCAAGGATTTTTAAATTACAGGGTATGAATAATGTTTTTAAACCTTAACATACAAGTTTGGCTTACAGCAAGGGATGTGGGTAATCTCTAGGGTGGCTCCTCACCAAAGACAAATCTTTGGGAAGAGAGAAATAGATCAGGGATAGTGATCTGACCAGGGCTATTACAGTTAGTCATAGCTGGCATGCAGACGTGATTAGCATAGGGTTACTCAATATTTCTATTAGATAGAGCTCAGATTTGACATTAGTTACGGTTATGAAGTAAATTCAGAAACTCCGTTGGAATTCAGTTATCTGCCAGATCCAATGAACTTAGAAAAACAAGAGCCCATTATGCTGCAGAAGCTATGGAACATATGGCTGAAACAGAGGAAGAGAAAGGCATGGTTGTAGCACTCAGCATTCTCCAACATTTGTTAATTTACTAAATTAGATTTCTTTTCCAGGAAAGCATATATAAAGACTGTTTGGTCTGCAATTACCACACCAGTTCATATCGTTTGCAGAGGTGCAATCGGATATCTCATAACGAAGTCATAATGCATCACTAACACAGGCCCCAAGTAACAGTTCTGTATCTGAGATCCCAGACTTAAGAAGGGCTTAGGAGGAGATATCCATTTTATGGTGACAGCGGTGAAATATTTAAAGTCAAAGGCTTCCGTCTAACCTTGATGTATAAGCTTTAGCATGGAAGGAAATGGTTGGTGTTTAAACTCATAATCCACTATATGCATACTGAGATGGTACAATCCAATGTATCTGGACTCTTTAGCACAGCGCCTAACTGGGTGCCCTGTTGAATGTAAATATTTCTTGGACCTGGAACTGCATTTAACAATCCCCATGCACCTATGCCCAGCACTTCTATGCAAGCAGGGCCTTTGCCAAGTTTCAGATCTGACTCCAAGATTCTTTGGGCCTTGCTAGACCTACCGGATAATCCGGCCGGGAGTCGGAGCGACGGCGCGCTACAGCTAGCACGCGCCGTTGCCTTTTTCCAGACGTAACACACGACGGGGCAAGGGAAAGCCCCATCGCGTCCGCCATTTTAAAAAAAATCTTAAAGGGCCATGTGCGCAGGAGCGCACCGCCGGAAAAGGTAGGGTTTTTTAAAAATAAATATAGGGTACCCTGCTCCCCCTGCCCCTGATTTCCCCCCCACAATGCCTGATGCCCCCCTGCCCGCTCGCTCGCCCGTCCTCCCCGTCTGCCATGCCTTTTCCCCCGTCCTTCTTTCCCCCCGTCCGCCATACCTTGTCCCCCATCCTGCTTTCCCCCGTCTGCCATGCCCGTGCCCATTCTTCTTCCCCCACCCCCCGTCCCCGATGCCCATGCCCGTTCTTCTCCCCTCCCTCCTGCTGGGTCCGGCCTTTCCCCTGGCCCCTATCTCCCCGCCATGTTCCCCCCCCCGGCCCGATGGGCACAGTGCTTCTATTTATTTATTATTTCATTTTTTATTTATTACATTTCTATACCGCCCAATAGCCGGAGCTCTCTGGGCGGTTCTATGAGCGCTGTGCCCAGTTTGTGGCTTCTCCCGGCTACTCGCGAGTAAGCGAGCAGTCAGGAAAAGCCACAGAAGTCGCAGGCCGGGGCTGTGGAAAAGCCGGGCCATAAGCGAATCTGCTTATCCCAGCTTAAGGGAGGTCTTAGCCCGGCCTGACCCCGGAATCCCCTGTGCGTCATCTGGATGCACAGGAGGGAGACCGGGCCTCACACCGCGCTAACGCCTCATCTAGCAACGGCCTTTGTCCTGTGTTGGATGCCATTCTGGAGGGTCTCCAACCTTCAGGAGCAGTGAGGAGGATTGAGGCTCTGCACCAGGAAGAGAGGATATGGATGAATGTATATGGCCTTTGGGGTTGCTTAAGTTAATTCCATACACTCCAGGGTGTGTTTTTTTTTTTTTTTTTTACCAAGGATAGTCCCTATTTCCTGACAACTGGGGGTTGCCTTCACAGTGCTATTTTGTCACCACTTTGGAGAAAACCCCACAGTTTCTCTGCTGTGGGGTGAGAAGTTGCCACGGCAGAGGGGTGCGTGGGCTTTCTGGGCAGAGCCATTGAGCTCCTGGAACCCTCCTTCTGTTTGGCCCTCCTATGCAGCCCCTCGACTTACGGTGAGGCTTGATCCGCCCCTGGAATGCCCCCAGCTTTGAGGTGCAGTGAGAACACCACCAACAGATGGTGTGAAGAAGGTGGTGACCTTGCATTAAATGTAAAAGCTGTGCTAAGCTGAGGGCGGGCGTCCATGCAGTTTCACCGGAAAACCCTGTGATGGGTGCGAATTGGTGGCTGCATCATATAAACCATGCAGCGCTGCTCCGCTGCCACCATGGGTTACACAGGGCATATAAACAGACTCCTTTCCCTAGTGAAATGCCATGATTCTATTTAGTTTTTATTTTGCCACTGAGGGAAAAGTAAGTAGCTTGAATACAATGGCACCGAACCCCAGATGCACAAAAAACTGCAGCTGTGTTGTCACTTATCCAGGGATGTGAACAACACTTCTTCTTTTACCAACACTTGTCATCATATACATATTTAGTTGAAAAAAATATATGCATAGGATCAGGCTGCAGACATTCTACTCAACATTATTCAGGTGTTTTGTTTTGTTTTACGCCGTGACGTGTGTTTTACTAACACTGCCTTCCTCAAACCAGTGCCCTCCAGATTCTTCTTGCTATACCTCATGAGGACAATCAAGGCATGAGAAAGAGCAGCAGTGGTGCAGCAGCTAGGGCCAGACCCTGGGGCCAGAGTCTCTGGTGACCACGGAGGTGGTGGTAGGTTATGAGGCATTAGGGCAGCAGCAGAAAACTCCATTTTATTCCTATCGTCACAATGTGCTATGATTTAAGTAAATTTTAAATGCAAAACTGTATACCCTCAGAGGACTTCTTTTTAAATCATGGTTGGCAAACAACTGTTGTAGTAGACTACTACTAGTAGTAATATACAGGGAATATAGAAGCAGTTGTAAAGCATGGAATGGCAGTTGGGGTGGGGGAAGAGAAATGTGAGTTGCATGCTTCATGACTGAGGTAATACAGATGGCCATCTATGTGGGGGGGGGGGCATAAGACCATTAAGTCCAGGGTATAAAATTGCCCTGAAGAGCTGTGTCATGGACTCTTCTCACATGACCTTGAGTGTCTTGCATTGTTTATTAATTAATTAATTAATTAATTAATTAATTGCCAGAGCAGGGTAGTAACGACTGGGCATACTGAGGTGGCTTTCATGCCGCTAAGGTGACACAACCCCGGAATAATCCAGGGGGAGCCAAACAGGTCACTTGAGATCTCCTATTCTGACCCCCACTTATGTTCCTCAGCTATGCACATGTGACACATGCATGATTTTATTTATTTATTTATTTATTTATTTATTTATTTATTTATTGTACTTATATACCGCTCCCATAGCCAGGGCTCTCTGGGCAGTTTACAGAAATTCTAAAATTAAGATTAAAACGAGTATACAAAATTTAAAAACCTAAAACACAGAACACACACACATTAAGCATTAAAAAACATTTTTAAAAACTAAACATGTGGGTGATTAAGATGTGCCACCATATGCCTGGGCAAAGAGGAAAGTCTTAACCTGGTGCCGGAAAGATAGCAGCGTTGGGACCAGGCAAGCCTCGTCAGGGAGATCATTCCATAGTCTGGGGGCCATCACCGAAAAAGCCCTGTCCCTTGTTGCCACACTCCGAGCCTCTCTCGGAGAAGGCACCCAGAGGAGAACTTTAGATGTTGGACATAGTGACGGGGTACATTCATGTCGGGAGAGGCATTCCATCAGGTATTGTGGTCCCAAGCCGTGTAAGGCTTTATAAGTCAAAACCAGCACCTTGAATTGGGCTCGGAAAAATACAGGCAGCCAGTGCAAGTGGACCAGAGCAGGTGTTATATGGTCGAACCTTCTGGTTCCGGAAATCAATCTGGCCGCTGCATTTTGCATGAGCTGCAGCTTCTGAACCGTCTTCAAAGGTAGACCCACGTAGAGTGCATTGCAGTAATCTAACTTGGAGGTTACCAGAGCATGGACAACTGAAGCCAGGTTATGCCTGTCTAGATAGGGGCATAGCTGGGCCACCAACCGGAGTTTACCAATAGAGGGAGTGCTTAAAAATGGATCCTAATACACCCAGAGTAGTTCTAACATAGTACATAACCGTGTATACAGTTTTATAGTTAATCAGTCATTATTTATTATTGTATTGATTTATTCTTATATTTTAGAGGCAATAACACTGTGTTTTCGCTTTGATAATTTTGTGGAAAGCAGTATATAAATACGTATAATACATAAATAAATTCAAATAAAATCATATTGTATGCGGGTATAATATTGGAGAGGGGAGATGTTAAACAAATAAAGTTCAAAACCATGTGCCAATAAATAGTATAAACCAGACTTCCGTTATCCTGATGCCCTCCAGATGCATTGGACTTCAACTCCCATAATTCCCACCAGCATGGCCATTGGTGCATCTGGAGGGGACCAGGTTTGGGAAGCTTGGTCTATACAAGTTTATTTCAAGTCATAAAGAACTCTTTAATAATTAAACTGGTCTTTCATTGCTCTTTCTTGTGTTAAGGATTCTCCTCTGTCCAACAGAATAAATCTTTGCTGGTTCAAGCAGCCTTGTGTTTTTACTGCTCTCTTTCAGTACTTAATGGCAGAGATTCCAGGCCTTCGACAGTATTGCTGCTTCTAAGTTATATTGCAATGTATTTTTCATGAGCCTAGCAAAATTGATGCTGGCATTTGCTTGCAGAGTTAATGAAATAGTGGCATTTATTCTCCCATAAACCTATTTGTTTCTGCGTTCATCCACACAGAGATGAGTTTAGAAGGGAGATTAGCTTGATTTCTGTGAATGAAATCAACGTTTGAGCACTCAGGGGCTTTGGGGAAAAGATACTAATCTCTAGAAACTGCATACCGCAGCATCTCAGAACTTGATAAAAGTGACTTCATTTTCTGTAATGTTCCAGTGCAATGGTTAACATGCACTCATGTTGGAAAGCACTTAATGACCTTAGATGAAATGCATTTCAGAATATTACTGTCGAACAGCAACCTAGTCGGACTCACCCAACTCATCTTTGTGTGTGTATACTGTTTGGTTGTTTTATGGATCAACACACAACTTCCTAATTGCTGATTATGCAGAGGGGAGAGGGCAAATCAAGTCTTGAGCTCCTTTGGCCTTGGCTGAAATGGAATTATCACCCAGTACTATCTTCTCCAAGACTCTCAGTTCCCTCTCCAGTCATGGAGCGTCTCAGAGCTACTGCCTACTTGGGCCCTCCCTTCTTCTGTCTTGTGTAGGTAGCTCTTGACTCATGGGCATTTCCTGACTTCCTTGCCTCACTCATGAACACACTCATGCATATACAGTAGGTCAAGGAATTTTTTCAGGTCAACATAGCCAGTTCTCCTAGGCTGGCCAGTGTGGAGAACAGCTGCCCACAGCTTTCACAGCTGGGCTAGCGCTTCATACATGATTCCACCTTCTGTTTGGACTTCCTCCTTCCTGCTATAGATGCCAGTTCTTTATTTTGAGGTCTTGACAAGAGCCCATTGAATGCCCCGCAACGATACATTTCTAATGTGCTAGGAAGCATACATATTAGAATACCATTCACACATCCTGAAATTTAATTCATGTATTCCACATTTTGTGAAGTATAGCTTCATAACTTTGTTATTTATGGGTAGATAAGTTTCTTTGTTTCTCTTGGAAAATTCAAAATAGTCTTGAAAAAACTTGAGCTGACTGTTTTTCAAGTTGAGCCCATGTCAGATCGTGAGCTTTTTCTTTTCGCATGAAAATCCAGGCATTCTTTTATGCCATTTCCCCAAAGGTATGCATCAATTGTGCCCATCTTTGAAATATATGCATTCTTTTCCCATTGATTAAAGCATATTTGTGTGCATTTTTCAAATGCATGCATGCTGTTGAATGCACCCCCACCCCAGGAAATCACATGGCAAGCTTAAAATGGGCAAACTTTGACCACACATTGCATCCAAGTCTGTGTTCAGTCTGGAAAGTGGAAACTGAGAAAATCCTGATTAAAATTGAACTGAAATGAATTTCTCATACATCCCTAGCTCTCACTCCCTGCTTGATCAACAAGTAACTCTAATCAGATCCAAATTTTGGAACATGTCATTCACTGTAGTTGTGAATGCTGTTTCTCAAGACTACTCAATTTTGTTTCCACGAGATGTTCCCTGAGCATCCCTAGACACATTTGTATGGAGAATGTCTCATTCAAACTGGAATCTCTATGGATGCACAACTGCAGCAGTATATTTTTTTCAACCTCTGCAGTAGCAGGGCTCCCCCCCCCGCCAAAGCAACAGCTGTATTTTCAGCAAGCCTGGGTCAAATGACACATTCTCAACATGACTGCATTCTCAGAGCAAAGCATATAGACAAAAGCTGACCACATGAATTGCATGATAAAATTTCTGGGCAAGCTTTTATTTGCTGAGAAGGAACAAAATTCCCAACAAAACTCTGTCATCAACACTTTTCCTGCGAAGGCAAAAAGCTGGAGAGAGCCACATGTCAACAAAACATGAGTACTGAGTCAGAATCAGATGTGGCTATTTTTTCCTGAACTTCACATGTCAGAACTTCAGTGTTTCCAGAGAACGGTGCACAATATAATCTGTTTGTGTGTTTCAGTGCATGGTCTTATTCCAAGAACAGATTGTAATCTTATTTAGTAGCAACAGCAGCAGCAGGAAAAGGAAATTGCTCCTGCATGCTGCTATAGCTACCTTCCTAGCATTATGACAAAAGAGAAATAATTGATATTTCAGAAACAATTGAGGAAAGTCATTCCTGACAATAATGTATATGTCTGTTTTGAATTTGGTGCGAAAGTGTGTGTGAAACTAGCAGGACGTCCACAGCAGGGTTAGATGTGCAATTATTAGTTATAACACTATTTCTTGGCCCAGATAGATGGATCTGAATCAGACTCAAAAGCACCATAGATATGCACCATGTGTGACAATCAACTGGTCTGTTTTCAGTAACAATTTGGATGTGCTTCTTTAATTCAGCAGCAAACTATTCACTTTTAAAAGCCAGACTAGACTATGGGCATGGCTAGACAGGGCGATATCCTGAGGATAGTCCTGGGATCGTCCCTGTGTGTCCACATGATGCACAGGGCATCCTGGGAGCAGGGAGGGATGATTCCTCCATTTCCCTGGGATATCGCCCTCCCCATTAATTTTGAATTTTCAGCGGCCTCGGGATGATCCCGAGACCACAGAATGTATGGCCAGTCCTTTTACAACTTCATTGGCTGCCAGTCCAGGTCCGGGCCTGATTCAAAGTGCTGGTATTGACATTTAAAGCCCTAAACGGTTTGGGACCAGGTTATTTGAAGGAACGCCTCCTCCCATATGTACCTGTCTGAACCTTAAGGTCATCTACAGGGGCCCTTCTCCGTGAGCCCCTGCCAAAGGAAGTGAGGCAGGTGGCTACTAGGAGGAGGGCTTTCTCCGCTGTGGCACCCCGGCTGTGGAATGAGCTCCCAAGAGAGGTCCGCCTGGTGCCTACACTGTACTCCTTTCGTCGCCAGCTGAAGACCTTTTTATTCTCACAATATTTTAACACTTAATTTTAACTTAAATTAAAATTTTACTGTTTTAACTTTGTATTTTAATTTTATATCAATTTTGCTGCGTGGTTTTTATTAGGGATGTGCACGGACCCCCCGCTCCGCTTCACTTGCAGATCCGCCAATTTCTGGATCAGGCCGCTCCGCCCCGCCCCTGCTCCGCCCACTTCCGCTCCGCTCCGCCCGGAGCTCCGGATCCGGATCCGGAGCTCCGTTTCCCCCCCCCATAGGCTTGCATTGAAAGCTAAAAAATTATACAACTTTTTTTCTGTTCAAGTTAGAAACCTCATGTTTGGCACCATGACACCTCATGGGGATATACACACGCACGCCAAGTTTCAAAGCAATCCCATCATCCCCTGATTTTTGGCGAATTTTTGAAAATCGGGCACCCCACACACAACATCCCTGCGAGGTGGGCAGGGGAGGAGGGAGGGAAGGCAGGCAGGCATGCAGCTGGCATTTCTGGGGGCATAAGGAAGTGAGCCAAGGATAAGCCAGTAATGCATATAAAATGGAATAAATCAATCAATAAACAAAGGAGGGGTGGAATTAAAAGAAGCAGTGTTGCTCAATAAACAGCAAGAAGAATTTTTTTTAAAAGGCTATATCTGTCTTTTACCAGCAATAGGGGGACGTGCCTGGGGGAGGGGGAAGTAGCTGCCAGTTCAAGACACTGACAGCCACCAACAGCTCTGAGAAGAAGTAAAACGCTCACTTCAACTCATAACAGGCATTGCTCTACCACTGAAAAGTGACCATTCTCTTCAACTCATGATAGGCATTGCTCCACCGTTTTACTCTCTTTGGAAGGCTCTAATGGCCTTCCAGTGCAGGAGAGAGTGGGGGCACGTCCACGATGAGATGCCCTAGGGGAGCTCATCCCCTTGCACCACATCGATTCAGTTGTTCACCAAGGTTAGGGTGGGGAGCAGTGCTGTGTTTCTATCTCTTATTCTTGGCTTAGTATATGATTTCAGGTTGTGTTTGTGCATTTGGTGGGGCTACTGTTTTAAAAAACACGGGGAAAAGCCCGTTCAGATGAAGAAAGAGAAGTTTCCCAGAATCCCAAGTTACCTGTTTTGCCTATGCCCTCCTCCAACTTTGGGATCATCATGACCGGGAGCTGACTCTCCCCTCAGCCCTTTGAAAAAGGTATTTTTCCCGCCGATTTTTTAAAAACTTCTAGCCCGCGACCCGTACGATGCAGAAAGTTGAGAGTGGTCTCAAAATGACCCCCATCCACGACTCTCTGTGCACAAGAATTTTCAGAATAATAGCTTAACCCCCCCCCCCCAGTTATCCCCGATTCTTTCCCTCAATGCAATCCTATGGGCGAAAAGCCGAAAACGCAGTTTGAGCCGCGCGGTTGACCCGATTTTCACAAAAATATAGCCCGCGACCCAGACAACGCAGAGAGGTGAGAGTGGTCTCAAAATGACCCCCATCCACGACTCTCTGTGCACAAGAATTTTCAGAATGATAGCTTCAAAAACAACGTAGTTATGCACGATTATTTGCCGCAATGCAATCCTATGGCGAAATGTTTTCAAGATGGCGACCGGAGCGCTCCGCCTGAACTCGGAGCTCCGAAAAATGGGCGCTTCTCTTCGCCTTGCTTCTAGGGGGTCCGCGGTCCGCTCCTACTCCGCCTCTGGGTAAGGCGGAGCAGGCCAATCCGCTACTGCTTCTACGCTCCTAATCGGAGCGGAGCACATCCCTAGTTTTTATCCTGGTTGTGCTTTTTATACTGTATTTTGTATTTGTGCTTTTAACTTGTTGGTTGTTTTATTATGGTTTTAATTTTTGTGAACCGCCCAGAGAGCTTCGGCTATTGGGCGGTATAAAAATGTAATTAATAAAAAAATAAAATAAAAATATGGCCTGCCATTGCTTTTCCCCCCAGCTCCTCACAAATAATGTGAGGCGCCAGGAACCAGGCACAGAGTTCCTCAGGAGCTCTGTGCCCATCAGGGGTGGGGGGAGTGAGAGGTTGTTGTTGTTGTTTTAAAAAAAAACAACTTATTTATTACATTTATATACAGCCCCACAGCTCGTGCACTCCTTCTCCTTTAAGAAAAATAAATCCAAAATGGCGGCCGTAACGTCGCACGCTGCTTGTAGATGAGGGCGACTACCTCGTGATCATAAAATTGCGAGATCATTGCCTCCACTCCTCTAGTCTAGCCATGCCCTATGAGGCAAAACTCTGTACGAGAAGCTAGAGTATTGTCCTCATAATTGTCTAGGAGATGTTAATCACTGATTAGTTGAAGATTAGTGTGGGGGGGGGTATAATTTTTGTCCTTTTCAGGATACATAAGAAATAAAATACATTTACTCATTTTTATTTTGATGAAAATTAAGATGAATTTCATCTTAGTAAATTCATAAACCTTTCTGGCTTTCAAGTTATACAGTGGTTCTGCCTAATGTTTTAAACCTAGACTATGCCTAAAAAGACTATAATGCTATTGTATGAAATGGCCAGCAAAGCAGTAGGCATCTTTGAAATATTCAACATGCATGCATATTCCCAAAACATCAGTACACACTTTAAAAAGGTCACTGCACATCCCTGCATCACTGTTCTTTTTATAGGCTCTAATCTGTGCCATTATAATCCTGAAGGAAAAACAGCCCTATTGACTTCTGCTACTATTTATTTATTTATTTATATATATATATATATATTCCTTGGGGTAGGAAGTAGCCACATACGTTTCTTGAGCCATTTGACTGTTTTCTGCAAACCTTGTTGGAGTGGCATGAAATACAATCACATAGAAATGGCTCTCACACTGTTCAGATAATGTACAAATTGGCCCAGAAAGCAGCAATGCTTTGGGAGGCTGTATAGCTTAGAAGTAGCGCATATGTGTTGGAGGCTTAATATCCCAGGTTCAACCCCCTCTTAGCTCCAGTTCTTTTGTTTAAAAAACAAGTAGCATAACCATTCCCAAGACCCCTAACAGCTTTTGCTAGTCAGAGTAGATGCAATATTAGGTGAAATGGACAAGAAACAGAATGAGACAGCTACATATAGTAACACTGAGGTGGGAGATACCTCATCTATTCCAGGAAATCCAGTACTATGAAATTCTTGATAGGTACTCAAAAATTGCTAACAAAGGAGAGTTCACCACCTTCTGAGTCAATCCATCCCACTGTTGAACAGGTTGTACCATGAGGACATGCTTCCTAATGTTCTAAATCCCTTTCCTTGTCATTTGAACCCACTGGTATTGAATAAAGATGGCAATTTTATCACCTCTTAATCATCTCTTCTCCTGGCTAAACATACCCAGCCCCCTTGGTATCCAGTGCCCTTACCGGCTTTCCACCCTCCTCTGGAGATATTCCAGTTTACCAATATCCTTTAATCAATGGGAGACCAATGCATATCTTTCCAAGGTGCACACAATTGATGAGTACATTTAGAAAAATATGTAGAAAAACACACATGGCTTTTCATGTGAAAAGAACCATCAAAGCTTGAGATATGATATGGTCTTGGGTCAAATTGAGCTTGAAGATAGACTGTGGAAAACTTTGGTGAGTGTGAGTTTTGCTGATTCGTCCATCCCTAGAACTTGAACATAGTCAATCCTCAATGAGCTGTTTTGGGTTCCCTCCACCCTTTCCCCTCCCCCCAACGTTTTTTTTATTGTTATTTCTGGAAACTTTTGGTTTTCCCTGAGCCTTCTGAAGCCTCCATCTTATGCATAGATGTTGTTCTTTGGGCTACCTGAAGATCCACACTCCGAGAATGAGTTTACTATTAGTATATAGGATACATGTCCCCAATAGCTGGAACTAAAAAATCTGAGACACAGAAGCTTTATTCTGTGCCATGCATTAGGTCATCCTAGGGTGCTTCCCCAGAAATCTGTTTTCTCTTCTGTTCTTTATGTATTTGCCCTTTGTTTCTTCCTAACAACGGAAGTCAGAAATTGCTCTAGGCCACTCCAAAAACAACCAGCCAATGTGAAGTTTTCTTTGTACAGCTGAAATGAGGTTTGTCTGACCTAAAAGCAGGCAGTAATTCTAGTAAAGAAAGTCAAAATCAAAGCAGATATCATTGTAAGAAGGGGAAAACAAACTGAATGGTTGGATGTTAACTGATAGCTGCAGCAGAGATAATGTTCCAGGCTGACCTGTTTGGAAACAGAGTTTGGTTCACCTGCAAACTGTGGACTGGAAAACACTAGTGTGCGGTACGAGAAGTCCTAGTGAGGCACGTGAAACAAAAGATTTTAATAATGAAAAGCTGCTATGAGCTCCAAACACCTATCCATAAGGGTGGCTGCCCACTGCATCTCTGGCCATAGCTAGATGGGGCGATATCCCAGGGCGATCCCCAGGGTGGGCTGGGTGGGGAGTGGGAAAAATTGTAAAAAAACAAAAAAACCTTACCTTTTGTGTACGAGTGTTCGTGTGCCCCTCTCCTTCAAGAAAAAAAAACCCACACAAAATGGCAGGCCCAACATCCTCTCCCTCCGAGGTCATTGCGCCCATGTGTAAACAGAGGGGAAGATCTCGCGATAAAAATGTCACAAGATGTTCACCTCTCCTTTGCACTAGACCAGGTAGGTCTAGCTGAGGCCTCTGTATCGTTCACTATCAGGGCAGGCTCAAGACATTTTTTTTTGTCTGAAGCAGGACAAAATGGCACCTTCTCCCTCCCACTCCCACTGCAGTTCCATGTAGTGAAGCCAACTACACTGGGAGTTGATTCTTACTGGTGACAGGGCAGTATCTTCCACTGTGCCTGGTGCAAGCAAACTAGCTTACAGAGCACAGGACAAGCCACGTAACACACAGAGCTCTTTTCTCCAACTCCTGAGTGCTACTCTGTACCTCTCAACATCCACTATCTGATGGGTGTCCCTGTTTCACTATTCTGGATTTGCCTCCTTCCATTCAGGTGGCGGTAACCTCTGAGCATGTGTAATTCTTAGTCTTATACTAGGGTGACCCTATGAAAAGGAGGACAGGGCTCCTGTATCTTTAACAGTTGTATATAAAGGGGAGTTTCAGCAGGTGTCATTTGTATATATGGAGAACCTGGTGAAATTCCCTCTTCATCACACCAGTTAAAACTGCAGGAGCTATACTAGACTGACCAGATTTAAAAGAGGGCAGGGCTCCTGCAGCTTTAAGTGTTGTGATGAAGAGGAAATTTCACCAGGTTCTCCATATATACAAATAGCGCCTGAGGAAATTCCCTTTTCAATACAACTGTTAAAGATACAGGAGCCCTGTCCTCCTTTTCATATGGTCACCCTATCTTATACACTTTTGGCTACCTCACACTTTTTGAGGCAGAAGAATGATGCAGAGAGATGTGGAAGTAATATGTTAGATCCATAAATTTATACAAGCATATCCAGATTATACCTGCCAGAACCAAATGTGGACCTAGGCATCATTTGTGACCAGGAAACTGCACATTTATGAGCTTGTGATCTGGTTTGTGCACCAAAAAATGTCTTTGAAAGATTCACTCATTTGGAGAAAGTGCATGAAAAAAAGTGTACATTTGAAACATGTGCAGAAACTCATTTTAGTAAATGGGGGGAATCCATACATTTTTTTCTAAATGTGCACCAAAATGCATGCATTTAGAAAGATCTACACACAAAAAGTGTACATTTAGACAAATATGCATGGAAATAGGTACACATTTCCATGTAAGGGAAAAAAAGGTAGAGCTCACATTCTATTAAGTACTGAAATTAGAACAAATGTTGAGGTGGAAACTGGAGAAATGAAACAAGCTCAGATTCCGCTGATTCACCCATCCCTAGGGAAACATGCCTTTGGCCTGCACTCGGAAAAGGCGCACCTCTGTTCTCAGCATTTTGGTGTAGAAGAAGATTGACAAAAGATGTATAAAAGAAAGGTTATCAAAAACAACATTACTGAAACTCTTTCTCATATTTGTGGCAGGGAGTAAACAGACAAGGAATCCTAGGGTGCCTTTGCTGGTTGGAAAGTTTGGGCTCTCTCAAAGCAATTAAGAAGCCGTCAGCATGTTACAGAGTTCGCAATTACATTGTCACAGGTCTTGATTCTCAGCCAGGTGCTCCTCAATATATCTTGCAAGGCCAGCGAAGCACTGGTGTTTATAATGAAGCAGCTGATTCTCTTTCTCACTTCAGGTTGCCAGCAAGTATAGCGGGACAAGGCTATTCTTCAATCCTCAGTTCTCCTGGGACATACTATTACAAGGGTATATAAAGGTTAGTACAATAACCCACTGAAAGGCAATTTCCCCCAATTTATTTCTCTTAGGAGAGTTTCAAACTCAACTTTTTCTGATCTCAGCTAAGTGGATGACTTTGTTTTAATTACTGCACCGTCAGGAAGGCCTGGCTTTCCTCATCCAGGTTTTTTAGCTCTCAAAAGCAACATTCCTAAGAGTGTGCAGCAGTTACTATGCTATAATAAGATTAGTTGTTTGCCAAATAAGAGTTGGCTGGTTTAATTTAATTGGGGAAGGCAGAGTAAAACAGCTTATCCACATCACATTTTGTTAACACACCATAGGGCACGGCAACAGCCATATACCCTAGCATATGACACATAACCAAGCATAATACAAGAAGTCTGCAGGAAGTAATAATTACTCTTCTATTTCTGAGCAAAAGTGATTAGAACCATGTTCTTCTGTTTCACCTTTTGTTTTTGTGGTGTCTGGCCCAATTATATTAATGAGAAGATACACAGAGTGACCGTTCTTTTGGGAATGTAAGGCAGGGAGCAGTAGATGGTGTGTTTTCTGCTTTTAAAAACCCCTTCCCTCCCACTCAAGACACTACTGCATTCCAGTACTTCTTGGAACAGGTATGACCTTACACCAAGTGTTGCCAGCAGCATTTAAAAATGTGTCTCACTCCTGGTAGAATTACTGGTGACTGTATTTATGGACCCCTCCACAGAAAATCCACTGTCCATGAAGAGTACTCCAGCCATGCTGGGATTTCGGAATCATGAGTCAGTCTCTTATTCCGGTATCTGTTTCTGAGGAACTGCCCATTTTGGTATTTGAGAAGTCCGATTTCCAAATTTAAGAAACCAAACATCCTATTTTAAGTCACATATGCTTTCTATAGCTAATGGCATATGTGATAGATTAGATAATGGATGTGAAGAACTTTAAACACTTGGAATGGAACTGTTAGGTGTGATTATTTTGAAGATACGTCCATAAATTTAGTAAATCTACCAAAATTGTGGTTAGTGTCCAGAAATCATGGTTTTAGAAAATGTACGGGGACTGACAGCTGAACTGAGATTTCATGGGTACCCAAGGAGGCCTGGTAAAGACTTTGCACTGGGCCACTCAGAACTAATTTTCTTATTGGTTGGTGACTGAATGTTGAACTTCAGATTTTTAGTGGGAAAGCTTTATTCATATTTCAGCCTATTTTTAAACATGTACTTTGATGGAATTTACAGGGCATTTAAACCACAACAAACGAAACATATCAAAATATACATTGCTATGACTAGGGATGGATAAAAACATAAGAGCCCTGCTGGATCAGACCAAGGGTCCATCTAGTCCAGCACTCTGTTCACACAGTGGCCAACCAGCTGTCGACCAGAGACCCACAAGGCAGGACATGGTGCAACAGCACCCTCCCGCCCATGTTCCCCAGCAACTGGTGCACACAGGCTTACTGCCTAGAAATAGACCAGTCCATTTTCACTCTTTGTGCATGTTCCTTCATAAATTGATTCCATTGTTTTGCATTAATGTGCATTTTTAAAAAACACACACACAAAAACACACATCACCCCCAAATTACTTTTCATTACATATATAAATATGTAATTTTGAATGTACATTCTCTCAAAATGAAACCACCATCCTTCACTGCCTAATGCTTGTCTCATCTTTAAAGCAAGCCTTTCCAACTGCTAAGATTCATATTCCAAGTCCAGTGATATCTTTTTTTTACTTATAGCATGAATATCTATGTAATGCTTTTCACGAATGGTCACATGACCATATACATATGTTACTTGCATCCATAACATTCTTTACAATATTCTGTCAAATCATAAGAGCGATAGCATGCTATTAAACATGGACATAACATCTGTTAGTCATTTATTAACCTTTGAAAAACCATGGAACCTCAATATCAAGTGTGTCCTTATTTATAAATCAATGCTTTGCTTTTTGTGATTAGGCTGATAATAACCACTGAGGAAAATAATAATAATAAAAGTGATTTATTCACCGCAAAACTAAGAGCCCTATAAGTCAAATTAAGCCAGGGAATACACTGTACAGTAGTTACAATGCAACAAATCCCCAAAATAAATGGAGTGCACATTTCTGGAAGGACCTTCGAACTAAAGGATAGGACACCATAGCTATCACCTGATTCTCATGGCAGAAACAGTATATAAAACAATTTTGTCTCTTATCTGCGATCCATGGGGAATAAGAATTGCTTTCATACATTACTCGTGGAGCAAAATCATTACCACAGGAAGCATGTTTTTACTGTATTGTACTAGCAAGGTGCTGAGGCTGTAATCCTACACACTTACCAGGAGTAAGCTTTATTGAAAAGAATGAGACTTAATTCTGAGGAGAATGTGTATGGACACATTCAGAGATGGTTCTCTCAGTTGTGCAGAGATAAATCACAAAAGCGGGGATCAGGTTGGTTTCTGCTAATGTAACACATTCCACGAAGTGACCACTTACTCCTCATTTGAGGAACTGTATAATAATAATATTAACAAATTTATTTCTTACCTGCCTCTCCATTCTGACTGAGGCAGGGAACAACAATAAATATAAAATACATAAAACTGAATTAAGAACATAATATACATTGTTAAAACATCCTAAAAGCATCCTAAAATCCACTGGATAGGCCTAACGGAAGAGATCAGTCTTTATAGCTTTCTTAAATGCTAAAAGACTATTAAGCTGACGAATCTCCTCCGGCAGGCCATTCCACAGTATGGGAGCAGCAGAAGAGAAGGTCCTCTGGGTAATACCTTTCAGCCTAATTTTGGCTGGCTGAAGGAAATTCTTCCCAGAGGACCTGAGTATGGGCAGATTGTATGGGAGAAGGCGATCCCGCAGATAGCCTGGACCCAAACCATGTAGGGCTTTAAAGGTGATAACCAACACTTTATACTTCTCCCGGAAACTAATTGGCAGCCAGTGAAGAGATTTTAAAACTGGTGAAATGTGGTCACCCCTAGGTGTACCGGTGACCAGCCTGGCTGCCATATTTTGAACTAGTTGAAGTTTCCAGGCTAGGCACAAAGGTAGCCCTATGTAGAGCGCATTGCAGAAGTCGAGCCTCGAAGTTACCAGTGTGTGCACTACCATCTTTAGGTCTTCTGACTCCAGGAAGGGGCGCAACTCCTTGTAACTCCTCCAGCTAAAGTAGTGATTTCCACCATACAATGCCTTGAAAGACATGGACCCTTGTAATACTAGTGGCATGGGATCTGTGGCAGCGTGAGCCCTTCCTGTGTTACCAGAATAAAGGAGAAGCCAAGGACATGTGGGAGGAGCCTATGCTAGGTCTCTTCCCCATGCCAGCAATATCCTTCCTGGAACTGGACCAATGCAAAAGTCATGGAATACAGATGCCTGACGAATGCAATCATTGCAAATTCTGATACAAACTGAGCAGATCTACAACTTCCAGGCTCACACACAGATCAGATGTAGTAGTAAACAGGATTAAACACTTCCTAAACGTTCTGACTAGATCTAAGCTGAAAAAGCATACATTTAACATGTGTACTTCCAAAAGAAAATACATTTTAAAACACACAGTTAAATGAGTTAAAAACCAAGATAGCATATTAACGCAGAAAACGGGTGGGATGGACACATGAGAGAATGCAGATGAAGGTGACGTTGACCACAAACAGACTAAGAGCGCAATCCTGTGCGCATTTAGAGAGAAAGAAGTCCTACAACTCTGAACATGTCCCAGCCAGCTGGGGCCTGCTGGGAACTATAGGACCTTTTCTGCCTAAACATGCAGAGGATTGTATCCTGATTCCTTCATCCCTACCCATAGATTGCTTTTCAATTAAGTATGACAAGCTTGATTGAAAGTATGGCCGATTTTGCAACGGAACAGACAAATCACAGTCTGCAGCCTGAATTAGTGCACAGACTACTAACGTCACTGCCACGCACAAACAACTTACAAACAGAAAACAATCCTTAACCCAACATATATTGGGAGAGAGAGAGAGAGATGAGTGAGGCCTAATTTGTGCTTGCATTAGCTAGCAGATAGTTTGATGGGAAAGTGTGGCATTACCCTGCAATTGAGTATCTTGTATATGTCTTGATTAGTATGTCTGCTAAGTATGGAGTGTTAGAACTGAGTGGGTGTGGTTTATGATGTCATAGGTGGGGGAAAGGAGTATATAAGGAGAGTGTTGGGAGTGTCTGAGGTGTGTGAGATGTTAGTTTGAGTGTGTGTGAGGAGAGTTGTTTATTGAAGAGTTTGGTTTCTAGGGATTTAGGATTGGTGAGAAGAGAGTAAAGTAGTGGTGTGTGGAGATTTTAGATCAGGCAGGATTGAAAGTATTTTATTTTTATCTAAAGCTTTTAAATAAACAATAAACTTATTATTTTGTTAGCTACCACATACCACATGTCAGCTTGGCATTAGTTACCTGCCTTACAGTTATTATTAATAATAATTGTATTATTTACCCGCCTCTCCATTTTGATCGAGGCGGGGAATAACAGTAAGTATAAAATACATAAAATACTGATTAAAAACATAGTATACAGTGTTAAAACATCCTAAAAGCATCCTAAAATTCCACTGGATAGGCCTGCCGGACACCTACACCAGATTATACCCACAGTATAGAGAGATCCTGAATTAAACCTGTTTCCCTCATAGGGAAACCTCAGTGGCACGGAGTGCCTTTTACAAACTCCGGTTGGTGGCCCAGCTGCGCCCCTATCTGGACAAGGATAACCTGGCTTCGGTTGTCCATGCTCTGGTAACCTCCAAGTTAGAGTTAGATTACTGCAATGCACTCTACGTAGGGCTGCCTTTGAACACGGTTTGGAAGCTGCAGCTCGTGCAAAATGCAGCGGCCAGATTGATTTCGGGAACCAGAAGGTTCAACCATATAACACCTGCTCTGGTCCGCTTGCACTGGCTGCCTGTATATTTCCAAGCCCAATTCAAGGTGCTGGTTTTGACTATAAAGCCCTACATGGCTTGGGACCACAATACCTGACGGAACGCCTCTCCTGACATGAATATACTTGGTCACTACGTTCAACGTCTAAGGTCCTCCTCCGGGTGCCTTCTCCGAGAGAGGCTCGGAGTGTGGCAACAAGGGACAGGGCCTTTTCGGTGGTGTTCCCCAGACTATGGAACAATCTCCCTGACGAGGCTCGCCTGGCACCAACGCTGCTATCTTTCCGGCACCAGGTTAAGACTTTCCTCTTTGCCCAGGCATATGGTGGCACATCTTAATCACCCACATGTTTAGTTTTTTAACGATTTTTAATGCTTTATGTGTGTGTTCTGTGTTTTAAAATTTAAAATTTTGTATACTTGTTTTTATCTCAATTTTAGAATTCCTGTAAACCGCCCAGAGAGCTCTGGCTATGGTGGTGGCATATAAGTGTAATAAATAAGTAAATAGCTAGGGGAAAAGTTTTATTTAACCCTGCCTAAGATCAAACATTCACTCCACATGCTCTTTTGTTCTGGCAAATGAGGAGCCAGCTGGTACTCCTCACTAGGCTGCATTTAGGCCTGGGATCGCTAGCTGCTGACTTTTAAGCTATAAACATTTGAACTTGTGTGAAAAAACTTGAAATGCCAAGTTAAACGTTGAAATTTCAGATAGCCTATAACTTGGGGGGGGGGAATTCGGCATTTTCTGATCAATTGAACAAAAACTGAACTCCTGCTCTACCACTGGGATTGTTTGTTTCCTAATAGTTGCCTGATGGCAAATGAGGAAGTCTTTTTAATTGTGTTGATAAGAATATAGTGTGGCGGTTGTCTGGGGCAACAGCTGTTTCATAGGGTTGGGGAACTGGCACAAGGAGATGAATAAGTGCAAAATAATAACATACCTTGCTAAAACGAAAGGCAGATTTAAGCCAGAGGAATTTAATTGCTTGAGTCAATAAGCAGAAACTGGGAATCTCTAGAAAGGTTTCAGAAGGAAGCAGGATTTTTTTTTTTACTGATATTTCCAAAGGGCTGAAATCCAACTAAACAGCTGGGTTCCAAATGAAAGGAACTCTTATTCTACCACCACAACTCCTTTTAAAGTCTTTTCTGTAATTTTAGGGATCGATGCCTGATGTTCTTTCATCAGCTCTGAAAAGCTTTGGAAATAATCCTGCAGACTGCCTCAATTTATCTGTTTCTTCCAAGTCCCCCACCTCACCCGTCCACTCCTTTTTTGGCTACAGTGACTGGAAATGCATGCTTCAGTCAAAAGTCAATGTTCCATCTGTCTAGCGTAACTACCATTTCGACCATCGAGGAAAACTGTCAGCTCATTCATCCTTCATTGTTTCAACAGAAACATATCCACCACGATCTGTATTTCTTTGCCTCAAACCTGGGATGATCTATCGAAAGGGGCAATGGGAAGGGAATCAGCAGAAGGAGCAGCGATTGTGCACGACTCCTTTAGATAGTTCATTCCAGATGTGTTATGAGAGCAAAGTCATTTTATGTAGGCATTGGACTGGTAAAACAGTTATTGTGGTAAAGTCCTATTTGCAAGTATCTTTGTGTATGTATTCTCAGGACATAGTGAGACAGTAGGATCACATCCATTTATTTATTTATTTATTTATTTATTACATTTTTAAACCGCACAATAGCTGCAGCTCTCTGGGCGGTTCACAAAAATTAAAACCATAATAAAACAACCAACAGGTTAAAAACACAAATACAAAATACAGTATAAAAAGCACAACCAGGATAAAACCACGCAGCAAAATTTATATAAGATTAAAATACAGAAACAGTAAAATTTAAATTTAAGTTAAAATTACGTGTTAAAATACTGAGAGAATAAAAAGGTCTTCAGCTGGCGATGAAAGGAGTACAGTGTAGGCACCAGGTGGACCTCTCTGGGGAGCTCATTCCACAGCCGGGGTGCCACAGCAGAGAAAGCCCTCCTCCTAGTAGCCACCTGCCTCACTTCCTTTGGCAGGGGCTCACGGAGAAGGGCCGCTGTAGATGATCTTAAGGTCCAGGCAGGTACATATGGGAGGTGGCGTTCCTTCAAATAAACCCTATTTTTGGAGCCAGCTTGCCAATCCACATTGGAAAGAGAATATAACCTACACAAAGCCCAATTTATATTGGAGTAGGCTCAATCTCTCTCAGGCACCGCTTTTTGTGTCATTTTTTCCTTCTTATTTTCTTTCTCTTTTTATTGTGAATATCAACAAACGGAACAGAAAACACATCGTGAAAATGAGTGAAAAACCCCATAGATTATATATATATAATTATCATTTTCCATAATACGTACCATTCCAAAAAAAAAGAAAGAAAAAAAGAAAAGAAAAAAAAGAAAAGAAGGGGAGAGAGTTATACAAAGGTTTCAAGAAAAGCAGACCAGATATCCATATGTTTATCCACTTGCAAGTTGCATCTATGTAACACTCATTCAAAAGTTGATAATGTTATTAGGTCCCCGATCCATTGCATTATAGGAGGTGTGAATTTGTTCTTCCAATGTGATAATATAAGTGTTTTGGCTGTCATAAGGGCTCTGAGGATCCATCTGCGCTGACCATGCATTAACTTCCAAGAAGCCGGTAGGTAATTTAGGAGGAGATGTACATTATTCCAACTATTGGGCACTGCCAAAACATATGAGTTAAAAAAGCATTAGATGCATTACATCTCCAACAGTTATGCAAGTTAGACAAACCCTTATTGAAAAGGCATTGTGAAATCCAATAGAGCCAAAACATCAATTTTTTTTTGCTGAATAAGATGTAATCTAAGATCCATAGAAGCTTCAGATACAGATGCTAGATTAACCATCCATAGGTTAGGCAAGATAGGACACTCTAATTCTCTATTCCAATCTAGTCTTAAACTATGGGTATCATATTTTCTTGCTGCTATTAAATATATATGGGTTGTAGATCGACGTGTCAGTTCAGCTGTTATAAGCATTTCTAACAATATTGGAGGCTCTGGAGCTGCAAAAGCAACTGGGCCAAACCTAGATTCCAGCAAGTGTTGCAACTGTAAGTATTGTCATTGAGCCATAGCAGGTTAATTTAACACACAAGTCTGAAAAGGACAAAAACTCATCATCTGAGCCTATTAATTGATCCAAAGTAAAAATCATCTTATCCATCCTTGTCCTCCACATAAATGCTTTCCTTCCAATTCTTAAATCTGGGTTTCCCCATACAGTCAATTTTGCATGAGAGAATGGATCAAACTGTAATTGACATGATATTATACACCATGTCTCTCCAGCAGCCAGACTTATAAGAGGGGTGGGTGGGTGGGTTACTTATTCTGCTATAACAAGAACTGAGTGCTGTCCATTTGAGAAGAGGTTCTAACAATAAGGCTTCCAGAACTGACTATGGTGGCAGTTCTAAGGGAGCAGAAGATAACCACAACTTAGTACAAGCCAATAGGTAAGCTTGATGGTACAAAGCTAGGTCGGAAAACCAAACCCACCTTCTTTAATTGGAAGCTGCATCCGTTTCAGAGATATTTGAGGAGGAGAAAAACCCCAGAAAAAAATTACGAAACAAAGCATTAAGTTGCTGGAAATATTTGCCAGGTATAAGTAAAGGAATCCCACACATAACATAAAGTATTTGAGGTATAAGGTTAATCTTAAGTGTGTTGACTTTACCCTGCAGGCTCAACTTTAATGGTGCCCATCTATATCTTGTGTAATCCCACTAATCAGTTTATTTTAATTTATTTTGATCAATTGAGATATATCTCTTGGAATGAGTATTCCCAGATAGGTAATAAAATCAAGGCACCACCGAAATTGACCATTAGCCAACACACTAGGAAATATATATATATATATATATATATATATATATATATATATATATATAGTACATTACCCCTTTTTTTGTCATGAAATTTAATTTGATTTCAAAATAAAGTTAACAAAATAAAAGCAACAAAATCAGAACATACATAATATATAGGGCTGTACCCCCCTTCCCGAACCACTTCAGATCCCAATCCAGACCTTCCAGATCGGGACCAAACCAGTTTGGGTCGATCCAGACCTCCCACGATCTATTTATTTATTTATTTATTTATTACATTTTTATACCGCCCAATAGCTGAAGCTCTCTGGGCGGTTCACAAAAATTAAAACCATTAAGAACATAATAAAATATCCAACAATCTAAAAACACAAATACAAAATACAATATAAAAAGCACAACCAGGATAAAACCACACAGCAGAAATTGATATATATTAAAATACAGAATTAAAACAGCAAAGTTTAAATTTAGGTGTTAAAATACTGAGAAAATAAAAAGGTCTTCAGCTGGCGATGAAAAGAATACAGTGTAGGTGCCAGGCAGACCTCTCTGGGGAGCTCGTTCCACAACCAGGGTGCCACAGTGGAGAAAGCCCTCCTACTAGAAGCGACCTGCCTCACTTCCTTTGGCAGGGGCTCACGGAAAAGGCCCCTGTGGATGATCTTAGGGTCTGGGCAGGTACATATGGGAGGAGACGTTCCTTCAAATAACCTGACCCCAAGCCGTTTAGGGCTTTGTATGTTAGTAGCAGTACTTTGAATTGGGCCCGGACCTGGACTGGCAGCCAATGAAGTTGTAAAAGGACTGGCGTGATGTGATCTGCTTCAGAACCGGATCTGGAGCGAGATCTGGAGGTCTGGATCGATATTTGGCCCCTGTTTTGGCCCCCCTTCCCCACTTACTTGCCTCCATGACAGATGGCAGAGGCAGGTAAGTGGGGAAGGGGGACAAAATGGGGGCTGAATAAGCCCCCTCCCCCACTTACCTGGCTACGACGTCTGCCTTGGATGCGGTCCATGCAGCGGCTTCAATTGCAGCCTAGGTCTAAAGCCGGAAATAGGCCTGGGTGGCAGTTGCTGCCACCATGTTGGACGATGGACCCAGGTAAGCCCCCCTCCCCCCTTACCTGCCTCCGCTGCCATCGCCACATGGACTGCAGTGGACAACGGAGCCAGGTAACCCCCCCAACTTACCTGGCTCCACCACCATCACCGCACGGTCTGCGGCAGCCAGGTAAGCCCCCTCCCCTTCCCCCCCTCCCCATTTACCTGGCTCCACTGCCATCGCTGCACAGACTGTGGTGGCGATGGAACCAGGTACGCCCCCTCCCCCCTTACCTGGTTCCGTCTTCCATTGCAGTCTGTGTGGCAGCTTCAATTGCCACACAGGCCTAAGGCCGGAAATAGGCCTTGGCCTATTTTTGCCCATCCCCTCAGACTCTGCAGCCTCCTTACAAAACTCTATAAGAGCTGCAGTATGTAGGGAAATCAGCAAAAATGAAATGCCCAGCCTTGTTGTGAACAGAAGTACTTTCTGCTAGTGCAAAGTCACCATTGGAATCAGATATAAAAGTCCCATCGTGTATTTAAAACACTGTAAAAATAAAATCTTCCCAGTTTCTCTGTTCATTTGTTTCACATATTACAGTATATGGCCATTTTAAATGCTGATTTTCAGCAATCAACAAGAGTTTTATCCAATGTAAGAGATTAACTCATGGGATAACGTCTTTGCATGCAACTACAAAAAGAACTAGTTTTCAGTATCTGATCTGCCAGGAGCTGATACACATTCTGTACTACAGGGGAAAAAATATATATTGGAGAAATTTATGTTGATTCATAATACAGCTAAGGATTATGAACTGTAAAATTAATCTATCAAACTAGGTAATTATCCATTCTGGTGCCAACACTAGTTATTAGACCTACAAATGCCATATATAATAAATGTGGGGTCGGGATTATATCCCCAGCCTTTAATCTAATTTTCTGAACAGAACCTATGCATGGTCTGTACTCTAAACAGCTTGATTGCAGTAGGCTCCATCCAAATGGTTGAACGGATATCTAGAGATTGGGGTGTGGCCAGCAGTTGTGATTCCAACAGTTTTCTATGTATTCATTGCACATCTGTTCTGCACAAGGCTACACTTTATGTCCAATGCTTGTAGATGAGCCAAGGCCCAGAGCAGGGTGGGTAAATACAATCTCACTAACACAATGCATGTTTAATATACATGTGTTACATATGTGCAAACAAATGCGTGCTTGGAAATAGAGTGAAAGTATTTTGTCGGCAAGAGCAGTAAAATACTTCAGCCCTTTGTTTTCCATTCCCAAGGGAATGCAAATGATTGCGTGAAATGGCTTTGCTCCCATATGAAACTCAACAGGCAAGAGAATTTAAGCCCCAAAGAACTGCAAGATATTCAAGCAAAGTCTTCAATTCCAACAGAAAGGACACAAGCTAACATCATCGCCAACACATTTGTTTGACTCACAAGGTCTTCATGGTATCCCATATGCCCAGAACTCCATAATAGGGAAAACTTTGGCTACGTATCATAGAAGCCAATCTCTCACCGCAAGATTGGAACCAGATTTAAACTGAGATTTGCCAGGTCAGGACAACTATGGTAATATCTGCACTACAGATGCAACTGTCACATCTTCTGTCAAAGGATGCTGAGAAATGCAGAGTTTTTTTCAAGGTGCTAAGAAGCCCCTCTCGGGAAAGAGAAAAAAAGATGGTTAAATGAAGTTTAAACGGTTTTAAATTTGTAGAATGGGCCTGTGATAAGGATGTGAGAATTGGCAAATTAGCTCATTGACATTCTTCGATTTCCTTTTCAAAATCCTGTTCCTAGTTGGATCTATAATCACATTGCAAGCTTCTTCTCTTTTTGTATGTGGAAATTCATGACTGCATTTTTCAAAATGTAAGTATTTTTGTGTACATTGTTGAATTATAAGCATTTACTCCCATTGAATAAAGGATATATGTCTGTATATGTGTGTGTGTTCGAACCCACATTTGATACCAAGAAGTACAGACAGAATAATTTCTGGTGAAAGTCAAATTGAAATGAATTTCTTGACCATTCCAACCATGAGAATAGTTTGTAAGAAAAGAAAAACCACAATGTCTCCTCTCTGGATCCTGAAAAATCCCCTTGTGACATACCAAGGGTTCCCTACCATTCCAAAGCCAAACACTGAGGCTGCAAGTTGAACCAGAACCCGGAATTGATGTAAAGAATCACGCTGATCCCAAGATAATGATAATGATAATGACAATAATAATAATAATAATAATAATAACAATTTAAAAAAAATATTTCTTACCCGCCTCTCCAGTTTGATCGAGGCGGGGAACAGCATCAAATATAAAATACATAAAATATGGATTAAAAACATAGTATACACTGTTAAAAGCATCCTAAAAAACATCCTAAAAAGCATCCTAAAAGCATCCTAAAATTCCACTGGATACGCTGCTCCTCATGCACATGCAAGCATAGGATGACATAAGTAGAAATCTCTTTCATTTGTATGGGAGAAAAATGAAACACCAATCTACATACATATTAAAAGAATTTTATAATGCTCCTATATTTTTAGTGTCCTATTTGTGAAGAAAGAAAAATACACAATGAAATTGAGGCCAACATACAGTGCATATGAATTAAGACCACTCTGCCGGGGGGCGGGGGTGGGGCGGGGAGAATCTCCTGAATTCAGATTCTGCAGTTTGGCACTAGAATATATATATGTCTCATTTATTCAATGAATAAAACCCCCTCAAACTAAAGGTATTTAAAAGCTTATGGATGTTTGGATTCATTTAACTGAATTACAGTTTAGGAAAAACTATATACACATAGAACTGACTGGCACACAACACACATATTCAATGTTTAGATAACATACATTAGAAAAAAAAATCTAATGAGGATATTTTAAGACCAGAAAATCCATCAGCCCCAAATCCACAGAAGACAATGTGGAAGGAATTAGTATCCAGGAGAATAAACTGGCAAGCATTATATAAAAATACTGCCTTAAGAATTCACAACGAGATGATTTCATAAGCCTCTCATCTGAAATAACTTGCACTGATTTTTTTCTAAAGAAAACATACATTTAAATCCTGCAAATGTGTTTGCTCTTATAGCCAATTCCCTGTTTTCATAGAAGCCATGATTTGCTTATATGAATTGTGTGAAAGCAGAAAATCAAACAGTATTGCCCCTAAGAAGCTTTAAAGTTTGTTACCACAATATTCTAGTTTACATGCAACTTCTAGGAAATCAAATTGGCAACTATGCTTTGCACAGTCATTGCCTTAAGGAGACTTTAGCTGGTCTGAAGATGATGTGCTGCCTAGACTTACTTATTTTTAGGCCCGGTCTCATGAGACTGTCATAAAACTGTTCCCAAAATTTCCACCCCACATATTCACAAGTCCTTTTCATTCCCATTTAAATTAGGGGGCAATTTTTTGCTTCTTGGGGAGGGGAGAAATGTTCCCAAGGTTTTGGTGAGCTTGCCACTTACTATCTAGTTACCTTTACGTCTTTCTAGTTACTTTTAAATGTGGGTCACTCCCAGTCTGCATGCAATTCTCTGCCACTCTCCAAGCTCAGTAGAGGCACTGAAGTTGGGGAAGAGTTTTTCGCTCCCCCCATCCCAATATAGTCGTCCTGCAATGAATGGCAGGAAGAAAAAGGAAAAAAACAACAACAACCTAGACTCAAATGTTTGGTTCAACCCAACATTTTACTTTCAAGATGTCACTTTACACAACTGGGAGAAAGAGTCCATAAATTCTTGAGTATGACTTATGATCTGTCCTGGTTCATCCGTTTCTGCCTTACTAAATGATATCTTTACTATGAATCACATTTGTCATACAGTTGATGGGGATAACATGCCAATTTGTAAACTGATGCCTCAGAAGTGACCAGTAGAAGCCTAGTACCCTGTGTTCTCACCTGAGATATTTTCGATGCCTTCCTTTCAAGTATTAGAAATAGACACATATGGATGTATGGTATGACCTTCAGGGATTTTGATGGTCTATCTAGCTCAGATATTTTTGGGGAAATATTTCTCCTCTTCTGCGAAGTGCCTTATAAAAGAGCACTTCAGTTATAATTAATGTATTTGCTAATTTTAACATTTCCCCTTACTTTTGCTCACAATTATCCTAGGACAGAGTAAAATATTGTGATGTTTACCCCATGTTGCTTTTGTGGACTTACTGGCTGAGCAGAGATTTGAATCCGAGTTTCCCACTTTTGTTTAGGGATGTATACATCTGCAAATCTTTCTTGTTTGTTTCTTTGTTTGTATGTTTCTTAAATCTTGGGGTGGGAGTGAACATTGCTAGCAGAAGGCTGAGGAAAATTGAGGCATAAACTTCAATTGGCAGTCAGCACTTTGTCAGGGATACTAATTTTGTTTAATTGTTTCAAAATATGGGACTTAAAATAAGAACAGCATTGAGTTTGAATTGGCCTGGCTAGAATGAAGGACTCCCATCTTTAAACACAAGGACTAATTTATCAGTTGAGAAGGCTCACTTTCCCAGGCAGATACCTCTTCTAATTAACGTTTTCACTAAGAAGATGAAAGTGTACTATGCGTGAATTAGCAAAATTCAAATTCACCAAACTCCCCCAAATTCCATCTTGAAACTTGTTTCCGCTTAAGCCCATATCAGATTGTAAGCATTTTAATTTTTTTGCATAAAAATCCATGTGTGATTTTATGCTATTTTCCCAAAGGTAGGCATCAATTGTGCTCTTCTTTGAAACATATGCATTCTGCTCCCGTCAGTTTAAGTGTATTTCTGTGCATTTTACAAAGGATGTAGTTTTGCATGCACATTTTTCAAATGTATGCATGCCATTAAACATTATTTTTTGGGGGGTGGGGGGCTCTGCAAATCACACTGCAGCCCACACACAGATACATTACATGGGGATCCTACACACATAGATAACTGCTTATATTTGGGCCAGACTTTTTGTCCATCTCTAACCCAGTACTTGTGGCCCTCCATATGCTTGGGCCTACAGCTTCCATCAGCTCTAGCCTGCATAGCCAGTGCTGAGGGATCATGGGAGTTGTGGGGCAAAGCATCTAGGGCCACAAGTTGTCCACCCCAAACTACTATAACTAGCTGCAGCTCTCTTTCCCATCACCTGCTCTCTATCCCTTTCAAGGGAGATGTCAGGGATTGAAAATGGACCTTTCTGCATGCAAAGCAGGTGCTTTGCTTCAGAGCTTCAGTTTCCTTCTGATAACCTATTTTAGCTCTACAAAACACGAATAGAGAGATCACATGGTATGGAGAATGTGGATAGGAGAGACATTTTTCTCCCTCTCTCAAAACAACTAGAACCCAGGGTCATCCCGTGAAGCTGATTGGTGGGAGATCCAGGACAAATAAAAGGAAGTACTTCTTCACACAGTGCATAATTAAATTATGGAACTCACTACCACAAGATGTAGTGATGGCCACCAATTTGGATGGCTTTAAAAGGGGGTTGGATAAATTCCTGGAGGTGAAGGCTATCAATGGCTACTAGCCCTGATGGTTCTGTGCTATCTCCAGTATTCAAGTCAGTAAGCCCATGTGCACCAGTTGCTGGGGAACATGGGTGGGAGGGTGCTGTTGCACTATGTCCTGCTTGATCATCCCTGGCTGATGGCTGGTTGGCCACTGTGTGAACAGAGTGCTGGACTAGATGGACTCTTGGGCCATAGCTAGACCTAAGGTTTATCCCTGGATCGTCCAGGGGTCAAACCTGTTCATCTAGGTGACACACAGGGGATCCAGTGTTCAAGCAGGGGCGAACCCTGGATGATCCCAGGATAAACCTTAGGTCTAGCTGTGGCCTTGGTCTGATCCAGCATCAGGGCACTTCCGATGTTCTTATGTTCTTACATCCCGGTATGAAGACAAAGCTCTGAACGATAAGCAAACTGCCTTCCCCTCCCCTCCACAAAAGCATCAGGCATGGTATTTGTCGCTGTGTGTGCTTGTGTTCCCCCTTCCCTTTTGTGAGGAATCGTAGTGGCCTGATTTATCCATTTACCAGTCTGGCTATTCTTTTGGTGCATTGGAATACTGGGCACACATGCCTAAGGATGCTTGAGAAATCCAGTCTTTGCACATTCCTACAGAAAATGACCTGATTCGCACCTCTTGAATTAATGTGAAGATCAGAAGTTAGCTACCCATTACATTACATGTGTTTTAATAATATGTGGATTTCTTTTCTAAAAATGCAGATTAATGTGGAATATAATTATGAGTAAAAACGTGCAAAAGTGACACAGTTCAGAAACTGATTTGTTCATGTAATAAATAAATAAATAAATCCTCACAGACAGCCTCTCCATTGCCTTACACAAATATTGTTTTATTGGTGTTTTAATGGATGTGTTTTAAATGGGTGTTTTCAATTGATAGATTCTTAAAATGTTTAATTAATAATTAGTATTCTATCTGTATTTTCGCCATGTTGAGTGTTATTTTCTGGTTGACAAGCAGGATATACTGTATGTTAAATAAACAGATAATAAGCAATATTGTGAGTGAGATGGTTGCTCTACATGGAGGCCTGATTTGAAGAATCCTCATTCTTCCCCATTTGAGGGGAAATAATTTTACAGACCACACATACAGGCCTTTCTGTGGAGTGGCTGCTTCAGAAGTTATGTTATGTTCATGGTTGAGCCTGCAAGTATGTTTGCTCCTCCAGCACACAGAAAGGCCCTAGGTGGGCTTTCCACTGTGTCTGTGGGCGTCTACTTGCTAGACCTGTCTACTGACACAACGTTAAGATAAGGGTCAAGGAAGGCAAAGCTGCTGAGTTCTAAACGAAAATGTTCTGAATTGTTCAAAGAGAATGAAAGGCTTGACTGTGCACAAGTGAAGAAATATGACTAGATAAAACCCCATGGCCTGAAGGTGACTTTCGCTGTAGCTTTTCAGGAAGGCTTTGTGAGGGTGATGTAAGATGAGGCCAGAAAGGGATAAATGAGAGGGGGGGTGAAAGCATAGGGTAATGTGTTAGCGGGAAGGAGGGAAAAGATGACAGATGTTAGGGATGCCATAAAGGAAGGAATGACAGGGGCTGATGACAATTTGGGCCTGAGAGGGGAGGGAAATAAACAAAAGAGCAGCTTAAATAGGTAGAGGGGAAATGTCATCATGGACAGAAAGCTGTGGAGGGCAAACAAAATGAGGTAAAGCTGTAGAAAAGCCAGTTTTGTGGAAGAAATTCACATCACTGAAGAAAAACCGCCAAAAGCAACCACATTTTCGTTAAATGCATGACAAGCAAAATATGATTTGTTTGCTTCACCATGTTTGTATTTTTCCTCTGTGTTGAAGTGCAGGTCTCTGAAGACGGAATGTGCTTAACATTTCCTTGAAAAGTTCCCTGGTGTTATTGCCAGAGTGAAAATTGGAGTGGAGGTAAGTCCAATAAAAATTAACATGGGGAATATTTTAAAATCCCATGGGACCTCAGAAGTCAACAAGACATTTCGCTAGAATAATATTTGGAATTGGCCAATATTTTCCATGGAACAAAATGCTGCACAAATCCATTTTTGTTGTTGATGTTGTGTGGAACCAAAAGCAATTATTTTTAATCAATCAATACAATGTATCAAGGTTACTTTTCAAGCGAGAAAGTGGTCAGTCTAAACTTTAGAAATCTGCTCCATGTTTTTCTCATAATTCTAACATACTAGAATCAGGAGCAGTTCCAAATGAAACTGAAACTTGACCCTTCCCTGTGAGAAATTGTGAAAGAATTTCTCCTCCCCCTTGAGAAATTTGGTGAAATTGTTCCCCCAATGTCTCTGCCCACAAATAGGAGGGAGAATTTTGAGAGGCCACACGTGCACAGCTCTAGTAAAGAGTTTACTTGACTCATTCTACCATTTCTGCTGTGCCAAAGCCAAAAATTATAACCCAAGGGCCTTACTTATTTTTATACTACTCAGACATTTTGTTCTTAATTATGTAATGATTGTCAGGTAATTATGATGAGCATGGCCCTAGGAAATATTTTCACCTCAATGTAGGCTCCTCGCCGAAATTCATTTGTAGAACACCTTGAGCCTTGGAGCATATAGATGAAGAGCGTATTATGAAATTCCTCTATGCACACAGTTTTTCTGTATCTCCTGCAAGTATTAAGTTAAAGGCAGAAAGAGTAAGGACAGCTCTCTTCCTTGACATTCTGCAGTGGCCAAGTCAAACAGAAATAAATAAGCATTGAATTTCCTTTTTGTCATTTGAAGCCTCTGACTTGGTGTTCCCTGTTCCAATGCATTAGGGTCTCATTAATGGCAGATTTTCAGGATACAGTAAGCAGCAGCCAATATCAAAACCACAAACATGGCCTTGGAAGAACTCCTGAAAGGAGGATAGTACACCATCCTAAAGGAATGGGCACGTCAGAAATTATCCACATTATCACAGAGGGGAAAGAAAATTCTATTCATTAATATTTACACAGTAGTAAACACAGCTAGACACTGGCCAACTAGGCAAATTCCCTTTCCACATGCTTACAATCTAGAAGAGCCCCCAAAAGGGGAAAGACAAGGCAAGGTTCTAAAACTTAGAGCTCAGCAAAGATGAAGTGTGGTCTGGGAAAATGAATGCAAATAGGACCAGCCCTCTCATGTTGTCACTGTTATTATTAATTAATAGTAATTAAAGTGTAATTAAAATATGTTGTATCATGGCACAATATATTATGTCATCACATAATATATTGCATTTCATAAAACTATAATTGTGGTGTAAAAGGACACTCCGGGGCATGCACTTGACTGAACAATCTCCCCAAAAGTTTGCAAACAATAGATACAGCCTAGGAAAATATTGCAATAATTGGATTTCATTTTGGATGAACAATACAGAGTTTAGCTGATTCATCCTACCATCTCTGCTTTGCCAAACCCAAAAATATAACCCGAAGGCTTTATTTATTCATACTGCTCAGACATTTTGTTCTTAATCATCATGTAATGAGTGTTAGGTAATTATGATGAGCATGGCCCTAGGAAATATTTTCACCTCGATACAGGCACTCTCACATGCACTCTAGCTCACAGGCACTCTAGCTGACTGCCCACCTGCCACAGCCTTCAGCTGTCTACCACTTCTGTCCCGCTTCTGTTCCATACAGTCAGGAATAGGCGGCTGCCACTTTCAAAGCCAAAAATGCAATGCCCAATGTGATGTAAGCCAGTGTGGTGTAGTGTTTAGTGCCAGACTAGGACTAAAGAGACCCTGGTTCAAATCTCCATTCCATAAAGTTTTCTGTGTGACCTTAGGTCAGCCGCTACCACGGGGAGGGGCCATAATTCAGTGGTAAAACACATGCTTTAAATACAGAAGGTCCTAGTTAGAAAGGGGGCACGTAACATAGTTACCTAGGGAGGTTGTGGGCTCTCCCACACTAGAGGCCTTCAAGAGGCAGCTGGACAACCATCTGTCAGGGATGCTTTAGGGTGGATTCCTGCATTGAGCAGGGGGTTGGACTTGATGGCCTTGTAGGCCCCTTCCAACTCTGCTATTCTATGATTCTATAGTGATGCATGACCACCTGCCACATTATACGATCCCAAACTACAGCTTCCAAGATACACCTTGAGACTGTGCATGTGCAAAAACTCATATACACGGAATGTGATTTCATACTAAAGGAGAACTCTCATCCGCGTTCATATGGGCAAATCGTTTCTTTCCAAGTAAATATCAAATTCACTCCCAGGAAGGGCTCATCTACACCAAGCAGAATATTCCACTATGAAAGTGGTATATAAAAGGCAGGAGCCGCACTACTGCTTTATAGCAGTATTGAAGTGCACTGACAACTGTTGGGGCCCATTGACACATACCATATACCGCTTTCATAGTATTCTATCCTGTTTGGTGTAGATGTGTCATGGGCCCCAGCAGTTGTCAGTGCACTTCAGTACCACTATAAAGCAGTAGTGTGGCTCCTGCCTTTTATATACCACTTCCATACCACTTTCATAGTGGAATAGCCTGCTTGGTGTAGATGAGCCCAATGTTTGCTCATCACTAGTTGCAACATCCATTCCCAGAAGTATGACTCCATGTTAGAGATCTCTGCTTCTCCTCTTTTTTCTTGGTATACTCATGCATTGCACTGTCCAGGTGATTACATATATCAGATAATTCTAGCATATGCATGACCTTGTTCACTAAAGTCTCTTTGTCTCTGGTAATGTAACCTAAAATATGAAAAACAATCCTGTTATGATCATTGAACTTGATGAGGATTGCAAGGAATTTGGCAAAATAAAATCACTAGGGGTGTGCACGGACCCCCCGCTCCGCTTCACTTCCAGATCCGCGATTTGCGGATCGGGCCGCTTTGCTCCGCCCCTGCTCCACCCATGTCCGCTCCGCTCCGCTCGGAGCTCCGGATCCAGATCGGAGCTCCGTTTTCCCCCCCATAGGCTTGCATTAAGCTAAAAAAGTATACAACTTTTTTTCTGTTAAAGTTAGAAACCTCAAGTTTGGCACCATGACACCTCATGAAGGTATACACACGCACGCCAAGACTCACGGCAATCCCATCATCCCCTGATTTTTGGGGAATTTATGAAAATCGGGCACCTCATTCACACCCCTTTCGATAGCTCCGTCAATTTGCACGTTAGAAACCTCAAACTTGCCACCATGACAGCTTATCTAGGGATACATATGCACGCCAAGACTCAAGGCAGTCCCATCATCCTCTGATTTTTGGGGAATTTATGAAAATCGGGCACCCGATTCACACCCCTTTCCATAGCTCCGCCAATTTGCATGTTAGAAACCTCAAACTCACCACCATGACAGCTTATCCAGGGATACACATGCATGCCAAGACTCAAGGCAGTCCCATCATCCCCTGATTTTTGGGGAATTTATGAAAATTGGGCACCCCATTCACACCCCTTTCCATAGTTCCGTCAATTTGCATGTTAGAAACCTCAAACTCGCAACCATGACAGCTTATCCAGGGATGCACATGCACGCCAAGACTCATGGCAGTCCCATCATCCCCTGATTTTTGGGGAATTTATGAAAATCGGGCACCCCATTCACACCCCTTTCCATAGCTCCGTCAATTTGCATGTTAGAAACCTCAAACTCGCCACCATGACAGCTTATCCAGGGATACACATGCACGCCAAGACTCAAGGCAGTCCCATCATCCCCTGATTTTTGGGGAATTTATGAAAATCGGGCACTCCATTCACACCCCTTTCCATAGCTCTGTCAATTTGCACGTTAGAAACCTCAAACTCGCCACCATGACAGCTTATCCAGGGATACACATGCACGCCAAGACTCAAGGCAGTCCCATCATCCCCTGTTTTTTGGCGGGGCTTAAACCTGCAGACATCTCAATGGGGCCATTTCAAAGGAAATTCCAACATGCCATGAATTGGGGAGTATGAATCTTCTTCCACACTTGAAAAATGGATTTGAAACTTCCAAAACTCCAAGTGAGCGCAGGAAGGACTTCTCCCCTGAGTCAAAGCCAGACACACACAACATCCCTGCAAGGCGGGCAGGGGAGGAGAGAGGGAAGGCAGGCAGGCAGGCAGCAGACATTTCTGTGGGCATAAGGAAGTGAGCCAAGGATAAGCCAGTAATGCATATAAAATGGAATAAATTAATAAATAAATAAACGAAGGAGGGGTGGAATTAAAAGCAGCAGTATTGCTGAATAAACAACAAGAAGAACTTTAAAGAAAGGCTATATCTGTCTTTTACCAGCAATAGGGGGATGTGCCCAGGGGAGGGGGAAGCAGCAGCTGCCAATTTGACTGGTCAACCAGTCTTTTAAGAAGCAAGGCTGTCAGTTCAACTCATGAAAGACATTGCTCCACCACTAAGAAGTAGAACTGTCACTTCAACTCATGATAGGCATTGCTCCATCGGGTTACTCTCTTTGGAAGGCTCTGATGGCCTTCCAAGTACAGGAGAGAGTGAGGGCACGTCCACATGGGATGCCCTAGGGGAGCTCATCCCCTTGCACCACATCTTTTCAGTTGTTCCCCAAAGTTAGGGTGGGTAGCAGTGCTGTATTTCTATCTCTTATTATTGGCTTAGTATATGATTTCACAGGTTGTGTTTGTGCATTTGGTGGGGCTACTGTTTTAAAAAACACT
Organism: Elgaria multicarinata webbii; assembly: GCF_023053635.1. NCBI lineage: Eukaryota > Metazoa > Chordata > Lepidosauria > Squamata > Anguidae > Elgaria > Elgaria multicarinata. Next base: position 89,668,915 of record NC_086179.1, on the reverse strand, counting down.
GGGAAAAGTCCGTTCAGACTAAGAAAGAGAAGTTCCCAGAATCCCAAGTTACCCGTTTTGCCTATCCCCTCCTCCAACTTTGAGATCATGTGATCATGACCGGGAGTTGACTCTGCCCCTCAGCCCTTCGGAAAAGGTATTTTTCCCACCGGTTTTTTAAAAAATTCTAGCGCGCGACCCGCACCACGCAGAGAGCTGAGAGTAGTCTCAAAATGACCCCCATCCACGACTCTCCAAGCACAAGAATTTTTAGAAAGATAGCTTCAAAAACAACACAGTTATCCCCCTTTCTTTTCCGCAATGCAATCCTATGGGCGAAATGTTTCAAGATGGCGATAGAAGCGGAACGCGGAAACCGGAGCACTCCGAAAATGGGCGCTTCTCTTCGCCTTGCTTCTAGGGGTCCGCGGTCCACTTCTACTCTGCCTCTGGGCAAGGCGGAGCAGGCCAATTCGCTCCTGCTTCTGCGCTTCTAGTCTCATGCCTAAAAACCACTATATAGCATTCTTCAACTATTTAATAAATCCAACTCCAAAGTCTGTATATTCCTGGCTCATATAGTGAGCTGAAAGAGAACTTTTCCCAGATACAGGTGACATTAAAAATGAATCGTGTCTTCAAAGTTTGCCTTTTATAAATCATTCCTGGAATGGAATGTTTGGTAGTATCTTGTGCATATGAAGACCAGCTGTTTGCCTAGAGAAATTGGCATTTGAAAACTCTTTGAAAGGAACAGGCAAGTACAATATGTTCCATAACATTAATCATATATAGGCATGTCCTGATCAGTCAAGGCTGTCACCTGGGTATGGGCATGTGGAAGAATGAGGCATTGCATGAGTGGAGTGTGTAAATAAAGAGACGACGCACAGAAAATGGATTTAAAATAAGGGCCACTTTTATTGAAAATTCTGCAAGAGGTGGAGGACTAAGTGGGCATCCTATTTTGGCCATCCATCTGGCCTTAAAGGGATCGGGCGAGTCATTCGTAGCCAGAGAGGTGTGGCCAGTATTCCACCACCCCTCTGGCTTCCCCAGGATGGGGTTGGTAGGCCTTCTGGTGTCGCTCCCCCCGTGTTACAAAACTCCGGGTGAGTGAGAAAGGTTGGCCTCAGAGGTAAGCCCTATCTCACCAGCTGTGAGCCTCAGACGTTACCCCTCACCACTAACGGTGCCAAAGAATGCTTACCATTCCTATGCTCGCCCACAATGCACTTTATATGCTGCACTGCCTCCTCCCCCGAGTGGCCCCACTGAGGGCGCGCCAATGGCTTGCCCCCCACGCTGCACCTCTCCACCCCCACCCGCAACGGCCCCCGCGTGCCCATGTGCCAGGGTGTGGCAGATAGGCAATACTGCAAGCAGTAAGAGAAAGAAGCACATTTCCCTATGAAAGCATCTTGATTTCTTTGATGACGAGCCATACGAGATTGAAAAGTGTTGGAATATTGTAAGGCAGCCTTCCTGGACCTGGTGCCTTCCAGATATGTTGTTGGACTACAACACCCAGCATCCCATGTTTTGTAGTCCAACACATCTCAAAGGCACCAGGTTCAGGAAGGTTTCTGTAAAGAATGTATTCAAGGTATTTTTGTTGCATCTAGGGGTTGGTCTTTTTTGCACTCTGTGATATTATTTGAGTAATGCTTTCCATGCATGATCTAAGAGGAATTTCAAAATGACCAGAAAGAACGATATGATTTACAAATGTTACCATGTGAATGAAGAGCTACCCAGGAAATAAAGAAGACAAATGTCCCAGGTTACCCAATTTAAAACATTCGCCAGCTAGAAATTCCAACGATACAGCAGAGGTTTCAGACCCTGTACCCCCTGCTGTGCATACGATGCAAATGTGCGATAAAGCATTTTTGCCTTTCCCTGGTAACCTTTATCTTTTATCCCAAAAGGAGGGAAGGAATGTGGGAATCAAGCATCCATACTTATCGTTTGCACATATGCCTTTAGTCACATATCATTACATTGTATACTCAGTGGTGGAAGAGTGTGTGTGTGTGTGTGTGTGTGTGTGTGTGTGTGTATGCAGAGTGTGAAGTCCCACTGCATATACAAATTTTGGGACTAATGATTGTGTAAAATGGCCCTAGATTTGCAGGGGAATACAACCCAATTCCCATGTTTGTTAATAAGGAGATAAAAGCTGTAGTTTAGGTTGCATTTGGGTAGGAAAGATATTACTAGTACAATTTAAAGGAAGACAGCACAAAGTGAACATATGGGTTGTTTTGCTTTTCCTGACACATGGCTTATGAGTTAGTGGCATTAACACTGTCTTCCTTACACAGCCTGCCAGATCTGGATGGAGCCACAATGCATTAAAATTCTATGCATTCATCACTCAGCATTTGGGTCTGTGAAATCAAACCTATTGATTGATTTCATTTTGAATTGGTGTGCAGGAGATGGTTATCTGATGTGCCATTCCATGCGTCTCGAATCCCAAACCTCCAGCCACACACTTTCATCATATAAACTTCTCTCCTGCTCCAGCTTCAGACTATGGATTTGTATCTATGGTAGGGTGACCATATGGAAAGGAGGACAGGGCAGTTGTATCTTTTAACAGTTGCATTGAAAAGGGAATTTCAGCAGGTGTCGTTTGTATGCAAGCAGCACCTGGTGAAATTCCCACTTCATCACAATGGTTAAAGCTGCAGGAGCCCTGCCCTCTTTTGTATCTGGTCACTCTAATATAGCTCCTGCAGCTTTAATTGTTGTGATGAAGAGGGAATTTCACCAGGTACCGCATGCATACCAATGACATCTGCTGAAATTCCTCTGCTATACAATTGTTAAAGATACAGGAGCCCGGTCCTCCTTTCTATATGGTCACCCTAATCTATGGGCAGCAAAGAACCTTTCATTTTACAAGCATCCCTCAGTCCCAGCCATTGGCTAAGCTGTGATGTCCCAGAAGACCTGCATGCAACATAGCATTCTTAGCATAACATAATAGCTAAGGCAACACATTTATACCCCACAAAAAATGACCTAAATCCTTGGATAAGTTACATATGGCAAATGGAGCCAATATCTAAACTGAACACTTGATTGGATGTTTTTTCTTCTTCTAGACACTGAAGGGAAGTCATCTTGGTGTAGTAGTTAGTGTGTGTAATTAGGAGTGAGGACACCAACATTCAAATCCCTAAACTATAAAGCTCACTGTGTGACCATCTCTCACCATAACCCTTCTCATGTGGTTGTTGTGACACTAAAATAAGGGGAGAGTCATGTTTACCGACTTGAGCTCCACGGAGGATTGGTGGAGCACAAATTCAATACCTTACGGTGTTTAATTGGGTAAGTAGAGTATTGGCCAGATTTGCGACAAAAACAGAACTGATCTTTTTTTGCTTTCGTTCGGTTTGAAAGCACGTCTAGAATGTGTTCTGTCATCTGGAAAAAATGGAGTTGAACATTAACTTGAGTGCTTATGATTTGAACACGAAGCCAATCAGCCTGCAAATGGGATGGTCAACATTAATTCAGAGGGCTTTTGTTTGTTCCCTCTTCAAATGAAGCTCTCCTAGCCAAACGTGTGTCTGGAATTAATACTGCTGTCATATATTTCAGGCCTCTCATTTCCATTCCAGTTGTGTGCTTTTAATATTATATTTAGTGCTCACAGTTCCTTAGTGGGTTTTTTTTTTTTTATCATCACCATTGGTACATGCACTTGGAAACATTATACAATTTCCTGGATAGAATTAGTGCTAAACAGCTACAAAGCAATCCAAAAGTTGGTTGACAAAGATATAATTAGTTCCAGTAGCTGGCTGAACGTCTACAATACAGCACCCTGTTCATACACATAAACAAATGGTACTTTCCACCTATATCTTTAACCCGGAAGCTGCTGTTCCACCTCAACAATAGCTTCCAGGTTAAAGGTAAGATGGACACACGTTAGACAAGGGCAGATGCCTATCACTGGCATCAGGGTGTTTGGGAAGGATTCAGCAAGGATGACATGTTCCCAATTCTTAATAGGCTCAAGATCCCTTTTTTGGTCTGAAGAGAAAACAGAGTTGGAAAATTTGTGACCTTTCCAAACGAAGCACATGGCTTTAGGCCCAAGCTACATGTAATGCTCAGCCATGTGCATTCTCCTTCCCACCACCCGAAAGTTTGTTTTCTTCTTCTATTGATGTAGACATGAGGCTGCATTCGTGAGGAGCGGATCTGCAGGAAAGACTGAGCTGCTTCCTTCAGCCATTTCCCCACTGAACATAATGTCCCCCACCCCAAGATGTATTTCCACTCAGAGGGAAATGAATATGGGTTTTAAAAATGTGGGGAAATACAAACAACTGAACTTTACATGAATGAATAAATTTTATTACAGTCATTGACCAATATCAGCAGTACTTTTAACAGACAAACACTCTATACAAAATATGTTACTACGTTACATCTACCTACATCTAGAGAGTCAGAGTTCGTAACAGTTATATCAGCAAATCCATCTAAATCACAGGATATACCTAAATCACAGGATATACCAGAGAGCTTCGGCTATTGGGCGGTATAAAAATGTAATAAATAAATAAATAAATAAATAAATAAATAAATAAATAAATTCAGGGGCTAAAAAGGTACGGCATGTTATTGCAATTGCACAAAATTTAGCCACTTTATTGGTAATACAAGGAATCTTATCCGAGAGTAATCGGGAAATATAAAATTTTGCAGTTCTACCCGGATATTTATATAAAATAGGTAGAATAAGATCATTCTGAAGATCCCGATAAAAGGAGCAATATAGAAGTACATGACTCACCATTTCAACATCCCCGTTATTACAAGGGCATAGACGGTCTTGGAATGGTATTCCCTGAAATCTCCCCTCCAAACACTTGGAGGGGAGAACATCAAATCTGGCCAAAGTAAAAGCTTTTCTATAATTAGGGAAAGTCAGATTGGTCAGATAAGCACTTGACTCAAAGGTCTTATTTCTTAAGGGACTGGCATAAGACAATGAGCTGAACTTCACATGTTGTTTATGTCTGAATGTTGCACCAATTCTAATGGCCATATCCAGCATTTCCTTGTTAAAGATCAAGCATAGAGTGGGTAACTGGAGTGGTTAATGCCTCCCTTAGGCAAGGCAGGGTGCCAATCCACTTGAAGGAGGCAGTGGTAAGACCCACATTGAAAAAGCCCTCCTTGAATTCCACTGTATTTGATAATTACCAATATCTCATTTCTGGGCAAGGTATTGGAGCGTGTGGTGGCCTCCCAACTCCAGGGATTCCTGGATGAGATGGATTATCTAGATCCATTTCAATCTGGCTTCAGGCCTGGTTATGGGACAGAAACAGCTTTGGTCGCCTTGCTGGATGACCTACGCTGGGAACTGGACAGGGGGAGTGTGTCCCTGTTGGTTCTGCTGGACCTCTCAGCAGTGTTCGATACCATCGACCATGGTATCCTTCTCGGCTGCCTTGCTGGGATGGGACTTGGAGGCACTGATTTACAGTGGCTCCATTCCTTCCTTGAGGGGTGTACCCAGAAGGTGGTGCTGGGGGACTCCTATTCAATTCCTTGGCCTTTGGCCTGTGGTGTCCCTCAGGGTTGTGTTTTGTCCCCCGTGCTATTTAACATATACATGAAACTGTCGGGAGAAGTTGTCTGGTGTTTTGGGGTGTAGTGCCACCAGTATGCTGATGACACCCAACTCTACTACTTGTTTGCACCCAATTCCAAGGAAGCTGTTTCGGTGCTAAACTGGTGTCCATTGGCAGTAATGGACTGGATGAGGGCAAACAAATTGAAACTTAATCCAGACAAGGCAGAGATGCTTCTGGTCAGTCGAAAGGCAGATCAGGGAATAGGGATTCAGCTTGTGTTGGATGGGGTTACACTCCCCCTGAAGACACAGGTTTGCAGCTTGGGTGTACTCCTGGATTCAGCCCTGAGTCTGGATGCCCAGGTTTTGGCGGTGGCCAGGAGTGCATTTGCACAGCTAAAGCTAGTGCGCCCGTTGCTAGAGATGTCGGACCTGGCCACAGTGACACATGCCTTAGTTACGTCCTGATTGGATTACTGTAACATGCTCTACATGGGGCTGCCTTTGAAGAGTGTTTGGAAACTTCAGCTGGTTCAAAGAGCTGCAGCCAGATTGTTGACTGGGGCTGGTTACAGGAAGCACACAATTCCCATGTTACAACAGCTCCAATGGCTCCTGGTATGTTTCCAGGCACAATTCAAAGTGCTGGTTATCACCTGTAAAGCCCACATGGCTCAGGTCCAGCCATATTCTCCCATATGAGCCTTCCCATGGTCTGAGATCTTCTGGGGAGGCCTTTCTCTCAGTCCCACCAACAACCGAGGCACGCCTGGTGGGTGTATCTTCTCAGTGGCTGCTCCAAAGCTCTGGAACTCCCTTCCCAAGGAGGCTAGGGTGGCTCCCTCTGTGCTACACTTTTGGAGGCAGGCAAAAACTTTGTTTTTGTTCCAGCAGGCTTTTGGAACTACTCTGGACCTGTGTTAACGTATTGGATTTTTTTTAAAAAAATCTGTTACTGTTTTTAAAATGTTTAAAATGTTTTTAATTTTACTGTAGGTTCTATTTTAACTTTTGTAAATTTATATTTATATGTTTTAATTGTACATGTTTTAATCTTGGAAACCGCATTGAGTCCCAATAATAATAATAATAATAATAATAATAATAATAATAATAATAATAGAAGTTTCAAATGCAGTGAAAGTGTAAGATTGAGTCCAGTGTGAGGGAAAAACTGTTGCCTTTCGGTGTTGTCACTGTCTAGCCTCAGCTGTGGTACAGCAGAATAAACTGCCCTCTACCCCTAATGTGAATGGTACTGATAGGGCACTGAAAGCAAAGGAAAAGGAAAGGAACCTCTCGTGCAAGCACTGAGTCATTACTGACTCTTGGAGGGATGCCAGCTTTCGCTGACATTTGCTTGGCAGGCCTTATAGCGGGGTGGTTTGCCGTTGCCTTCCCCGGCCATTATTACCTTTCCCCCAGCTAACTGGGTACTCATTTTACCAACCTCGGGAGGATGGAAGGCTGAGTTGACCCGAGCCGGCTGCCTGAAACCAGCTTCCTCTGAGATCGAACTCAGGCCGTGGGGAGAGTTTCGGCTGCAGAAACTGCTGCTTTACCGCTCTGCGCCAATACATAGGAGAAAATAAATAGGAGACAGTGTCGTGTTTCTCAGAACACTTCTGCTTTCAATGGGAGGCAAATGATGAGGCTTGCGAAGTAATCCACAAAGCTTTTATTAAGCAACAAACGTCTCTTCTACCTGAATAGAGTCTAACCTCTTGGAAACGTCTCCCTAGGCAAAACTATGCAAACTAAGCAAGACAATTGTCTGTTCAAGAAGAATAGGAAGCTACTTCTCAAAAGCCCATAACTTTAGAGCATCTGGTGTGGAGGAAGGTTTTGGCATAATCTAACCAACTTTCTCACACCTTCCTTCTGCGCCGTGCGTTTCAGCTTCCGGCGGACCCTAGCACCAGCTAGCTTGTCGGGACGCTCACCTCCGGAAGAAACCTCACTTCCCACTGAGTGTGTAGGATTTGGCCTTGAGGAGATAAGCTCTGAAGAGGGCTGGCTCCCAGCTGGGGAATCGCCCATGAGAGCTTCCTCCCCCACTGGTACAGGCTGGCTGGTGTCTGGTGCTGCGTCTTCTAGTTCTGAATCTGATTCTGATTGATTACCTGAAACATCTTCTCCCAAAACAGGGGCAGTAGGGTTAGACATGACAGACAGCATATGTGGCACCTTGTGTGATGGCCTTATTCAGCCTTTTCCAACCTGAGGCTCTCCAGATTGGCCATGCAGTCCTGGACTGATGGCAATTTTAGTCCAAAACAACTGGAGAGATCTAGGTCAAGGAAGGCTGTTTGTACTTATTAGTGAAATAATGTTAAACTTCCATCCAGAATCCTTGCAGCTTTTTTGCATACAGAATCGGGATGGCCATCAATTAGGACAAGCATAGAGCGTGCTCAGTTAACGTATTTTAAACAAATTTCCACCTTGCCACACAAATGCCTTCCAGCTATGAGTTACCTGGAAATGAACAAAAATTAGGATTGGAAGGTAACACTCCAAAAGCTCCTGCATAGCTACTACTTTCCTGAGATGAAGTCTGCCCTTGATATGGATAAGAGGCAACTAAGGATTTGGCTATTTTGGAATAGGTTCTAGGAGGGATCTGCAATTAATTAAAAACTCCAAATTTTCCCTGTGGTTCCTTCTTTTGAAAACAGAACATTTTAGAGCCAGCTGTTTGTCCAAAATGAAGCCTTTTTCCCTAAGAAACACTTTTATTGAACTGAGATTCCAAGTGATGCCCACTGCAGTACTGGATATACGCTACCACAAGGTTCCATTATTATTATTATTATTATTATTATTATTATTATTATTATTATTATTATTATTTATATAGCACCATCAATGTACATGGTGCTGTACAGAGTAAAACAGTAAATAGCAAGACCCTGCCGCATAGGCTTACAATCTAATAAAATCATAGTAAAACAATAAGGAGGGGAAGAGAATGCAAACAGGTACAGGGTAGGGTAAGCAGGCACAGGGTAGGGAAAAACTAACAGTAGAAAGTAACAGTAGAAGTCTGCACAACATTGAATGCATCCATTTGAATGCAGACTCTGCATCTCTGGCTGACATCACACAGAAGACATCGTTCACTACATGTTAATTTGCCCTCTGTGTAGGGACCCAAAAGAGAGATTCCTGAAACCCTTATTAACACATGGATATATTTTATTTATTTATTTATTTATTTATTTATTTATTTATTGCATTTGTCTACCACCCAGTAGCCGAAGCTCTCTGGGTGGTTCACAAAAGTTAAAACCATCAGACAGAAATCAAAGTATAAAACAAACAACAGTATAAAATGAACAACAGTATAAAAGCACAATAAAAATGCTATATAAAAGCACAACCAGGGTAAAACCGAGCAGGATATAGGAGTGCCCTTGCACAAATGTTTTCTTTTCTTTTGAGCGGTACCAACTGCTATGTGCCACAAAAAGTGTCTCTGTTCTTGCAGCAAAAGAGATTAGTAAGGGAGAACTAGATAAAATTGCCATAAACGGCCTTGTTGCTTCAGACTGTTAAATGAAAGCTGAGTTTTACCTATGGCAAATCCTAAATTATCTTAACAATTTTCTACTGTTCAGAATATTTGTATTTCTGCGTATATGTAGAAATATTTTCTTTTGATGTATTTGACATGGCCTTTGGCAAGTACAATAAACTTTGAATTGAAAATAACGTTAAACATTTCTAAATCTCCCATTTCATAACATTGTGTTGGTGACTCAGGCCATAGCTAGATGGGGTGATCCCTAGGATCATCTCTATGTATCCACATGATGCACAGGGGATCCCAGGATCAGGGAGGGATGATCCCTCCCTTGCCCTGGGATCTCGCCCTACCCTTTAAGTCCATTTTTTCTGTGGTCTTGGGCTGAGCCCGAGACCGTGGAACATGTGTCCGGGTGCCGCGGATTGTCCTGGCTCCTTGCAGTTTCTCAAGAAAAGCTGGGACCCGCACATGGGGTGCAGAGCTCCTCAGGAGCTCTGTGCCCATTGGGGGTGGGGGTGGGGAGTGGGGAATTTTTTTTTTTTAAAAAAAACACCTACCTTCTGCACATAAGCGCTCGTGTGCTGCTGCCTCTTTAAAAATAAAAATGGTGGGCACGACGCCTCTCCCTCTGAGGTCGTCATGCACCACATGTAAACAGAGGGGGGGGGATCTTGCGATAAAAACATCACGAGATTTTCACCCCTCCGTTGTGCAATAACAAGTAGGTCTAGCTAAGGCCATAGTTTGCAATTTTACATTATTAAGAAAAGCTATATCATAGTTTGAGCTTTACAGTAGCAGGAGGGGGACAGAAGTACATCTGAAGATGCCCCAGGTCCAAATGCTGCCATCTACTATTCAGTGGGAGAAAGGCACACAGAGGGCACATTATACTGATTTCAGCTCAGTTGCATTAGCTGCTGCCAGTATAAGTTTTGCAAGCACAATGCAAAGTGTTGTGCTAAAGCCTGCAGTGACCTGGGCCTCCTTTCCCTGGATCTCTACTATAGAGGCCCATTTTTTTACCATGTTTTAGTCTGCAGTCCTGTGCACACTTACCTGAGAATAAGCCCTGCTGAACCCAAAGGGACTTATATTCTGAATAAATGTGCCTTATAAATCAGAGAAAAAAATATCTATACAAGGTACGAACAGGGACGTCCATCTATTAAATCTTCTCCCAGCTAGAGAAGGGAAAACTCTTCTGTCTCACATTGGATTGTCTTTGAAATGAGACAATCTCTTTCCCATTTCAAAGACACTCTGGCTAATTTCTGAACCTATCAGAATTCAGTAACTTTGCCTATGTGAGGATATTTAAAGTGGCCTTGTCCAAACTGAGGGACACAATGAAATCATGTGTGGATTGGCTGCTAGGTATCTACACCCCTCTCCTGGAAGGAATAAACACCCCTCTTCTGGAAGGAATAAAGTAATTTTTGAGGACGAATATGGAAGAATTCAACAAGACATTTCATAAGGTTTCATCAACTAATGAACAAAGATGATTCTACACCATTTTAATAATCACACAATGATGGTCATATCTCTTTGATTAAGTCCTCTGGCGAAAAATAATAGTCTCCAACTTGTAATCTTATATACATGAAATTGTTTCAGTTAGGATTGCATGATTCAGGCAAAGAATCACCTTGAGCTGTTTCAACTCAGTGAAAGAAACAGACTCTTAACTTCCAGCAAGAATGAAGTGACAATACTGGCAACAAGAGGAAAAATGATTCACTGTGTTCTGAACTAAATAATGTAAACATATCCTTTTTGGATAGCAAACAGACTTCAAAGCTCTAGCTTTATTGGTACATTGTAGTATGGGGCAATTAAGTAAAATGCACATGAAATGAAGTGGGCGAAACCACATTCAGAGCACAAACTAAGGACTATTAAAAGTAATCAGTTTGATTTGGCATTTTATTCTTGACCATTTTGGTTTGAATGCTACATCTATAAACAAGGGCATTAGCTAAAGAATCTCTGTGTTTTGAAACTCAGCCCATCTGTTATGCACTAGTATTTTTGCTCCTAGGGTGAGGTGAGTAAGCTATTGAATTCAACTCTTCTGATTTTCATAAAAGAATAAAATATTGAAAATCTAGCCAAGTTTTACCAACACGATTCAATCACCGATACTAGAAACAACCATCCTAGTAGAAAAATCTATTTTTTTATAAATAAATAAGTAAATAAATAGATGGACTCGTTTTAAAACTAAGGTAGTAATATACTGGGGAGTCTCGTAATATGTTTCAGACTTATGTGAGGTTCCTTTGACAGTTTTCAGCGGTTTCTCAAAATGAACATCTGTAATAGTAGATAAACAACTCTAGAAGTCAAGTTGTCCACCGTTACTGACCTTTCTTTGCAACAAAGATAGTGCATGCTTATAGGAATCTTCTTTCTAAAATTCCATAGGTTTGGCACACAGATTAAGTGACACATAGGAACAATTCAGGAAACCTTGGTTGCACATATTTCCATTTTTCTGGCCAGAGGCTATCAAGATTTTAAAATGCATGGGTGTTTTTTTTTTTTACCTTATAGGGGGTTCAGAGAATGTTAACTATGAGCTTCTCTACATTAAGGGAAATACCGTTGCTTTATCACTGCTGTTGTGCTTCCTGTTTCTTTGGCGTGATTGATATGAATTGGCTTACATGAGAGGAGAGGGACGAAAAGATGGGTTCCTGCTGCTGTTTTCCAGGGTTCCTTTAAACAGCAGACACAGTCGAATTGAGGGAGTGCCTCCCTCCCTCCTTGGCATGTGTGCAAAGGAGGGGGGGTCTTGTTGTCTGTTTCCTCACAGCCCCCAGGAAAGCCAGGACTTATTTCTGAGTAGATGCAAGATTTTGCTGTAAGTTTACAGCCTTCATCACACTTGGGAGTAAGCTCCATTAAAAACCAGGAAGTGAGTTTAAGGGGGGAAAGGTAAAAAATCAACAGATGACCCAATTCAATTCAAATCTGGTATGCTTAAAGTTCTCCCTAATATCTATTACTGTGCCAATTTTGGTGTCTTTATCTTTAAAGCTTACACAGATGTAAGCATTTCTTACATTCTGCTCCTGCGCCCCAGCGGCGGCTCGGAAGATACGCTCAAAAAGTAGGGGCTAAATACGGCAAATCTTTTTGCTTTATTGCACAATTAAGATAGGATGCATGGGAGAACTTCACAATCAAAGCCGATTATAAGGTGGAAAACTTCTGAGTCCTTTGCATGCAATTCACAGTGATTGCACAGTATAACGCTGGTGTGATAAAGCTCTTTGTTTAAGAGCTCTTTGTTTGTGATAGAGCTCTTTGTCCTTCCTCAGCAGGTTCATAGTGCAATGTCAGCTTTACATGCTGCTGATTTCTTGCCACTTGGTTTCCCCCCCCCCCCCCAGCTTATCTGTGATGTATTTTGAAATGGAATAAGGGTGGGGGAACTACGGGAGACCTCCTGTTTGTTTACTGCATCATTAAATTGACATCAAAACTTCTGTGAATGGCCAGAAACGAACGTACTATAAATCACTCATTTAGAGAAGCTCTATCCCAAACATCCAGATGTTTCGCTTGCTTTTATAAAGAGTAAGAACAATTTTCAGAGTACCCATTATATGAGAGTTTGCTCATATCCTATCCTATATATATATAAAAAAACCATAAAGAGAGGATGGATGTTCTGACTTTATGAGGCTATAGGCGCTCCCTATTCCCCAAGCAGATCTTAGAATGGCATCTTCATTCACAACAACCCCCTTTGAATGATGGTCCCTGCCTTTGAACACGGTCATACATTTTTCACACTGCAGACACTAGTTATTAAAATGTACAACCATGGCTCTATAAGTTCTCACTATTACACTTCTGGAGCAGATGTTTATTGTTCAACTAAGTTCTTCACCTTAACAACTCATCATTTATAAGACATGCAAACAGTGGTAGCACTTTGGGTAAAGACAAGCATACTATAAAAACAGGGCTCATCCCACATCCCTCAGCCATGAGATGAGTTCAAGACATTTCAATGGGACTTACTCCTAAGTAAATTTGAATAGAATTGGGCCACTTGTTCATTAAGGCTACAGTCCTATGCTGAATTATCTGTGAGCAAACCCCATGGAATTCAGTAAGGCTTAATTCCAAGTAGACATATATAGTAGGGTGACCATATTAAAAGGAGGACGGGGCTCTTGTACCTTTAACAGTTGCATAGAAAGGGAATTTCAGCAGGTGTCATTTGTATATATGGAGAACCTGGTGAAATTCCCTCTTCATCACCACAGTTAAAGCTGCAGGAGCTATACTAGACTGACCAGATTTAAAAGAGGGCAGGGCACCTGCAGCTTTAACTGGTGTGATGAAGAGGAAATTTCACCAGGTTCTCCATATATACAAATGAGACCTGCTGAAATTCCCTTTTCAATACAACTGTTAAAGATACAGGAGCCCTGTCCTCCTTTTCATACGGTCACCCTAATATATAGGATTGCCCTATATAATGTATGTTCTCTCACACCATTTAAAGAGACATCTACGTTGTAGTTTGGGCAAAATTCCTTTGAAGGTAAGCAAGTAATTAAGCAGTTAATCAGCTAAAGGTCAGACATTCCATAACTATTTTTTTAACTGTTTGACAGGTTTTGCCTCTCATCTCTCTGCCACACTGTATAGCATAATCCTCGTTCCTCTGGTGATTTGATTCCAAAATCCTATGTTTGTATCTGTCTTCTGTACTCTCTTATTTTCTTTGTGTTGCCAAGCTATACTGGGGCTCATATATTCCTGACAATATTAATAAAAATTACAGCAATAAATATTTATCGGGCAGAGCAAAAGGCAGTAAAGCAACGAGCATCTAAAAAGCCACTCTGTGATTGAAATCACTTTTAAATGAGTCCTTACAGAGTTATTCCTACGGTTCTTTGGCCAGTAGCAGAAAGAAGAGCTCTCTAAAACAAATCATAATGTGATCTTAAACCTGCACACCCCTCCCCATCTTTCTTCTAATTTATATCAAAGACAAGCACAACCTTGAATCCAGTAGTAAAACTTGGCAAAATAACTGCTTTTCAAACTGAGACAATTTTAACATCCCCAAATTGATCATTTACTACCTAAAAAGAGAGTCCTACTGATTTGGCTGTCAGCTGGTGCAATGTAGCAGCTAAGACAGGGGTTCTTAACCGGTGGGGTACGCCTCCCCAGGGGAGGTTTGGACTGACTCCAGGGGAGGTGTGAGTAGCCTCTCAACTATAAATTGTTTATTTTACAAATACATAGCACCACAGCTTGGCCCAACCTTATTTCTTTCTACTAATCTTGGGAGCTACGACGTAGCTCATTTGTACACCACGTGCATTATCGTAGTTATCATTACCTGCTACACACGTGTTAGCGTTTGTGAAGAACAATCAATCTTTCAAGGTAAGTGACTGCTTTGTTCTAAGTCACTTTTTCCCCGGTTTATTGCAAAAAAGTCGAGCTGGGCCGAAAGTGTTGATTGTTCCATTTTTTGGCATTTCATGGAGTGGTGGGAGGAAAATGAAAACTCTGGAGAAAAAGGCTTGGGGAAGGAGAAATTTTCGGAGAATTTCTCCTTGGGGAAAGGGACAGGGTTTCCACCTTTTGAAGTTTAAGCAGTTGTTCCTTTCTTCTTTCAATTTTTTTATATTTTTAAAAGCGCCCCTTGAAAATGCAGCAACCCAAGAGTTCTATCTGAATGCTGTTTGGAGAGGGTGAGGTCACATGGTCTCCAACTGCTCGCCTAGGAGCACAGGAGAAAAGGCCTACAATAGGGTGACCATATGAAAATGAGGACAGGGCTCCTGTATCTTTAACAGTTGTATTGAAAAGGGCATTTCAGCAGGTGGCATTTGTATATATGGAGAACCTGGTGAAATTCCCTCTTCATCACACCAGTTAAAACTGCAGGTGCCCTGCCCTCTTTAAAATCTGGTCATTCTAGTATAGCTCCTGCAGCTTTAACTGTTGTGATGAAGTGGAAATTTTACCAGGTTCCCCATATATACAAATGCCACCTGCTAAAATTCCCTTTTCTATGCAACGGTTAGATACAGGAGCCCTCTCCTCCTTTCCATAGGGTCACCCTAGCCTACAACGCCTAGCATAGGCCTCTTCTCCCTAAACTTGATGGGATTGTGCAGCTGGGATCTTCCAAGTGCCGAGGGGTGGTTTACAAACAAACAAGACTTCTCCACGGTCGGCTACAAAACTATTCATTGCTTGTGTTTGTGTTCCTTTCATTGAATATGCATTTTTTTTAGTCCAGAGACAGAACTAAAAAAATGCAAACTCATCCTGCCTAAGCTTAAATTTTGGGCCATTAACACATGGGAGGCATAGGTCATAAGATTTTTCACAAGGGAGGTGTGACACCAAAAAGTTTAAGAACCACTGAGCTAAGAGAATGGCCTGTTTCAGATGACGTATTAAGCAACGGAGGGGTGGGTGGGAATTGCACACTTGCTGTGCATTACTTTGCTGGTTCTCTCCACCTAATGTGTTGTCCCAGCATCCTTCTCAGCTGCTGGTGCCCCTCCCTCCATCCTCCTTCAGTCCTCCTGGCCATATCCCATCAGCCAGTGCGAGTTCTGCCTGCTGTACAGGAGCAAAAGGTGTTTTCGGCCACTCCTGCTGGCGAACTCTATGGGCAGTGGAATAGTGCACTTGATGGAGGGAGCCCTCCACACAACATTTTAATCAATTGATTAATGGATACGCAACTGAGCAGTCCATTGTTTTTCTGCATTGTTTGAATGAACAAAATAATGTAGTGAGAGTTGTGTGCCCATTGTGTCCCCCCTCCACATGACACAATAACCAACTCAATGGACAGTTGCCTCTCCCGCCCCCCACAATTCGTTATCATGTCATCCAAACCAGGCCAGTGACTGGTAAGCTGTTAATTCCCTGGCTCAATGCTTGCCCCTCCTTCCCATAAATGCCCCAGGTGGCCTTTAGCAAGCCACTCATCCTCATGCTGAGCCCTCCATTTGCTAGCAATATGGGAATAATAATACAAGCCTGCCTGATAAGGCTGTTGTAAAGTCCTGAGATGATCAGTGTATGTGAAACACTTTGAAAATTGGAAATGTTCTATACTCAATCATAAAAAAAAAACCCTGCCAGTTTAAAAGAAAGGTTTTCTCACCTGTGTCCAAACTCCACTGTCTGCCAGCTGAGAAACGGAAAACAATGTGACGAAGCGAAATACGGTTTACTGATTTTGGTATGTATGTAAGGTCTTAATTTTGTGTTGACTTCCTGGAATGTTAAAGAAGTATAATGTTGTGCAATGGCACAGACCTTTGCCTGTTTAGGAAAAATATAGCGAATTAGCTTTTTGTATACGGTGTAGATATAATACCGGAAGATGGTCTCACCTTGAAAAACTTAATAAAGAGAGATTGTGTGAGCTTTCCACTGCCTATTGGTGGTAAGTTGTTTGAATAAAGCAATTCGTGGTGTTCTTATCTTGTGAACCAGCCAAAAGAATAAGACGTAAATGAGGGTTGTTACTGTGGAGTAACTCTAATCAAATGTGTTTACTTTGGAATTGTTATTTTTTACAGAGTACTAAGACCGACGTCTTCGAAGAAGATACTTCGAAACAAGGAATAACATGAACCTTGTTGACTAAATTTGGTCTTAATATACTGTTGATGTGATTAGATGATAGTGTTTGATGTCTATGGGTCGGATTTTCATGCAATGACTGTTTAAATCTGGTTTGAAATTATTGTTAAGTACAATTGAATGCTATTGATATGTAATGAAATGCTACACTGATGTGATAGTTGATTGTTGTAGACTTGTATTGGTATTGGATTGTAAATAGTTATTCTAGTATAAATAAGTGTGTATAATTTTTGAATGACAATTTAATTCATTGGGTTTATTTTGTTTCTACTGTGGTCGCCTTCTGGGTTCCTTTTGTTTCCAAACTACACAAAGCCAGGAAATTGGAAGCTAAGGCTGATGCCTTATCTGATGTGCCCCGTGATCAGTCATGATGTTGTGCAATGTCACAAATGGCGCTTGCTTACAATTTACCCTTCATGCACCCCCCACTTTTCCTGGGCCCTTCAATCTCAAATCCTGATTGGGAGGATGGAGTGCCTGGGACCAGGAAAAATACACCATGTTGTCCTGGTCTTTTATTGCCTTATGAAGCATCTGAGCCTTTCGGTATTGCTAGTACCTTGCAGTTCTCCAATTAAAAAAAAAATGTGTACAAAATGCATATGTTAGGGGAAAGTGCACATAGGTATGTATATATTAGTGATAATATTCAATAACACATTGTATTAGGGCAATCGCTGAGGAAAAATGTATATCTTAGGTAAAAATGCATACAAAAATGAATGTATTATGTTCATGTCAACTTTTTTTTAAAAAAACAAAGGTCAAAATTTATGAAGAATGAATGTTGAAGCTGCAGAATTTCTCAACCTTTGGTATGAACCAAAGAATCACTCATACCTTTGGTATGAACCAAACTTAAGTCTAGAAAAATGAGAAACTGAGAGTAACCAACATTCTGGGCTCATCTACACCGAGCAGGATGAATGTGGTAAGAAACCAGTATATAAAAGGCAGGAGACACACTACTGCTTTATAGTGGAATTGAAGTGCACCGTCAACTGTTGGGACCCATGACACATTCCATATACTGCTTTCATACCACTTTCATAGTGTTATATCCTGCTTGGTGTAGATGAGCCCACAGACTTCCCCTGGTCTTTAATGTAGCTGGTTTTAATATTGCCTTTTAAACTTTTAATGTTTTAAATGTATAACTTGTGTTCTATGGTTTTTAATTGTGCACTGCCCGGAGGGCTTTGGTTGATGGGCAGTAAAAAATGTAATAAATAAATAAATAAATAATAAAAACACATAGTACATTTGTAAACCAATGTTTTGAGTAATTCTACTTAGCTCTAACCATAGTTAATGTTGATTGGATGTAATGTTAATTATGCTTAAAGCAAACCTTTGAAGGGAGGGAGGAATTTTCACATGAAAGGGGAAGAGCAGAAAGGAGAAAGCATGTGAGTGCATGGGAACATTCTCCATCCATCCATCCATCCATCCATCCATCCATCCATCCATCCACGAGTTGATGATCAGGAATATTACATTTGCAAGGGACCTGTGTTTATTCCGTTTCCTTGGCAAAATCTATGCCAAGCAGGATACAACACTTTCAAAACAGTTTGAAAACTGTGTGTGGAGTGTGTCCTGGGCCCTAACACTTGTCACTACTATTATAAACTGTTTTAAAGCAATAGTGTAGATCCTGGCCTGCTCTGGGCTCCTTAAAACCTTTCTTCAGATAAGAACATTCAGGGAAATTCAATGAGGAAATGGCCTAACAATAACTATTCATGATATCTAATACCTCAGAGGAGTCCTGTAAGAACTGGTTGAGACATTGCACAAGGAGCAGCATCCTGTGGTGAGTTTTCCACAACACTGCAGCATGATTAGGCATGAAGAACCTGTCAAGGGACTAATATACCCTCAGGCCATCATTTCTGCAATTTCAGCACATTTGTTTTCGATCAGAGTTTATCCAGTTTGCACCTTCCAGATGGGAAGTTTTTAAACAGGAATTTTTGTATGATTTTTTTTTAAAAAAAATGCAGATTCATGTGGAAATGGGATGGAACAGGCTTATGTATTAATAGACTGATCAGTCCATTTCTACTCTGGTCACACCACACCCTAGATCCGTAGGCAGTGGAGGGCTCAGAAGAGGGCCTCTGAGGACAAGTGTAGAATTGGGTAGAGACATGTGGAAGAGAACATCACATATCCTCTGTTCCAGATCCAAAATGAATCAGCATGGGACAAATATCTTTAATCCAATGCTGAACTATAACACCAATTTATAATAATAGTCATAATGGACTGTTGGATCATCCATTATCAAAACCTGTTATCCCAACTTTTTCATAACCCTGAAAGCTTCTCCTAATACTTGCACATCACCCGATCTCTATGCAAAGCTGAACATCAAGCAGATTCTATCTACGGAACAAGAGGAACCAGGCCTCCTGTTAAGAGTTATACTGAACCATCTTTCTGTGGAAATGGATCCTATCGTCTGGTGCACAACATCACCCCAGGCAACGTGGCTTTGTGCGGCAAAGTAAACAATCATTGGGGGCCCAGCAATTATTCTTAAGACTGAGAGCAACATTTCTAGATGAGACCAAAAGGCCATCTTATGCATGTGTATATATTACACACCCAGAGCAGCTGCCAAGTTTTCAGCTGGCTTGTCGAAATATTTTCCACAAGTGACACTTGACGCAGTGCACAATCGCTTGGTTTGTTTCAAAGGGTGAACGGCGGGGAGACTGATGTGGCGCACACCGCTCTAATCAAAGAAAATAAGGACAGACGTCAGATCTGATCGTGCAGTCTGGCTATTTTATAGCTGTCCGGGCTCTGAAGAAAACCGATCTTTTCACAAACAGAACTCAGACGTTTCTGTCTGCGTTTGTTTGATCTTAACCAACAATCCGAATGTATATCGGCTGAAAGAAAGCATACATCTGCCACAACAGGCATGTATACAATCAGTTTAATGACACCATTATGTGTTGCTTGCCAGGGCTCGCTCATTTTGGGCCTTGTATAAAAAGAGAGAGAGAGAGATAGGTTTACCACCTGTACGCAATGGAAACAGCCCACTTTAATGAATAATTCCAATACCATGCCCTGCACAATGGATTGTTTTCCTAAGGTTGATTGCAGACATGCAATTACATTAGCTTTGAAAACACAGCATATTTGTGTTCCAGCAAAAATGTTTCTTTGCCTGTTTTTCTTTCTTTCTTTTTTAAGGTTGTGGCTAGACTTAGAATTAGTACAAACAGATACGAAAATGCTTTCAAAACAAGCACCTTTTAAAGCTCAGCCACTTTGGGAAAGTTTGCAAGGTGACAGGTAGGCTTAAGGGCTTGGTTGGGATTTCTGGATTTTTAAAGAAAAACCTTCAAAAATGTATACTTGCTAGGATTCGCTTCTGTGGGCTTAAGAGTTCTGAGCATGCTTTAATGTTGGCATTTGCAAGCGTCTCTGATTAGGTGTCTGCTGAAGTCACATTGTGCCAAATCTCTCAAAGATGTAGAAAACTGACCTTCCATGACAGGCACAACTCAATATGCAACATGTACAAAAGCATGACTGCTGCTAGGATAAATGTCAATAGACTCAATGGTCTTTAAAATATTTTAATGTTAATATTTGTATTAACATCAAAACATTATTAAAATATTACTAATTGTATTAATCAAATCCACAGGAAATCTTCCAGACACATAAATATTCTCAGTAACAGGCACCATCTAGCACACATCTTAATTTTTAATGTATTTAATTAATTAGCATCATATGCCATCATAATAGAAGAAGTTTTCGGAGTGGTTTACACTTTTAAAATACAACTAAACTAAACTAAGCAAGAACACCAAAAACATCTATAACAGCATTGGGCAAAGGATTCCATAGTTGAAGCATCACAACCAAGAAGGCCTCTATTATTATTATTATTTATTTATATAGCACCATCGATGTACATGGTGCTGTACAGATAACACAGTAAATAGCAAGACCCTGCCGCATAGGCTTACAATCTAATAAAGTTGTAGTAAACAATAAGGAGGGAAAGAGAATGCAAACAGGCACAGGGAAGTGTAAACAGGCACCGGGAAGGGTGAAGCTAACAGTATAGAGTCAGAACAAACTCAAAGTTTAAAAGCTATAGGGAAAAGAAAAGTTTTTAGCTGTGTTTTAAAAGCTGTGATTGAGTTGGTAGTTCTCAGGTGTTCTGGAAGAGCATTCCAGGCATGAGGGGCAGCAGAGGAAAATGGGCGAAGCCGAGCAAGGGAAGTAGAGACCCTTGGGCAGGCAAGAAGCATGGCATCAGAGGAGCGAAGAGCACGAGCGGGGCAATAGTGTGAGATGAGAGAGGAGAGATAGGCAGGAGCTAGACCGTGAAAAGCTTTGAAGGTCAACAGGAGAAGTTTATATTGGATTCTGGAATGAATTGGGAGCCAATGAAGAGATTTCAGAAGCGGAGTGACATGGTCAGAGCGGCGGGCCAGGAAGATGATCTTAGCGGCAGAGTGGTGGACAGAGACCAGCGGACTGATGTGAGATGAGGGGAGGCCAGAGAGAAGGAGGTTGCAGTAGTCCAACCGAGAGATAACCAGTGCGTGAACGAGAGTCTTGGCAGAAGAGACAGACAAAAATGGTCGAATCCTGGCAATATTATACAGGAAGAAACGACAAGATTTAGCTACTGCCTCGATATGAGGAATAAAGGAGAGCGAGGTTAACATTCCCCAGCCTGGTGCCTTCCAGATGTTTTGCAATACAACTCCTAACATTCCTGACCTTTGGCAATGCTGGGTCTGGGTCTGATGGGAAACGAAGTCCAAAACATCCAGAGGGCACCAGGTTGGGGGGAATGCCGTAGATCTTATAACCAATTGTAATTCAGAGAGGGGACCACTCAAAGAAATGTGTCCTCAGATTCTTGGTCCTCTGATGGGAGGAAATATGGGAGGGAACATTCTTTTATATTAACAGGAACTAAGCTACTTCAAGCTCCAAAGTTCAAAAACAGCACTTTGGATTATCCAACACGGAGCTGCTATGGTTGACTTGTAGGAACCAAGGCAGCTGCCGTATACTGAGTTCAGACCACAGGTCCAACTAGCTCAGCATTGTCAGCACTAACAAGGAATAACTTTCCATGGTTTTGGTTCTACCTGGATGCAGAGATTGAGCCTGGGACCTCTGACATGCAAAGCATGCGGTCTACTACTAAACTACCACCCTTTCCATTTGAAAATTATTATTATTAATAATAATAATTAATAATAATTAATTTATTTATTATCCACCTCTCCCTCTGGATCGATGCGGGGATCAACATAGACTATAAAATATTATAAAATACATAAAACTGATTAAAACATATAAAAACTAATACCTTATTAAAATAACAGCCAGCGAGACATCTTACAATTCGACTGGGTAGGCCTGCCGGAAGAGATCAGTCTTTATAGCTTTTTTATATTCACAGAAAGACTATTGAGTTGGCGGCTCTCTCCCAGCAGGTCCTTCCACAGTCAGAATGTGGACAGGGAGTCATTTTTCTCCCTCTCTCAAAATACTAGAACTCAAAGGGGTCATCCCATGAAGCTGATGGGTGGGAGATCCAGGACAAATAAAAGGAAGTACTTCTTCACACAGTGCACAGTTAAACTATGGAACTCACTACCACAAGATATAGTGATGGCCACCAATTTGGATGGCTTTAAAAGGGGGGTGGATAAATTCCTGGAGGCGAAGGCTATCAATGGCTACTAGCCCTGATGGTTGTGTGCTGTCTCCAGTATTCGAGGCGATAAGCCTGTGTGCACCAGTCACTGGGGAACGTGAGTGGGAGGGTGCTGTTGCACCATGTCCTGCTTGTTCATCCCTGGCCGATGGCTGGTTGGCCACTGTGTGAACAGAGTGCTGGACTAGATGGACCCTTGGTCTGATCCAGCATCAGGGCGCTTCTTATGTTCTTAATGCCATCTTTCAGGTAGAGGGAATGCGTCCCAGAATTTTTCCCCTCCCTTACAGTGAATTGGAAAAGCTCTGAAGGAGAATAACATGATGAGGTTTGTATCAGACGGTGCCCTTGGTCTGATTCAGCATGGTACTTCCTATGTTCTTATCTGTGTACAGGCTCTGGGCCCAGGGTATGACGGGACTCAGTACAAGGTGCATATCATGCCCACAGGACAACTAAAGGAATACGAGCCTGTGTTGTTTTCTATCTGAAGAAGCAAGGTTTACTGGTCCTTTATAGAAACAACTTTATTAACCAACTAGTAAAGCCTTCAATGGCTGTCCTGAATAGAGCTCCCCCCTTCTCTGAAACTGGCCACCACACCTAGTCCAATTAGTCCAAACCAGTTCCCTGTTAGCATTTCTAAATGTGTAACAAATCTTAAAGAGGCAGTACACTGTTCCCGCAAAGCCCATTATGCTTAAGCAAGTAAAGGTGGCATGGCTGGTTGTGAAATGCTGGGAGTTGTAAGATTTTTTTTTTAAAAAAATCTAAATGTGCATAGGATTGCATCCTAAATAAGTTAGGCTGCAAGCAGCAATGGAAGAGGATGACACCCCACCGCACCCACCAGCAAATTTCACCTGGGAGAAGATTCCTTTCACAAAAGCAAGTCCTGAAGCCCTTCTAAAGTTCACACAATAAGAAAGGGAAGCAGAAACAAGGTAGACATTGTACAGTAGCCAACACTTAGCTGAAACAAGGCAAGACACTTTCTGTTGACATTGCCTTTGATAGCATAAATACTTCCATTCCTCATACACGCCAAAAATCTGCACGCAATTTTCCTGAGAGGGAAAGATGGAAGGGAGAATTGCATGTACCAGATGAGCACCACACGGCCTCATGCATTTATCCTGATACGAATACTGTACAATTAGAATAGAATAGATGACATAGACACAAATGCAATTTGATTCCAGAGGCTGAATCCTGTACACGGGGGTGATCTGCTCACAAATTGCAGGGAGCCAATGCTTTTCAAGTGGTTTTCATGTGGCCCCTATGTGCTTGATAGCGAAGCGGGCTGGCTCTCATGTCTCCAGACTGTCACACCACCGATAAGCTTAATTCCGATTCCCTAAGCAATCTAATCGGTTAAATTCGAAAGCTTAGCAGACGTTGTCAAAGTAAAATAGGCTAGAGCCATCCTCCATCAGATGCCCAGGGGCCTCACCCAAATGTTTTTACCCCAAATACTAATTTCAACATTTTGTGAATCACCAAGGCCTGTGCTTCCAGGTCAGAGATTCTGCCCAATCCTGTCCCCTGCCAGTCCTTCTTGCTTGCCCCCTCATTTTTCTCTATGCTACTGAGAGCTTTAAGAGTCAGCATAGCTGGGCACCTGATGAGGATTTACACCCAAACAGGGGCCACCACTAACAAGACCCCTGCAACCTGCTTGTTCACCTACCTTTTTATGGCCAGACAATGGCGGGTGGTGTGAAGGAGGAGCAGTAGATGCCACTGTCTGCTTGCGCATTGGCTTTTTGCTTGACAAGCAAGCAGGTGGTAGTGATAATGAGGAAGAGGAGAAGGAAGAGGATCTAATGACAATGCTGGTGAGCGGGAGTGTGGTCCACTGAGACTTGTCTTGCCTTAGAGCCTTCCAAAACCTGGAGCCAGCACTGGCTGCAACAGTGTCACAGGCTACACTAAAAGCAACTTAAGGTAGGGTGACCCTATGAAAAGGAGGACAGGGCTCCTGTATCTTTAGCAGTTGCATAGAAAAGGGAAGTTCAGCAGGTGTCATTTGTATATATGGGGAACCTGGTGAAATTTCCTCTTCATCACACCAGTTAAAGCTGCAGGAGCCCTGCCCTCTTTTAAATATGGTCACTCTAGTATAGCTCCTGCAGCTTTAACTGTGGTGATGAAGAGGGGATTTCACCAGGTTCTCCATATATACCAATGACACCTGTTGAAATTCCCTTTTCTAGGCAACTGTTAAAGATACAGGAGCCCTGTCTTCCTTTCCATATGGTCACCCTACTTAAGGACCTACCCAGACATCTGGAGCCTTCCTCCAAGTTCCTTCTTCGAGGGAGGCCTGGAGGATAGGGAGAGGACCTTCTTCTTGGCAACCTTTAATATCTGGGATAAGCTCTTCGCTGAGACCCGCCTGGCACCAACACTGTCACCTTTTCAGAACCGGGTTAAAACTGCCCTCCACTCCCAGGCATTTAATGGCAAATGGTGGTGGCACCTATGTTAGCTGCTTTGAATGGGTTTATTATTGAATTGTTTATTGAAATCATTTTTAGCTGTTTAATTTTTTAAAAATTTTGTATGTTAAATTTTTTAGATGATGCTTTATTATCATGTAATGTTTGTATAATGCTGTGACATGTAAATTTTGTGAATTGTGAACCGCCCATAGAACTTTGGCTATTGGGTGGTATAGAAATGAAAATAAAATAATATAATAATGATGATGATAAAAGTTTGATGTCTCCTGAATAACGCAAATGACATCACAAAGACACTTCTGTCTTTAAAGAGACTGCACAGCCTTCACAATCTAGCTACATGCAAGAATGTGGTCTGCTACTTCTTCCCATATTGCACATCTGTCGCTCTCTCTTCTGGCTAACATGAACATTGGAAAATGATCTATGGCACTTCTGGCTAAACATTACACAGATTTACTCATTATATCAATTGTTGCTGTCCGAGTATTAAACTTGTCGTGATGTTCCGGGAACATATACATATGTGTTTGGAGGCATTTAGCCAAGACTACTGGAACATCTTAAATCTCTCTCTCTTTCCCTCTCTGTAAAATACCCATGAGTCCCTTAACACAATTTCCTATTGCTAATGGGAAAAATCCAATGTTTCTAATTGAAATGAAAAATAAGGATTTCCAAATTCACAGCCTCAAATCTGCAGAAAATTATTCATGCTTGAGTCCCACTAAATGCAATGGGACAAGTTAGTTGAAACTTGTTTGGTTCTCATTAACAGCAACGGGACAGGCATGTTAAAGAGATAGATAGATAGATAGATAGATAGATAGATAGATAGATAGATAGATTTCGCTGCACTATTTCTGAGAGCATGGTACCTGATTATCTGCTGTTCAGCCATTCTTAGTAATGTGTTTGGAGAATCTAAGGCAGACCCTCCCCCCAAAAAAACTCTCTCAGAGTACCTAGTGCCTAGGGAATGTGCATGACTCACTAAACACACACTCCATATGTATACTTTAAATCACTAGACTATTTTGGGTTAATAGCAAAGAAAAGAGTTTGATATGAGTTCAATGAAGAGCTTGTTTTCACTTAACATGTTTGCATGCAGGGTGAGGACATGCAAGTTCAAATTATGTGCACACCTCTCACCAAGTCTAAATTGTACTTTTTCCTGCCTTCTTTCTCTATCAGTAATAATACTGAATAATAGCTAGCACCATAATAATAATAATAATAATAATAATAATAATAATAATAATAATAATTTTCTTACCCACTCTCATAAAACTCATTAAAAACATATACAACTAATACATCTTAAAATTCAACAGCGTAGGCCTGCCGAAAGAAAGCTGCAATCCTATAGTACCTGGAATTGTTCAGATCCCCAAGGACTAAAGGATGGAAAGTAGGGCTGTGCACCACCACCCTGAACCACTTCAGAGCCCAATCCAAACCTTTGAGATCGGGCCCGAACCGCTCCGGGTTGATCCGACCACCCCCCGATCTGCTCTGGAGCCACCACTTGGACCGTGACAGAGGGCCTGCTTCTGCCTTGAGGCCTGGGCCTCAGTTGAAGCCACCCCCCAGACCACGAAAGAGCCAGGCAAGCCCCCCTCTCCCCTTACCTGGCTCCGCCACGGTTGCTGCATGACTGTGGTGGTGGCGCTGCCACCAGGTAACCACTTACCTGGCTCTGACGCCATTGCCACATGGACCACAGCAGCGGCAGACAGGGGAGCCAGGTAAGCTCCCCTCTCCCACTTACCATGGAACTGATCTGCACCTCCCCCGATCCATTTTGGAACTGGGCGTCAGAGGTGGGGATCGGCCAGCTCCGCTTCAGATTCGGGGATCCGAAACGGAGTGGAGAACACCCCTAATGGAAATAGTGGAGAGAGAGAGAGAGAGAGAGAGAGAGGGCTGCTCTAGGAGGGGGCGACCCAACTGCAGACTCCCCTCTCCCAACACTCATGGCAACATCTGCAGTTCTTACCTTCCTCATATCAGAACTTCTACACCAGGAGAGAGAAAAGAAGGTGGGACAGGACATTGGCATTAATAGATTGGACCCACAGTATCCAGAGTCCCCCCCCACACACACATGGGGTAATTTACACCACCTCTGTATCTGTTGTTATTTATTTATTTATTTATTTATTTATTTATTAGTTTATTGCATTTTATACTGCCCGCTAGCCAAAGCTCTCTGTAAATAATTTCCCTCCCATTGATTGCAATGGGAGGGAAATGGTTTAGAAACAGAGGACAGAACAGGGGACTTCACCACCGCTCTTAGCTCGGTTCTTCTTGCTGCCATATGGCTGGTAAAACTGCAGTGCCCAAGTGTCTAAAAACCTAATTACTTACCTTTCCCATCTACAAGCTCAGTAAAAAGATCACAAATCAATGACATGTGAATTTGTTTCATTTTCATAATGATATTTATGTTTCCATAGTATAGGATCCAGGATTATTATTTTCTGATGCTCAGTTAACCCATAAGCATCTTCCTTCCATTTATAGCTTACCTAGACATGTGAAGGTTTTGAAACAAACTAGAAAATAAATGAAAAAATACTTGACTGGTGGGGGGAAATCAGGTAAACAAGCTTTTCCCCATTCTTCCCCCCAGGGATTTTTGGATAAACGGAGGAAAAAGTGCCCTCTGAGCTACTGCTCCATTCTTTTCCTGTCCCCAGCCCCCCACATCTCTAGGTCTATCTGTAAACATTGTACAGCATGTTATCCACCCACATGTTTCAAGGCTTGTTTACACTGATGGAATGTGTGGCATTTGTAATAGTGGAATCAGGTCAATACACCTTGAACAGATCTGAAGTCAGCACTTTAATAAAGCAAGAGCTGACCTTGTTCGGTGTATGTGTGTGTGCTTTAAGCCATCAATAAACTACTTTCAATATCTTTGCATCTTCTTTAATATCTCAGACAGGCTGTTAACTCTGATGGATTTTTACACCAAGCTGTGTGAAGTTGCCTTTATAAGGTACTTTAATGTGCCCTCTGCACAGTAGGCTCAGTTAGCTAGGCCACGGTGCATGCTGTGCCACTGGCTCCTTTCAGGTGACCCTTCCCGTTATTAGGCTGCTCATGGCAAGCTCGGGATTCATTAAGAAGCTGGAGAGCCCATCACAATATTCATGAAATCCCAATTTGTAGAGAGATGCATGGATAGGGTGACCCTATGAAAAGGAGGACAGGGCTCCTGTATCTTTAACAGTTGCATAGACAAGGGAATTTTAGCAGGTGTCATTTGTATGCATGCAGCACCTGGTGAAATTCCCTCTCCATTGCAACAGTTAAAGCTGCAGGAGCTATACTTCAGCTATACTGTGACCAGATTTAAAAGAGGGCAGGGCACCTGCAGCTTCAACCCTGATGAAGAGGAAATTTCACCAGGTTCTCCATATATACAAACGACCCCTGCTGAAATTCCCTTTTCAATACAACTGTTAAAGATACAGGAGCCCTGTCCTCCTTTTCATAGGGTCACCCTATGCATGGATCACCCTGCCAACCAACTGAAATAGTGCAATTCATGCGCACTCAGACAATGGCTTTTCCATAGGGAGAACAACTAGCACAGTGGAATTATCCATTCATGGGTTGAAACCATTTCTCACTCAAATACATGGGACTTAGTTACACTAAAATTAGATACAACCCATTGGATATGTCCCTGTGTCTTCACTGTCTTGATAATTCAGTCAAATTTTTGCACGAGGAATTTAAAAAATGACACTTCTGGTGAGATGCTTTGAAAAAAATCTGTAACAAGTTTCACTCATGTTCAATAAAAAAAAAAAAAAGATGAAACACCAGCTGCTATCACCCTCATGTTTGGCTTGTTAGTTTCCCAAGGTATGTAGTTGACCACTATGGGCTGCTGGATTAGATAGATTTTTTGGTGTGGTCCATCAGGGTTCTTCTTATGGACTTACTCCTGTGCAAACCTATTGTAGAGTATGCCTTATTGAATTCAGAAAGATTCACTTATAGGGTGACCACATGAAAAGGAGGACAGGGCTCCTGTATCTTTAACAGTTGTGTTGAAAAGAGAATTTCAGCAGGTGTCATTTGTATGCATGCAGCACCCGGTGAAATTCCATCCTCATCACAACAGTGAAAGCTGCAGGAACCCTGCCCTCTTTTGTATCTGGTCAATACAAATGACACCTTCTGAAATGCCTTTTTCAATACAACTGTTAAAGATACAGGAGCCTTGTCGTCTTTTCTTATGGTCATCCTAGAGTCATTCATAGAATCTTGGAAAGTATTGTTAGGATTGCAGCCTTATTGATCACATTTTGAAATCCACCCAAAATGTTTGCTATTGGATAGATTTAAAAGATAATGAATGAATGAATGACTATATTTGTATTCCACCCTTTCCTCAAGGAGTTTATGGTACAGATCCGTGGGATTAAAGGACTTTATTTTAGGAATGGCATGATGAAGAAATTAGAATTGTCAACTAATGAAAAAATAATTGATTAATTCTCTGCCTTTCTCAGCAATTCTCAATGAATTCCACGTCATTTACTGGAAAGTATGCAAAGGATTGCAGTTATATAGACTTATGCATATTCACTTAGATCATCAGATGAGCATTTTATAGCATGGTTGATACTGGGCACTCATGGATTTCCACAGGTCCTATTCATGACACCATCCACCTCCCATGCATTTCCAACTCTTTCTGGCCTTCTTCCCATGACAAAGAAAGAGACCCCAGTAAGTCCAATTTATTTTTTAAGACAGAACTTTCCGTGATCTCCTGCTGTGTGCAGGAGAATTGGCATGTTAAAAAACACCCACTGAATGGACTGCATGGTCATTGCTTACTTCCTCTTTCTTCTCAGTTGAGAAAGAGGAAATATTGTGTGACAGAAGAAGGGGCGGAGAAGTGATGGTAGGGAACCACGATTTCCCCCTGTATGATGAAGCTCTTAGAAATAAGCATTTAGTGAGAGATATCTCCTAGTAAACATGTGCAGTTCTCTGCCACCTACTTGGAACGAAGTCCTTTGAATTCCATAAGAATTACTTTAGAGCTAACATCCATAGATTTACATTGTACATGAAGTTCACATACATACATACAAGTTCACCGTTTCACAATCCCTAAGCATGGCCCCTCAGCATTAGGTTTGATAGAGTTCAGAGGGAGCTTCTCTCCTGTAAGTGTGCTTAGGGTCACAACCTCTCTGCAGAACTAGCACCAAGGGTAGGCATGGTCGGACACCTGTCAAGGACCCAGCAGAGGCCCACTGATAAGAGCCCCCTGGAATTGCTCCTAGTCTCCATCATTGCAGCTTGCTTGTTCACTGCCTTCTACTCTGGCCCAGAGTTATAATGTGGAGCAGCAGATCCTATGGCCTGCTTGCTCACTGGACTTCTGCCTGTCAAGCAAGCCACTGGTGGCAATGATGAGGAAGAGGACGAGGAGCAAGAGCAGCTGGGAATAACGGGGGTGTGAGAGAAGATAGAGTCACGAAGGCAGGGCTGCTGGTGCCTTTCCTAGGGATGAGCAAACAAGCAATTTTGGCCAACAACCAGGTTTTCTGAACACCAATTTGAAGTTAATCTCATGTTGCTTCCCATGTTCTGTTTGCACTCTTCCCCCCCCCCTTTCATTCAAATGGGCAAATTACTCATTTCAAATGGAGGGAAAAATGGACTTTTTTAATTGCATCAAAAATGCACAAACGTTTCCCCATAGAGTAAAGCACTAGAACGCACTTTTTTTTTTTTTTTAAAAAAAGGCACTTTTATATGTGCACATTTTTTAAAAAATGCACATTTCTCAAATGCAAGTTTGGGAATTTGCAGGGGTTTCCTGAGAATGTGCTCTTCTGCTTGTGTTTGGGGTTGTGAGCACTGTGAACATACACACAATTCTCATGCATCCCTAGCCTTGGCTAAGAGCCCTCAAAAACCCGCAGCCCACATTGCCTCTCTGGATAATTCAGTTGCAAAGTAACCGCAGCCTTCTATCAAATCCTGGAGTATGAAGGTTGTCTCTCTCTCACGCCCACTTTTTGATGCAAACCCCTAAATTACAAAATAAGGCTCTTCCCCCCAACATCGCATATCCTGCAAAATCTGCAGCATTTTACCTTGAATATTTCCCCCTCTTACCTCTAATGATATGATCATGCTCTCCCGCCACCCCCAACCTGCTTTCCGCTGTGCCTGGCATATGTTGAAAGGCATCTTCTAAGATTTCTTTTGCGATAGGCCAACAGTATATGTGTGTCACTAAAGCTACAAAGAGAGTTAATGGTTTTTTAAAAAGCACAGTGATGAAAAGGCCGGCGGGGAAGGCTGTGCTAACTACCACATATATATATATGGCTCATGGAAGAAGACCAAAAGGTTGAGGCTTTTTTTCCTTCTCCTCCAACAGACAGGATCAGTCGGGGTCACATTGGTTACAGTGAATTGCACAGTGGCATTCCTTGCCATTCATCCTCATCCAAGGCTCCTAATTACACCCACAACACAATTGGATCGCAGAGTGCTAAGTCAGGAGCACGGGGTTGTGCCTCTTGGAGAGCACTTGGCTAAAAAGGCAGGAACCTGATACTATGTGACAGTTTGCAAACAATGTAGCTGAAAAACCACCTGGAGCGTGGGGGGTGGGGGGCCAGGAGGAGAGCCACATTTTTACATTCTGAGACAATTTATTCAGAACAATGCCTGTCACTTAGAAATCCCCCTAAAGCAGCTTGCCTGGAGTAGGCTATCTGCAGGGAGATTTCTCTCTCTCCCCCTGTTTCTCAAAGATGGTTTAAGGAAGAAGCAAATAAAATAAGCAGGGCTCTGTGCCACTCTGTTGAGCTGCTTGTTAGAGCTTCTAAATCTAGGGCTCAAGATATGCAATTGGTCTCAATCTAAGGGTCAATTTCTAAAATTCAGACTTAGGCTGCAATCCTATATCCATTTCCCTGGGAGTCAGTCTTATTGAACGCAGTGGTATTTACTTCTGAGCAAACATATATAGGGTTGCACTGCTAGAAATGGTTTTGAAGGAGAAAGAAAGAAAGAAAACGTGTGTCAGTCCATATATGTGAATTAGGCATATAACCTCTCGTTTGGATTACTGTAATGCGTTATACGTGGGGCTGCCTTTGAAAACGGTCCGGAAACTTCAACTGGTACAAAACAGGGCAGCCCGCCTACTAACAGGGACTGGCCGATGAGACCACATCACACCAGTCCCTTTCCAGCTTCATTGGCTGCCAGTCCAGGTCCGGGCCTGATTCAAAGTGCTGGTATTAACATTTAAAGCCCTAAACAGCTTGAGGTCAGGCTATCTGAGGGAACGCCTCCTCCCGTATGTACCTGCCCGGACCCTAAGGTCATCTTCAGGGGTCCTTCTCTACGAGCTCCTGCCAAAAGAAGTGAGGCAGGTAGCTACCAGGAGGAGGGCCTTCTCTGCTGTGGCACCCCGGCTGTGGAATGAGCTCCCTAAGGAGGTTCGCTTGGCACCTACATTATATGCTTTTAGACGCCAGGTGAAGACCTTTTTATTCTCCCAGC